>NW_026267144.1:922799-930548 GCF_000697945.3 Frankliniella occidentalis | reverse complement strand
AATATCTACAATAAAACATACGTACCATCTCCGCATAAAGAATTGAACCCTTTCAACAACTAGATGATTAGTAGATAAGAAAATAAATTAATGTATTATTCTCATTACGTCTCTCATCCCTCAGTATTTTGCGCTAGTAGATAACTGCTGAAAGGGTTATAATACGGTTTACTTTTCAAGAGGTGAACAAGATACCAGAATCGCACAATGAACTTGATCTATCTAAATTGATATTTAAGTGAATTGACAACGATCAAACTTGATTCACTACTGGACTTTCTACCTTGGAATATCCTCTGCAATTAAGCATGTTCCACAAAAATCCCGAACAAATTCAGAAAATTAAATTTGAAGCCGCCTCTGCGCTGATCAGCCACCACCAGACTTGGAGCTGAGCTGCGAGCTGCAACCTGCAGCCGCCGCGCATCGGGCTCGCGCATGGGCCGGCAGGCGTGGTGGGGGTAGGCTGTGTAAAGTGAGGTGGGTATGGCAATCTAGCGACCTGTGGTGGGTCAGTACAGTTTAACCAACGTACGCCTCAACCGTCTCACAAACCCCGGGAGTATGTTCTGACCACTGCGGTTGGAAGCGGCTGTTCGGAACAGAGACCACAGTTCGCTAACTACTGCGGTGGGATGAGGAAAGTACTCCCATGGGTACCCGTCGTTCCTGTTTAAGCGGGTAGGCGACAACCCTAGTCAACAGTTGGTCGGATCTAACAGTCTGGCTGATGGCGTGGACACACCGGATCCCATCCGAACTCCGAAGTTAAGCACGCGGGGCCCCGTGTAAAAGCGGGGTGGGTACTCCCTCTTTTTCACATTCTTTGAAAAATAGTTTGGTCTATAGTCTGTTCGGAATGCGCTGGATGGTGCGCACCTCCACCACTCCGCCCGCGCCCTCCGCGCCTGCACGCTAGTGCGTAGGCAACCCATCGAGCTGCCGCGTGTTCTTACGGACCCCCCCCCCGGGGGGCCCCCCCCCCCCCCCTCTCCGCCGAGTCATCGCAGCAGTGTCGTGACGTGACCCCTGCGCACAAGTATTCGCGGATGTGGGCCGAACTAAATGCGTCGGCTGTCGGCCAAGGGTGGCTCGCGGGTGCCGAGTGGGGCGTCGGGGGGTGGGGGCGCCGCCCTGGGAATAGCCCGTGGACCAGCTCTGAGGTCAGGAACTGCGCGCCTGGTCTCACTTCTGGTGGCGCAGTGTCACTGTATCGCTATCGTCGTGCAGCTCGCTCGCCCCGCGCGACGCGCTGCTGCTGTCGACACCAACAGGGAAAGCCACCGGCCGGCCGCGGCGGGCTCCGCTGATAGTCGTCGTGCTGACGGTCCTTTAACGCGAACGTAAGACTTTCGGTACGGTGACGTCCATCCCAGCGATAAACTGTCCGCTGTCCACCGGCGAGCGCGGCGCGGCGGTCCTCGCCAACGCCATGGGCATTCGCGTAGCCTAGCCCGCCAGAGCAGCCAGTGGTCACGGCGGTGACGCGAAGCTAGCCATGGCGGACTCCAGTCAACGACCACCCGCTGGCCCGGGCCGGAACAAGAGCTTCCGCAAGGCGCGGGAGGCAGCCGAAGATGCACACTACCTCGACACGTCGCTAGAGGACGTGCAAAAGTACTTCTCACCGGACACGTGGAAGAAGGTGTCCGGCATGCATCTCAACTCGGTGCCCTCGTCCTCGGTGCAGAAGTACTTCGATCCCGTCGCGTGGGAGAAGCTCCAGAGGCTGGGATGCCTGCGCGGCCGGCCTTCGACGGGGTCGTCGTCGTCCACGTCCTCCTCCGAGAGTGCGTCGACGGCCACCTCACCAGACCCGTCCAGCCTGGCGGCCGCCAGGGGCTGCTTCTCGCCTCGCTCCTGGGACGCCCTGACCCGCCTCAACGTCGTGCCCACCTCGCAGTCACCGCGTGTCTCCCGGCGCCCGGACGACCTCCCTGGCGACGTCGAGGAGGACGACGGCTTCCTCGAGAACGGCATGGACGAGGACGAGGACGACGCCTCCCTCTCCAGCGCCGTGCGTCTCGACGGGCTGGAGGGGGGCCGTGGGCCCGGCCGGGGGTCGGCGAGGCAGCCGGCGCCGCGAGTGGAGGTGACGGACCGGCTGAGGCAGTACTTCTCTCAAGACCAGTGGAGGAAGATGGAGGAGAGAGGAGTTTTGGAGAAAGCATTTAGGAGGCTGAGTAGAGAAACCAGCGTTTAGTATGTAAGTGTGGCCATATTCTGCTCCTCTTGATATGTTTTGCATCGAATTAGTTTAATGGTGTAAAGTAACGAGTAATGATTGATAAATTAAGAACAAGCAGACGGAGTCACACATTTTTATTAGCTAAATTATAATTTATTTTTCATAAGTACAATATATGCAATCAAATTGGGAGGCACAATCTCTCCAAACATGAGCATATTTCTGCACACTTTGCACTCATTGAAATAATCACAATATGAACAAACGCACTCAACTAGTTTAATAACTAAGTCATCATTGAAGAGTGAAATGAATCTGCCTAATGATAACACCTCTGTTACTTATCTCAAAATTCTGTGAACTACACAAAATGAACAGTCAACTAGAATTGTGAGGCAAAACATTAAAAAAGTTTGGTTTGACCAAACTTGGAAACAGAAAACTCTGAATTTCTCAACCAGTTGAGAAAGCCAGAGTTTCAAGAATGTTGATTAGAAGGATGTTTAATTTCTTATAGAAATTCTAGTTCAAATTCAATGATGCATTTTAATTATTAAAAAGAAGGAAGAACAACTGATCAAGCAAAAATACATTAAAGTTCTATGAAATCCTGGAAAAATAAACAAGCAGTATAGACTGAATGCTTTAGAGTTGAAACTAAACTATTCAGGAACATTTACGGCAAATTACTGAAAAAAAAAAGAGTAATTGATCTATATTTGAATTATTGGACATGCTACAATGTTTGTACTTGGCAAACTACCAGGCTAAAAGGAAACTTAACAAATCACAGAGCTGTAGATATGACGTAAAGAAACTAATGAATGGTTGCTTATTCCTGCCTTGACAACTGACCTCTTATTTTTAAAGATACTGAATACAGCAAATTGAACAGAATACTTAAATATTCAGATGTTAAATAATAAATTTGCGACAATGCTACCGCAAACCTTCTGCCAAGATTTGTCTTGATATCTAATAGTTCCTGCAAACAATCCAAGAAGTAAGAGAGCTGTATACTGTTAGAATACAATACGCATGCATACTAAAATAAATGAGAGATCTTTTCTCAGTTCTATACCTTCTGTTGAGTTTAGTATGAATGTAATCAACAACAATGATTGATAATAATGTTAAGCAGCTTATTTCAGAATAGAAAACCCTAGATTGTTAGCTTATTCAAAGTTTGAGTCGGCTGTGTGACAGACCAGCTGCTCAATCAGGAACAACAATAGCAACAATATCAGTCTTGGGCTTAATTGATTAAGCATTCAAACCAAACAAAACAATTATATTTTGGAATTCATTTGATTTCACTGATATCACTCATTGATATCATCATTGATATCACTCTCAAATTATATGCCACTGAATGATCAATGTCATGGTCCCATTTATAACAAACAGATGAAGCAAGCCCTCTTACAATAATTATTACTGATTATTCCTTAGGCAAATTTTTTATACCACAATAAGATGTTCAGCATAGGCTCAATTGTAAAGTATCTTGCTTTACCATAGCAACTACAAACTTAATTAACAGAAAGAAAAGAACAAAAATATGTTTTGTTAAAAAAAAGGAAACCTTAAGGATGAAATACTTTGCTTATGTAAAAAGCTCTTACAAAATTAGATTTTATACCAAGAAACCAAATATTACTTTCATAGAAAAAAATCTTCATTTTTCTTTCACCTTGCGTCAATCTGTGTTCTTCCTATTACCCCAATAAGACAATTTGAGGAAGAGACAGAGGTTATCACAGTCTGATATAGTGTAAATAAAATGAACATTTTTCTAAAAAATAATAATACAGAAAAATTAAAAAACAAACAAATAAAATTATGCATGCATGATAATGCTCAGATATTGGGTAGCAAATTGTAATGATACTAAACTAAGAGCATATCATTTGTCAACAGAAGGTTACTGTGAGCAAACTTTATGATTGTACAAATCTGCCCTTAAGTCATAGATTTCTAGTGCATAAACATTTAAAATAAGGGTTGTTTAAGAACTGCAACATATAGAGCTGCAGACTACTTGAGTGTTGTGTGATACAATATTATTTCATACTGTACCTGTCTCATAAAGTAAATACTGCTTTGGTTGAATAATTGGAAAGTTAAAAATTATCACTAGAACTCCACAGTAGAGTGCCCTGGAAACCAGTAATTTCTTTATCCATCACTGTGAATGATTCATCACCACATAATTCTGATCTACAGGTAAGGTTGATTGTATATTTGCATTTCTAGAGACGGTAGCCTTCTAAATACAGTGTGCTCTGAGTGCAAGCGAGACAGCCCACCAGTTTCTTGTCTCTGCTCTGTACATCTGGCAAGGGTCTTCTGCTTGGCATGTTGTATTTCTGATTGGAAGACTTATTTTATGCACTCTGGAATCCTTTAACTGATCAAGGGTTATATTTCTAGACTTGGCGTCATAATGATGATGGTTTTGAGATTGTCAAAAATTTTCTTTAAACCAGACTCAAGGGCACTCGGTTGAGGTGGAGCCACTAGCTCTCCCTCAGTCTATGTACCTCAACACTTTAAGAGAAATGTGCAGTGGTATGAGTTCAAACATTCTTCCTGAGCAAGAAGAATATTTGGTTGAACACCATATGCTACATAGTTTCCATCAGTTATGGAAGTATACAGTAATGCTTTTGCTTGAACACTCTCCTAAAACAAGGTTGATTGAACACAAGAACAAGAATGGCATCAGTATGCGTCATAAGCCTAAATCAATGAACAAACTAAGATAATAAATGAATGGCAACTTTGAAAGGACCAAAAATCTAGGCAAGTGGAATAGTTGGCACATTATTATTAACAAGGAAATTATATTTTGAGGTCTACTCTGCCATACTTTTCTTATATTTGCTGTCAAATAAAATAAACTAAAACCCATTATGGCTGGCACTATTTCCCACATGATGACTTTCAATGTAACCAAATGCACTGAACTAATTGTTCTGTCAAAGAGGAACAATTTTAGTTGTGAACTAAATAAATGCATTTTCAACTACTTTTTCTCGTAGAATTCAACCTTGTCCAACGTGGATCATTAGTTGTAGTAAACGTCGGTTGTTGTCAGGACAAAAGTACCTGACAGCAACATCGAATAGGACCCAAGGTGAACCCTGTCCTCGGCTCGCTCAGTTGGCTGTTGCGGTCGCCGAGGAGGAGGCTAGCGCTGCCGCCGCACTGGAAGAGGCGCCCGCCTTCCTGCTCGAGACCCTCGTCAGCAGCTTGCGGAAGGAAGCAGTCCACTTGCCGCCGCGCTGGAACGGCGTCGTCTGCTCCGGTTCGGCAGACCTGGACGAGCTCGAGCGGTCGCTGGAGCGCTCGCTGGAGCGCTGGAGCGTCGACTCGTACAGCTCGCTGGAGAAGCCCGAGTCCGAGGAGAAGGCCCTGGTGCTGGCGGCACCCTGACCCTGGCCGTGCGGCGTCGACGTGGCCGATGCTGAGCACGACGAGGCCATGGACTGGTCTGCCCCAACCCCGACCAGGCAGTGGCACGCTCCAGGACACCTGTCCTCGCCTGTGGAACACGGGTATGTCAGCGAAACACTTGCGGGCACCCCTTCCGCCCAAGGCGTCCAGGGCAGGGGCGAGGTGGGCAAACCCGGCGCGCAGCGGTGCTGGCCGGGTGGCCCGGCGCGGCTCGCAGGCGCTTGTCCCTGGGCCGGGGGTAACTCACCCTGTCCGGAGTCGCCCGAGCTACAGCTGGCCTCGTCGATGTAGGAAATGTGGGCGCCGAGGCAGTGCAGGGGGTGGGCCAGCGAGTGCGAGGGGGAGGGCGAGGGCGAGGAGGGCGCCGTGGACGAGTAGGCCCTGCGGAACGAGTACTCGGAGCGGCACGAGGGCAGCGGGCTGGCCTGGCTCGCCCGGCTCGGCCCGGGGCTTTGGCGCGCGGCCGCCGTCCTCACGGCGTCCACCTCCGCGTCCGCGTCGTCCTCGAACAGCTCGCCCTCGTCCGAGCAGTAGGGCGACGGCGTGCTGGACGCGCCCTGGCCGCCGCGGCGCCTGGTGCGCCAGTCGTGCAGCGGCGCCTGCAGGCAGGAGAACAGCTTGCCGCTGCGGGCGAGCACCAACGGTTAGGGGCCGAATGGCACAGGAAACCCAAGAGTACGAATGCCACATTTTTGAGGCGTGGGGTGCATTTTAATTCACACAACTTGTGGGTAGAAGTGTGCGAAACGCAAAATAAAATTCACAGCTTCACTTGTTGAAGTGTGCGAACATTAATTCACACACCACACACCTACAAGTGTGTCACATTCACACTCTTGGGATTTTCTAAGTGCGTGCTGAAAGTAAGCTATGAAAAGAGGGCGATTGGGGGGATGTCACATTCCATGTCACTTACTCGTTCCTGCCGGCGTACTCCCCGAACGACTCGCGCGTGTAGGCGCACACGTGGCACTTCTTCCGCTTGCAGGTGGCCAGGTGCTTCATGCCCTTCTTGAGCTGGCTGTTGAGCGACTGGCTCTGGCGCGCCATCAGCTTGAGCTCCGACATCTCGCGCTCCAGGCCGTCGGCGGGCACCGCGGCGACGGCGGCGGCGGCGCGCTGCGCGGGCGCGGGGAAGTAGTGGTGGTGGTGGTGGCCCTCCAGCTGCTGCCGCAGGCTCTCGTTCTCGCGCTCCAGGCAGTCCTTCTCCGCCGCGATGGCGCTCACCTGGCGCACCACCTCCTGGCGGGCGCGCTCCAGCCCGCGGCGCGTCGCCTCCGCCTCCCGAGACTGCTGCTTGAGCTGCAAAGACGAGCGGAAAAACAAGCGTCACCACACGGACGACTCCGAAAATTGGAATAAATCCACGCAACAGAAAGTTTGTTTCCCGCGTTTCCTGCGCAACGGACAAACGGAAAACTCACCCTGCGCAGCGCCTCGTGCTTTTCCTTCTCGAGGGCGTCCTTCATCTGGGCGTACTTGTCCTTCTCGGCGCGGAGCTGTGGAACAGAAGCGGGAGAAGATGAGTGACGAGAAGACGCGATACACACAGAGCGCGCGGCCGCGGGGGGGCTCCACGGGGAGGGTGACTCAGTCGCGTCAGCCCGCCAGAGCGCGCCGCGCCCGCGCACCCCGGGTGAGGGGGGCGGGGGGCGGGGGGGACAATCCCCTAGCGGACCAGCTGGCGGGCCTGGCCAGTGCGTTAGTACGCTCCACGTGTCCGCGAGAGGCGCCAAGCGTCGCATCGCAGCCATAAGCAGCGAATCTGGGCGTCGGCGGCGCCGCGACGCACGCGTGCTCGTCTGCGATCCACCGACGGCGGACGGACGGACGGACGGCGACGGACGGCGCTGGGCGTCGGCCGGCGTCGCCACGCATCGCGGCCCTTCCGCCCGTGCTCCTGCTGAGGCGCCCCGCCCGCCCCGCCCCGGAGGAGCAGGAGGAGGACGAGGAACACATGTAAGTACAAGACCAACACAACAAAACGGAAGGGCAGGGCCCGCCGGCCGCGATGCGCCGGCGACCCGATAACACTATCTGCTCATTGCTGTTGGTCGGCCCGAAACGTAGTAATAATTTCTGCCGATAAGGCGAGGGTGGGG
>NW_026267144.1:921251-922749 GCF_000697945.3 Frankliniella occidentalis | reverse complement strand
CGGCCTACCTCCACGGCGCTCCCCGGCCCACCCTGCTTAGCGCCCCTGCGAGCGTAGGGTAGGCCGGCCAGCATGGCGCTGACGCGTTACAGAGCGGCCTACCTCCACGGCGCTCCCCGGCCAGGCTGCCAGCTCAACCGGGGCCCGCGGCCGCGGGCAGCTTTCTGAAGTGACGGTCCGATGCCGTGCTGAACGGGTTACTGCACTGATCGGTGATCGGTAAGCAATGCGACGCGTTCAAATAATACCGAATTCGAAACGAGTGCGTGAGTGAGTGTAATGTCCAAATTCAACATAGAAGCTGTCGGAGAGCGGAGTGAAAGTTAGCCCCATCATCGAATTTTGTTTTCGGGGGGTGAAAGATGTGATTCTAGATTTGAAATTGCCTGTCTATACACTCTGACCAATATGCGTGGCAATTGACGAGCTTAGCGGAGCTCCTTTGAAAGTGTGAGGAAGACCCAGTCCTCACCACCGCTCGGCTCCGGCCAGGCGCTGAGCGTGGGCTTGCCGGTGATGACCGGTGACAGCGTGAGGATGGCGGTGCCGGCCGAGACCACAATGCGCGTGACGGTCCACAGCGCCCGCAGCGTGCGCGCGGTGTCCAGCAAGACGCCCTCGACGTCGTGCTCCGACCCACCGACCACGTCCCCGGACTCGACGCGGCCCGCCAGCTGAAGGAGCGAGCGAAGCAGGTCCACGGTCTCGCGCTCCTTGGTGGCGGCGAACAGCTGCTCGCACAGGAATGCCTCTGCATTAGAGTCCCAGCCCGCACCTACCAGTGTCAGGAGGCCGGTGGTGCGGCACCTGGAAGCTAAAGGAAAGCATCATGGTGGAGGCGTCCACGAAGCCCACGCAGGCCTTGCTCAGGCTGGGGGAGGAGAGCCCGTGCATCGCCGACAGCCCGCCCGCGGCCAGCGTGGCCCAGGGGTTGGCGCGGCCCGCGCTCGCCCAGTGCCAGAAGGACCAGAGGCGCGGCCGCGCCCCGCGGCGCCCGCCACAGCGCAGCCCGCAGCCCCTGGCCGCCGAGCCGCTCGCCACCTCCCGGGAGACCTGGGCCAGGACCTGCTCCAGCGCCTCGGACAACGGGCCGGCGGCGTGGCTGGTGGCGTTCGGCGGCATGGTCGCGGGCGGTGTGAGCAAGCTGGACGGCGACGAGGTGCGCGCGAGGTGCATTTGCGTGTCCATGGAGGCATTGGCCTCTCTTCTTGCGGAGGGGTGTGGGTGGGAGGGGGCGGAGACAGAAAAATACACACACGGCTATCTTTCTCCGGCTTTGTGTTTTATTGGGACCATGGCGGGCGGCCCAGGGTGCGCAAACAACCGTCAGTCAACAAACACTGCGAGGGCGCCGGCTCGACCGCGATCAAACATTCACTAGGTCGAGCACTAGGTCGAGGTCGCGGGCTGGCCGAGGTGTCCCACCTGCTCCGCTTGGCGCCCGCATGGCCGCCGCCCGTGATGTGGACAGGGCAGGGGTACTTTATTTTTGGAGCCG
>NW_026267144.1:916750-921201 GCF_000697945.3 Frankliniella occidentalis | reverse complement strand
CCCACCTGCTCCGCTTGGCGCCCGCATGGCCGCCGCCCGTGATGTGGACAGGGCAGGGGTACTTTATTTTTGGAGCCGTGTGGGGCGCTGGATCCGCGTTTGCGTCCGTGATGCCGTGCGCGGTCAGGTTGTGGTGGTTGGTGGGCGCCCAGCTGGTAGACCTGGCGCCCTGCAGCTCAGCTCTGGAGATCGAGCTGGTGGACCTGCCGCCCTGCAGCCCGGCGGTTTGCGTTCAGACGGTGGGCAACCAGCTGGACCTGCCGCCCTCCTGCAGCCCGGCGGTGGGCATCCAGCTGGTGGACCTGTCGCCCTGCAACACGGCCGTGGGTGGCTCGGTGCGGTTCTCGAACGTGACGCGCACGTCGGCCAGGGCCATGTTGGGCGTGAGCAGGTCCTCCAGCGAGGCGACGCCAGCGGGGAAGGGCCGGTCCAGGGGGAAGCCCATGGCGCGCACGTCGGGGTAGTGCGCGCTGCCGATCACGCCGCACATGAGCCAGCCGTCGTCGCACGTCTCCGACGACCCGGAAGTCGGGGCCTGTGGCGTGCACGCGCACGGACAATGAGAGGGTTGAACGATAAACGGATGGGATAATGAAAACGAGAAGGTCCAAGGTCAGGCGCCCCTGCCCGATTATCCACTCCATACCTTGTCCTGCTCGTAGTCGGTGACCATGGCGAGGAGCTGGTACGGCGTGCCGGCCGCGGAGCCCCTGGGCAGCAGCAGGCCCTGCGGCCACCCGCACCGGCACACGTTCCCCCGCCGCACCGCCCCCGCGTCCCGACCCTCCGCGTAGATGGCGTCGTTGTCGATGGTCAGCGCCGACTGCGTGGACTGGCGCCGCAGCGTGTTGTCACCCGGGGCGACTGGCGGGAGGGAAGCGGACTCGTCATTTCATTTAACAAATTAACAATTTACGGCCACTCCTTACTCCTAGAACTGGGGTACTTTTTTCACGGCATTTTAATCATATAAAATCGTGGAAGCCAAATGTGATTCTTTTTTTTGCAGCCCACGATACATGTAGCTCCGTCAAAAACATTTACTGGAAGTTTTTCGTACCGTCTAAAAAGCTGACTTTAAATTTTGGGGTAAATATTCCACCTCTTAAAAACTGCCTTTGATTTTTTGACCCTCCCCCCCCCCCTTTCCCATGGCAGTCCACCTGCACGGCGCGTACTCACGGACGGCGTCGTACACGTCCAGCAGCAGGCTGAAGCGACGCCTGAAGTCGAGGTCCAGCGGCGCGCCCTTCTCGTCCTGGACCATGAGGAGCGCGAGCCGCACGAACACCCGCCGGGGCCTGGACTCGTTGTTCGTGACCCTGAGCTCGTAGTGGAAGGGGCGGTGCTGGAGGTGGGTGAAGCGCGCGTACTGACGCCCCGCGGGCGTGTAGTCCAGCCCCAGCGACACGTCCAGGTCCGACTGCTGGTAGTACGTGCTGAGCTCGTTGGCGGCCGCCGCGTTGGCGGTGCGCACCGCCACGGAGTGCAGCGTCACCCCGGGGAGCGGTGTGAGCTGGAGACGAACGGAGGGGAGTTTTGAGTCGGCTGCGGACTGCGTGTACTTACAGTGAGCGGAGCGGAGAGGCGCCAAGACGTACGTCCTTTGCGATGTCGTAAGGAAGAGTGTACTTCTTCTTGTACTTCTCGTACAGGTCGTCCATCAGCTGGTGGATGTTGAAGAAGGCCGGGTCCTTGGCCACGGTTGTGATGAAGGAAGTCACGGTCAAAGGTTCCTGTCAAAGCAAAACATCAGCGAGCGATCTCTCTCACCCCGGGCCTTCGATGCCATGCGTCCGGGCACTCACGTTGTGGACGGCGATGGGGTCCGCCGCCCTGGGCAGGTTGGCGTGGAGGTCGTTGTGCACATTTCCGTAGAAGTTGTAGTCCGGTGACACGACTGTGTTCCCTTCAAGAAGGTTGCTGATGATGTCCAGGCCTTCAATGTCCACCAGCCTCTTTTGAGTTCCGTTTTTCTGTCGGGCATGTCGTAAGCTCCGTTCCGTAAGCTAGGCCTCCCTGCCTCAGTGAGTATAAGTTGAGGAGAATATAAACTCTTTGTACTTACAAGTACTACGTAGCCTTGGTCAAGGACACGCTCATATCCTTTAATCCATTTATCGTGATTGTCGACAAACGTCTTCAGAGGCTGGAACACGCGGATACGAAGTGGCAATGAGATACAATTCAGATCAATAACACAAACACAGTCACAGTCTCTGCGACGGTGGGTAAGTGTCAGTGCGGGGCGGTCACCAGCAGCGTGGCGTTGTCCTGTCGCCCTACGGTCCCCTTGGAGCCGTGGAGATGAACCATCTTCGGGAAGTAGCCCTTGGGCAGCGGCTTGTGCACGTCCATGGGCAGCACCGCCGGCAGCCCGTTGGTGAACCTTTCGGCGTTGTATCTGCATGCAGAGAAGATCCCCGTGAAAGAACGCCCCTTATCGGCTCCCCTGCTGTTTGCCGCCCAATTCCACGTTTTGAATAAATGGGCAGGTCGCAAGGTGATCGACCGACCTGGCCGTGAACTGGCGGTGCAGGTGAACGAACAGCTCCCCGCGCCGCGGCAGGTCCACGTACTGGTCGTCGTCCGTCCCCGCCGGGTAGTACACGTGCCACTTCCAGTGGAACACGTGGAAGTGGGGGTCCTCGCGGAAGTACCAGAGCACGCTCTCGTCGTCCTTGCCCACGTTCCTCGCCACGGCCACGGGCGCCTGGCAGCACGGGGTGGCGGGCATCGCAGTTAAAGCAGGCCGTCCCGCCCCCGTCAACTTCAACAGGGCCTGTATTTGTTTACGCTCACCCTGTTGTTGGGGGGGACCATGTGCATCTCCTCGCGGGCCTTGGCAAAGAACTCGTCGTTGACGTAGAGCTCGGGGATGTACTCGGGGAGCTCGGGGATCCTGAGGTCCTGCAAAGACGTTCAATGCCAGGTCAGTGATGAGTGCGTTCGTGTTTGCGATACGGAGACGGATATATGCGACGACCGCGGGGAACGACCCCCGCCGCCGCGTACCCGAACGCTCTGCAGAGGAGACCGCAACATGTACAGCATGAGGGCGTCCAGGATCATCTCTGGGTTGAAGTGAAGACGCGCCCACACAGCCCGGGCGAGTAGGTCCTCCACCGACGAACTCTCTGCGCACACAAGATCAATTTTCTTTAAAAATGTGAAAAGGTAATGTTTTACCGGAAAAATAATGACGCTCCCCCCCCCCCCTTACAAAAAAGGGGGGAAAAACACGACAACCGGACTTTTATTTCACCTCTACTCCCGTTGCAACTCACCGTCGAAGAAATGCCAGAAGCGGATGACGAGCGCGAGGAAGGGCGGCGCGGACCTCGTGAAGGCGCTGCGGAAGGGCAGCCTGGTGTTGATGTCGGCGAACCTCTCAGCCGGCATCTCTATCTCGGGGACCATGACGACTCGCTTCGCAGCACGGCGCACCTGCTCGCGAACCTCGGCCTCCCGCTGCCGGTAGCGCTCGGGCTTCGCAGAGAGAGTGGATGGCGTCAGCAGCATGCTCAGCTCAGCGGAAGTACCCCATCGAGCTTATCCCAGTTACTGTTACCCAGCAGTTACTGTTTCACTCGCATTGGGGCGGGGGCAGTTTGAAGTTCTACTGACGGGAAGGGTGATACCACGAGGGTTGCCTACGTACAGGCATATGTTGCCTATTTTCAGGCGTCTCATCTGGGACCGACGGGGGACGGAAAACCGCCACTGCATTGGAGCCCCAAGGCTTGTCCCCATACAACATGACTTTTTTCGAAGGGGGGGGGGTGTTGTACAAATATTCAGGTGTCTCAAAAGGATCAGACCATTATAGGAGTCCTGTGACTGAGCGCTAAGCTGGCCCGCTCGAGCACGGGTAGGGGATGTGACCCCCCCCCCCCCCGGTATGCCCCCGTAGTATGCGAACTACCCCCTACCAGGTAGGCGTGGGGCACGTCGAAGGCGACATCTCGGTTGATCCCCCGCAAGGAGAAGATCGGCTCGGCGGGTCTGTCGAACAGGTACAGCAAGTCGGAGGCTGCGGGCCGCGCGGGACTGGTACAGAGCAAAAAGTTTAGGGGTGAGCGCCCACAACCCCAGTCGAAAATGCCATTTCAAGTGATGTCGAAACGGTGTCGAATCGATAACAAAAACTACTATGTGTCGTTTCGACACAGTTTCGACGTCCGCTCCTTAAGGGCCTGGTGCGGCGGCTCGCCGCACTCAGCGTTCGCTTGAATACAGCGGGAAGAACACTGCTGCAGAGCAGGTGTCTACCTACCTCACGGTTTCGCTGGGGTGCTTGACCACGTAGACGACGCCGACCACCAGCCCCGCCGTCACCAGCAGGACGGACACGGCGCCGATCCAGACCCCTGCAGTGGAGGCAGGAATAATTATTACGCATTTTTCGTGCCTTTTTTTTATTTCACTGCCCTGACGAGCCTAGGGGGGGG
>NW_026267144.1:915024-916700 GCF_000697945.3 Frankliniella occidentalis | reverse complement strand
ACTAGAATAATATAGAGTAAAATATATGATATGTGATAAAACACGACTGGCAGTTCACCCATTTGCCTAATAAGTGACCTACAACAGTATTGAACATACTGCATGGATTGGAGGAGTGTACCCATTCACACCTTTCCAACAAAGCTAACAGTGAGCCAAGTTATTTAGATCACGGGCATCATTTACTCGGCCTCAAAAAATAACTTACAACTTAATTGTGCGTGGAAATAACATTGAGCCACAGGAGAACACTAACCTCTTACAACAATAACCGGAATGGAACAATTCAATGTTCCGGGCCGGAAACAATCAAGCATTGCGATTAATAACGAAAAGCGGCGATGTCCACTCTTCAATTCTGATTAAAATCCTATGATTATCAATTATATGAGTAGGTATTATCGGTATTTGGCAGAAACGCCGATCGTGACACCGATGTTTGTTTACGTTTCCATAAAGGCGCGGGAAATGTGCGGTGGGGAGGGGGAGGAGGAGGAGAGGGGTAGGGGACGCGGCACGGCTGGACACGGCCAAGGGGGAGAGCAATAATTACGGCACACTCACCGACATATCGTGGTCGCGGGAGGTGATTCTTTCCTGGGGTAGGCAATCCCGACTCTCTTGTCCAGGATGTGGTCCCGTGCATCGTTGTGTGGCTCCAGGCGGCAACGCCAGGGAAGTGCCATGACAATAGTGAAATGATCTGGATAATAAACTATTATGGGCTGGCCGGGAGTCGAACCCCAGACAGTTTCAGACTGGTCACAATTGAGCAACCTCAGCTGCCACAGAAGTGAAGGAGATAAATTATATATCCGCCCTAGCCGGGAGTCGAATCTCGGGCAAACAGATTGACACGAGCGCGATTAAGCGGGCTCGGCCGCCCGCCCGGCTCCTCCACTGCGCGTTCAAAGTCGGTCCTGTATTACGGGAGACAAGGAGCGACGCTAGTCAGCGACAGCGTGAATGATTCGTTCCCTGGAGCCCTACTCCGTGTCTCGCCTGTATGGCTCAGTCGGTAGCGCGTCCGCTCAGAGCGCGGGAGGTCGGTGGTTCGACTCTCCGTGTGTCAGAAATTTTTCTCAGGCCACCAAATTTCAAATGGACTTCAAACCCGTCATTTCACCACGCCCCTCTCGTGGAGTTCCGATGGCGTAGTGGTTACCATTGTTGGTGGCACTGCGTCATAGGTGTCAATTAAGTGTCGGCTCTGGACCGGGGTTCGAGCCCAGGTGCCAGGCACCTCGCTGTGGTAGCGGGGTGCATAATAAGACCTAGAAACTGGCTGAAAAGGGCTCCATGACCTGTGGGCTAGATTGCCATACCCACCTCACTTTACACAGCCTACCCCCACCACGCGCGCCGGCCCATGCGCAAACCCGATGCGCGGCGGCTGCAGCGCCAAGTCGCTGGTGGCTGATCAGCACTGTGCATGCAGCTGCAAATGATGCTAAAATTTAATTTTCTGACTTTGTTCGGGATTTTTGAGGAATATGCTTCATTGTGGAGGATGGTTCAGAGTCGGATGTCTAGTTGGAGGCAAAGTTTGTTTGTTGTCAATTTACCAAATATGTGTAACAAATTAATATGGATCAGTTGATTTGACATTGTAAAGACAATTCCATATGAGTCATTTAAAAGCAAAGCCCATTGTAAAACACCAATTTTAAAAAGAA
>NW_026267144.1:913325-914974 GCF_000697945.3 Frankliniella occidentalis | reverse complement strand
ATGTACAACTATTGCTGATAATTGAACACCTTTAGAATCTGTTATCTCCAGGAAGGTGCCGCCATGGGACCATATCAGTCGAGGTGAGGATTTTATTCAGTCGTCACCTCCACTGCCGATTGATTTTAGATATTCATCTTTGTTTTCTTTGCTTTCAAGATATCGTCAACCACCAAGGAGATCTTCAATGCAAACTTTCAGTTGGATTTGTGTTGGCGAGTTTCCTCAAGGTAAGTTTTTTCAACCCTCAATCCTCCATTCTTTTTTCTATAATTAATGAACTAATTACCTAACTTCCCATTGTAATTGTTTACAGATTTGTCATTCAGTTTTCGGATTATTTCGCTACAGGTGCCCTGTCAGAAGCAGCAGTCTCCGGTTGCTCCATGTGGCTAGTCAGCTTAAAGAAGCCTAAGAAGATGCAGCTTTACGACATGTGCAAAGTTTCTGAATGCTCTCATTTCTGAACTGGTGAAGAGATATATTTTATGATTTACGCTGTGATAATTGACAGCAAATATCCTCTGCTGCTGTTTATGGATAAATACTATGCTATTCTATCTAGTTGATTCTTTTCCTGTAAGCTTTGAAAATAAACCAATTACTATGCACTTGTGATCTTTTTATTTTAATGTCCATAAGTACTTTTGTACTTTATTACTTCAGTTGTCAAAGCGATGAGGCCGGCACTACTTAGCAAAAGTTATTGTTCCTCTAAATCTAAACTTTTTGTTGCTGATGCTAAAGCCGTCCAGTTTCTAGTTTGGAGTACTTTCATTGTGAAGCCTGACTGATAGTGATAAGGCCACTATCTCTACTCTCAAAATACGGAGCTGAAATATATAATTTCTTCACCGATTTTCGTGTCTTTTCCTCTAACGGAGCTCTCAGAATGAATGTTTGTCAAGGTGATACGAAAGGGACGCCCCTGACGATTTCCGTAGTTTGGTTCTTGCACTTGGGCGCCGCCAGGGTGGGCAGCCGGCTCCGGAGGGCTGTTCGGCGGGTGTGCCTACCCAGGTGTTTGCAGGCGGCAAGCTGACTCCGAAACGGGCGGTAGGTGCTTGGTTTGTTCTGCCTCGGAAGTCATTACCTAGTACCTGACTATAACTAAAGCTGAAACTATAACTGAGAATTTTAAATAAAACAATGAGCGCTAAATCGTACTCGTGTCAAACTGTTCCCCCGAGATTCGACTCCCGGCTAGGGCAGATATATATTTTATCTCCTTCACTTCTGTGGCAGCTGAGGATGCTAAATTGTGACCAGTCTGAAACTGTCTGGGGTTCGACTCCCGACCAACGCATTTTTTATTTTTTTTAAATTTGCCCCTTTTCGTCCCCCGTAATGCAGGACCGAGGTTTGGACTCATAGGAGATGACGAACGGACAGCCGAGCGCACTAAAATATCATCGTCTGAGATCATGCGCCCGGGGTTCGACTCCCGGCTAGCGCAATTTTGTTTTCGTCGCTTCTTGTTTCGTGTAAGACTAAAATATTGGGTGGCAAAAGCTCGAAAAATGTGGGATGAACGTTATTCGAACCAGCGGCCGTCCACGCCCCGAGCGACGGACACCCGGTATGTCGGTGAGTATGCCGTAATTATTGCTCTCCCCCGTTGCCGTGCCGCGTCCCCTACCCCTCTCCTC
>NW_026267144.1:899468-913275 GCF_000697945.3 Frankliniella occidentalis | reverse complement strand
ACTGTCTGAAACACGACCATCGACTCGACGTCGTGTTGAAGACGGCCGCATTGTTGTTTCAAAACACGACGCATCATATAACTTTGTCAAACAGACTGACGCAAATACGACAAAATTGGTCGAATATGATGAGTCGCATCTGATGGTGGACTTCCCTGAACCACACATGGGCCCGTTAGGTCGCTCAACAACTCTCACAAGTTCATCTAGATGTCGACGATTGGCAGCATAAGTCTCTTCTAGGGTGTAACAACCTGATCGGGCGGGGCTGGGGGGTCCGCCTCGGGTTCCCGCCCGCACCCTTCTGTCCCTCAGCTCGTCAGGGGGGTGTCACGACAAAAATGAAAGAGCCAGAATGACGGTATTGTAAGGCCCGGCAATCTTACACAGCTTCTTGCGGCCGGTGGGCTTCTTCTCGTCCATCCTGGTGGGCGTCCCGTCACCTAGTGCCGCCCACTAATCACAGTGCCACCGCGGTGATGCAAGAGTGATAACAAAGCCGGTGCGTGCCGCCAATCAGTGTATCCACGGTGTGACCCGCCACTCGAGTCTGCGCGCTCTCAAGAGTGTGACGCGGTTATTTCTGCACGCACTAGTCGAAATATCATTGTTCTCAGTACACCGGGGGAATTCCAAAAGCCAAAACCTCCCTCCCAACCTTTCACTCTTTGATGACAAGAACCAACGGGCAAAGGCGCCGCGCCAACTGTTTGTGTGTACCAGTGTGATTGCCTCGCCTCTCGCACTCTGGCATCGCGCACCAAACTGGCTGATCACGAGAAGAAAGCACACGAAATTCGCAGTCCAAAAAACACAGTGAAAGAAAACGAAAATCCCCCCCTGCGCCTTACAACCTGTGGAGTCGATTTGGGGGGTCGAAGCTCGGGGGAGAGTAACACAAGTAAGTATGAGAAATTCCCGATCCGCTTGTGTTTTGTGTTGATGAAGAGAGTGCAGTGCGCAGGAACAACAGGAATCGATTGAAAGTTGCTTGTTGCTGTCTTTTTCGGTGTTAAAAGAAGTGATACCCGTATTTCTACCTGTAGTTCGCGTTGAAATAATTCACTTTTAATTCGTTGATTCCTGATTTTTTATCGTCTTTGTCGTTTCTCAACTTTCTCGCGAGAAACGACCCCCATATTTTCGTTTCGTTTGGAGGTTAATGGTATATTTCGCGGGAGTATGTTTTTGTCTGCGAATTAAGCTGTCTTTGTGTCTTAATGTCGACATTTTAATGCACAATGAGTCCTCCAGGCACAATTTCATTGCGGTATGTAACTCATTTCTCTTAATTTCCTTGTCTGTATATTCTCCATATCAACTACTTGTTTACCTTTTTTTTTCAACAAACATGTTTGTGAAGCAAACAAAATTTAGAACATTAGGTAATATCTTATAATAAATCAAATGTCAAACAGACTGTTCAATAAAATTTTATGTTGCAGGATTGACTTAGATACAGCCAACGATGAAAAAATATGCAACCTAATACCTTTTGTCAGACTTCATAGACTGGAACTGGTAAGCAATGTTTGTTGTTGTTGTTTTTTTCAAATATTCTAATCTGATGTTTTTTTTTGTTGTAACATATTTTCTTTAATTTACAGAGCGGTCAACGCCTAGCAAACAACGGAACTATCATAAAAACTAATACCATCACAAGAAATAAAATAATTAGACATTCTCCCTCTCCCCCTTCTCTCAAGAGAAGTAGAGGAAGAGGACAAGAAGCAAAATCTCCTGTACTTCCAAGTACTCACCTCATAGATGACACTGAAACTAGCACAAGAAGTAAAATAATTAGACAGTCTCCCTCTCTATTTCCTCTGAAGAGAACTAGAAGGGAACTAAAAGCAAAATCTCTCGTATTACAAAGTCCTCACCTCTTAGATGATGAAGAAACTGTCTTGAATAATAACCCAAATAGACAGTCTCCATCCTCACCTTCTCCAAAGAGAAAAGGAAAAATGGGACTAGAAGCAAAATCTACTGTACTACAAAGTGCTACCCTCATAGATGACAATATATTTGCTAAAAAAAATAATTCTTCTAAACAGTCTCCTCCCCATTCTGTAAGGAGAATTGTAACAAGGGGTCAAGACTCAAAAGGTCTTGATGCAAGGCCTTTTAAATGTACTTTGTGCATGGAATGCTTCCATACCAGCGTCCTTCTAGCTGTACATATGAGAATCCATGACAAAGATAGTGATGAAGAAGACGAAGATGAAGAAGATGTAGATGATGTTGAGGATTTTGAACAGATTGATGTCGATTCAGATGATACGAGTGTTGAAAATGAATCAAACAGACCTGGCCTTTTGAACTCATCCTTATCCAGGGAAAATGAAAACTTGCCTCAGAATATTCGTATCAGTTCAATAACATCTGGCAGGAATTCTAATTACAATTCCAAAACCCTTTCTACTACCGACGAGGATTCTGTCAGCAGGTATCAGTGTATTTCAGTTCTTCTCCTCATTCCCTGATTTTTTGTCTCTTCATGCATTTTCCTGCTACATCTGTTTTTCAGTGTGATTTCCAATGGTGGTCTTCCTAGTCCTAAAAGCAACTCAACAGCAGTAGAGTTACCACAGAAAAGAAGAGGGCCCATCAAGCTACTGAAATGTAAGGAATGCCCAGCATCTTTCTCCCAGCAGTGGTATTTAGACCTCCATCTAATTCTTCTGCATTACATCAATAACAAAAATTCTTCCATAAAATGTCCTGGATGTACTTCTATATTTGTAAATGAACATCACCTTAGACAGCATATTGAAACAAGTCATAGTCTGGTAAGTTATTGCAGAGGTCAGGTGTATGCTACATACATATTTAAGTCATAGGGGGGCAGGTCCACAAAAGCATGGAAATGGTTTAGCATTGTGGCGCCCATATAGAAGATTTCAGTATGTGTAATTGCTTCTAATATTTCCTGTTGGTTCTATCATAACTTATCTATTTTTGCATTGTTTTGTTTTACAGCATTTAACTATTATGAATAATGAGATAAGTTCCGCTTTGGGTCTGACAACAGATGCTCTGACTGGTGAACAGTGAGTACACTCCTGTCATCTTTGAAAAATTCTTCTTTTGGTTTGTTTTTTTAGCTAATGTATAACTGTTATTTTCAGTATAAAAAATCAAAAGAAAAGAGGACCAGTTCCACTTTTAAATAGTTTAGAGCAGTCTCACCAGGTCAGACGCTCATTTCATACTTCAATTCCTAATAATTTGCCAAGTAATTGGCACATGGCCTCTTCATATGAACGAGATCAACTTATTGAGCTCTTAGAAGCAGAGCTGAAGTATATAGCACTCGAGCGAAACAGACTGGGTGATCATTTTTCCTACTCTGACATTCAGCGTTTATCTCTTCAAATCTGTGAATATCTTCAAGTTTCAAATTTCTTTGACAACCTTCCACCCAAAAGATGGGCACAAAAAGTACTAATAAAAGTCCGCCAAATTCCGCGACCTGGTAGATTTCGCTTTGTTCATAACGTTAATGCAAGCTATCTAAATGCTGTCAGTGAGCTTTCCAACCGGGGGCTATCAGAAAACAAAATATTTTATGCATTTGAAGCAAGAATTTGTGATGTGAAGAAAGATGGAATTGCTCAAAGAGTTCCAAAAACACCTATTGGGGCTACAAGTCCTGATGTTTCTGTTGAAGACACTATATGCACTGTTCTTTGTACCAATGCAAATGGCTCAGTGCTTTTACAACCAACCATTGTTTTTCGGAATCAAATTGCAGATGTCAAAAGCCTTCACAAACTCAAGGCTTTGAAAACCACATATCCTTCTAGAGACTTTCTAGAGAATGATTATTTCCATGAGTGGTTTGCACAATTCCTCCTAGCTGTTCCTCCTGCAAGACCGATTCTCCTCCTTGTGGAGGGCTGTGTATCTCAATTATCATTTCGTATCATCATGATGGCCAGAGAAAATGATGTACACATACTCTTCGTTCCTAGTCGGAAACGATTTGTCCATTCCCATCAGCTCATCCGAGAATCTCTACTGATTCCATTGATGAGAGAGTTTGACAAAGAAGTTGTTAAATATCTGGAAACTCACAATTTAAGCTCATTAAATGTGTAAGTATTAGTCTTCTCAATCTCAAATTTCAATTTTGATATAGTAAATACATTTTTATTTCTTAATCTAAATCTGTGTTACTGCAGGAAAGATTTTGGTAAAGTGTTTGAACCAGCATGGAGGGGAGCTCTACCTGAAGCAGAAACAAGGAAGAGTTTTATCCAATCAGGATTCTTGCCGCTCCCTAACTCAACTGCACCTTTGGAAGTTGCTGCTAGGGACTATTTGGATGGAGTTATTGCTGTAGGAAAGGGCACTAAGTCAAGTTCTGATGTCAGCTCTCGAAAATTGCCAAAACTTACAACACATGTAAGAACCTGTAAAATTTTCAGAAACCTCTATTTATTGGCTTGCTATACTTACACATTAAGTATCTGATCATGGTGTTTGTACTTTGACTGTCCTCAGAATAAGTCTACCCCTGATGCAAGCCCTCCTGCAGCCAGTGTTGAATCTACCCCTTCCTGTGTAACGGGTGACTCCTCAACTCTCACACCAGAAAAAATTAAAGAGGAACCAGTTGATTCTGATCCAAGTGATGAAATTACTCAGTTGCCAGCGCTAGGGGAAATCAAACATGAACCTCAAGAAAGTGATCCAGTTGACCCTCCTTTGGATGAATTCAAACAAGAGGTGGTTGACCTTCCTAGTAGTTCACAAGCCGTACCTCAGTTGGAGGTGGTGAAGTTTGAGGCAGAGGAACACGAGTGCTCTGGTTGCAATAGGTCCTTTCATTCACTTGGCGATCTATCCTCTCACCAGTGTAATGTTGTAAGTTATCCACCAATTTTGATGTACCTGTACTACACTGATAAGCTAAGTACTCAACTGCATAGCAATACACTTGTAAGTGTCAGCTCGGTAGTTGTGCACTTGTAAGTTACCAACTCCTCTGTTAAACATTTCCCATACAGTAGGCGTCTAATCTAAGTGTTCTGTCACATTGATTATCAGTGTAGTTAAAAATCTTTGTCTCATATGTTTTTCTTCTTCTTTTACAAATCTCAGCGACCAGCAAATCCGCCAAGGGAGAACACTGTGGGCCAGAGTGCTAATGAAGACTGCTACTATCACAAATGTTCACAGTGCAGCATGTCTTATGCCTTGAAAGAATCTCTTGTATTGCATAGTCGTACCCACCATTTGCCCCAGTGAGTCAATTTTTAGCTTCAAAAACATTTGATCCACACAAAATTCATTTCACCATGAATTTCATCTTTGTGTTTTTGCAGAGCTGCTTCGTCGAGTGGTAAAAAATTCCCAAAAGCCCGCTTGGTAGCTAATCCAAGTAACGCACGGATAGTTAAGGTTCAGCAACAGAAGGACTCTGCTGCTCCGGTCTTGAAGAGAAAAACTTTGATAGAGGAACAAACAAATTTGGATAACTCAATGCTCAAAATGCATAAAAAGGTACACTATTAAATTTGTTTAAGTCACCACAGACCATACTAACAGTATACACGTAATTATTGAATTATTTATCTTTTAACCTTTTTTGCAACAGGAGGCCTCTTTTGCTCAAGTCTTAAAGAAGAAAACTACAGAAGAGGGAGGAACTTATTTGCAAATGCCAATGCACAAAGTGCCGCATAAGGTATGATAGTGCTCTTTCAATCAGCACAGGCACGGAATGATAATTACTTAATCTATCCCAAATTAGTTAAATACTCAAATTTTAATTATTTTTTCTTCTGAAGGTTATATGGTCTCTTGATGGTAAACCTTCTCCAACCTCCGACTCTGGGACGGAATCTGCATCTTCTACCTCATCAAGAACACTCTCAGCATCACCTGAACCGTTTAATGAGCATGGTGTGTGTACGTACTGCCAGAACTCTATAACTTTAGAGCCACATCAGATGATTAATTTGCTGGTTTTCTTCTCCGCTTTAGCATATTCTTCGGCTTCAAGATCACTACTTCCCCCTCCACCTCTTCCTGAACATGACTACCTTGGCCAAATATACCAGAATCCAGCAAGAAGAAATGAGATCATTCAAAAAAGAGGAATCTTCAACACACTCAATTATGAAGATGATACTTCATCTCCAGTGCAAAAGATCCTTATTGCTATGAAAGCTCCTAAAAAGGGCACTATTCTCATTCATACTGACACATTGTCTAATAAAAAAGTGCATGAATGGATGGAGTAAACGAAAGAATTAAGTTCAAATACAAACAATTTATAGTCAAAATATGTTAACCAATTATGTTTGCCTTTGAATTTATATATATTTCTGTGTGATATTAGAGATAGATATTATTTGTGATTAATGTAATGAATCTTGTATGTTTGATTGTGTAGGAGCATACATGTATAATTAATTTATGATTAATTTATGACTAAGACATATCGCTGACAAGAGAAATCAGTAGAATAACCAGTATTTTGGATTATTTTTTCCCTCTCTTTATTTAAATTTGACCCGTTGCTATACTTAAACATCTTAATTAAAAGTAGGTATATTACATTCAGGAGAATTCACTCCAGGACCAAGCATTAATTCATATGTACATGGTCAAAGAAAGACTTGGATGCCAAATTAGATAGTCTAGTAACCCTATAACAACCTTAAAAGTACAATAAAATTTCAGAAACAGAAAAGAAACACTTAAATTCTAGATAATTTTTAAAAAATAATAGTGATTCTTTAAAATGCTTATAAGGCCACAAGTTAGTAGAAAATAACTTCATGAAACCCATGCTGCAAGAGCACTACGTATACCTGAGGCAAAGACTGTATGCTTACCTATGCCTTTTGATTCTAGGCGTGATCGATCCATTTGTGTGTCATATGGGCGATTTACAGATTGTGTATTTCCATTACTTGAGTCAGGAGTCTTTGATAAATGAGCATGAGGCAAACTAAATACTTCACCCATAATCTGGACCATTTGGAATTTAGTAAGTGTTTCTGAACCACACCATTGAAACACTCCACTTATATCCAAATCCTAGAAGTGAACAAAAGGATACAAGCTAATTTTAACAAACTGGAAATTTTAAAATTACAGAGTTGTTGGTCACAAACAAATACTTACATTGTGATCAAATCTGAATACTGCCATATTCAAACAGATTTCCGCAATGTCATCAACATGGGAAGGGCAGCGTTTTTCATAATCGGACACTTTAGTTGGCTTTGCAACATTTAGAAGTGGTTCAAGCAGACAAGTAACAGCACTTTCAGAAAGTTTTTCTACTGGTCCATATAATACAGGTACTCTTAGGATTATATTCTCTGCAAAAAGAAATTGGTTTAGCTTACTGGTGAAGTTCCTTGTGTATTCAAATTATACTAACCACCTAAATACCTTTATTAGCAGCTTTTACTATTTCTTCTCCTTCTAGTTTCAATTTTCCATAGTCATTCAAAGGATTTGGTTTGTCCTCTACCTTGTAGGGAGGATTGCGTCCATCAAACACATAATCTGTGCTAATGTAGAGGAGAGGAATGTCATACTTATCTGAAAAATGTGATGATTTGGTAAATTTGTAAACTCGAAAATTTTCATTGTAAAATTACCTTTTGCACTTGGTTCTACATACCTGCTGTTTCTGCAAGATGGAATGTAGCATCTACATTGATTCGGCGTGCACCTTCTGGGTCAGCACTCACTTTGTCTGGAAACCGCTGAGCGGCAGAGTGAATGATGAGAGTTGGTTTGAATTTGATGATAGCTGCGCTTACAGCCCCAAAGTCAGTGAGATCAAGTTTTTGTAATTCTGGGCCCGTCCTGAAAGGAAAGCAGTGAAAATTTATTAAAATATTTACAAAAGGGACAGGAAATGAGGCCAGAGTTGTACCAGGGCGAAATTGTGGACTGAATCAGGTGTTTTTCTCCCTTTTTGTGCCTTAAGGACAAGAGGAAATTGTCAAGCGTATAGCAGGTAGTAGTAATAATAAGTAATTTTTTACCTAGAAAGAGATACTCCAAAGACAGTCCAGCCGGCTTCCTTGAAAGTTCGGTGGATGGATCTTCCTAACAACCCGGACGCACCCGTAAGAAATAGCTTTCTTTCAATTTTTTCAGCCATAGTAACAAAAATGACCGAATGGCGGATTATGACTTGTAGCTTTTTAAACTGTTCAATGAAGGTCAAACTCAAACAAAATGCCGAATCAGACGACGTAAAACGTAAACACGTAAACAAAAACAAATAAAAAGGAGATCGGAACGATCTGTACAGTTTAGACAACCAGAAACAAAACTGTTGTACTGTAGACTGTTAAATTATAGCGATTTTGATTGGTCTGGATGATTGTAAAACCTTTTCATTATAAAAAAAGAGGGCAAAACTTATAATTTTTAAAGAAAAATCTGGGAGTAAAAGTAAACATGATTCGAAATCCACTTCCTTCATTTTTTTCAGAGTGTATCGTGTTTTGGCGCTCTTCGTTCGAACGAATGCGTTCAAACCACTGACAGAACTGACTGAACAATAAGACATCCGTCTGCTTTGTTCCAAGTAACTTTGTTGCCAACTGTTATCAATCATAACCACTAAAATTCGGATGGACTTCATAATAAAGAGATTGTCTTTCAAACTAAACGGATGCAGGTTTTTGTTATTTTTTGTCCAAAATCACACCCAGCATAATGATCGAGGTTGGCAATATTGTAGTGTAGGGGAGAAGCAAGAAGAAATTGGAAAGAAGAAGAAAGGGTTAAAAGGCACCGGCCAAGGAGAAGGGGGCACGATGTAATGAATGAATGAATGAATGACAGTTCTCTCCTTCAATTTGTGCTACTGTGTCAACTTGCCACATTTGTCAACGTCGCTATGGCAGGAGTGCTTCAGCTTCACTCCGACGAGCTAAGTAAGTTTTCTCGATATCCTGCTGATGTGTTTGTCTTCCAACGAAAACTTTGTGCCCATATAAGTCATTCAGTCACCGCGGTCAGCCGGTCTGTGACTAACCTCACCACTCCACGTGGTGTGGTGTATTCGTCTGTCCGTTATGATGTTCCTAAACAGTTTGAGCATGTTGATTTGAGCAGGGCTTGCGCATCATTCCCCATCTCGGATTTGAACTTAATTTGGCTGGTTTGTAGTACAATGTGGCTACCTTGCAAATCAAAATCACGTTCGGTTCTCATTCAAGATAGCAGGGAGGGAGCTGCGCACAGTCGCGCTCGTCTGAATGGGTGAACTAATTTGATCGTTTATTATCCTCTTTCCAGGAGGATTGCTGAGGATTGCTGAGCGTCACGGGCGGGGTAGCAGTTCAGTAGCACTGGGGGAACAGTAGGAGACCTGGTAAGCTATTGCTGTGTATTGTCTTGAGTTTTCTCTACTTGTTGTGGCAAGGCTACAGTTGCTGCCTTGATCTCTTGCAGCGCTCTCTGGCCCATTTATCCGTAGACATGTGTTTTGGTGTTGTGTAACTATACGCAGCGCACCCCACCTTCAAAGTACTTCTTGATTAGTTCTCCAATTTCATGTCTCTTCTCATGGAAATAAGTTCATTAGTATGGCATGCTTGGTACCACGTGACCATTCCTGCTACGCATAGTTCACTTTCAATATTCTGTTTGAGGTTGAATGTTTCTTGAACTTGATTTCTAGTCTTCGTGATGCCATTGTAGCTGGAAGACACTCCAATTGATTTGCGTAAACTGACTGGCTGCATGAGAACTGAAGCCAGCGTCACGCTAATAAGTTCAGCCAATGAGTTTATCCTAAACAAATTATGACGGGGTGGCTTCAGCTTCACAGGCTTCAATCATGGGTATTGTTAAACTAAGTTACATGAAACTGCTCCTTAAGACGTCATCTTTATATTTTGGTGATGCATTGATATTGTGATGTTGAACACTTGTCCAACAAACATCATTTGTCAACCTTTAATCTTGATGCAGTTTTCTGGCTCTATGAGCTATAAAAGAATGTATTAGCTGAGACATGTTACTGACTTTAGGAGTGAAGCTGCTCTTCAGTGTGTCTGTTTGACGCATGCTTTAATGTTTCCTTTCTTTTTCTGCAGGGTTGCCGCTGCTGCTCCCAGTCGTCCTGCTCCCAGTCGTCCTGCTGTCTGTCCAGGTGAAGGGCTTCGGTGGAACAAGTATTTCTCTGGATGTGGACCCTTGTTGGCTGTTCTTACTTTCTGTGGTGAGCTGGCTGTAGGGCGTTGCCTGCTCGCTACGTGGCTTGTCTGTCCCTTCAGGACGCCCCCCGGACACGCTCGCGTACCTGCCTGCTGCCACTGCAGAGCCAGTCTGATGCGCCTTCAGCGTGGCGTGGGGCCATGGGGCCCAGGCCTCACGCCTAGGACGAGCTGTGCGTGGAGAGGTGGGCCCTTCAGGGCGGTGGGCGCGCCCCCTCGGGCAAATATCACTGCGGTTCAAGTTTTTGAAAAGAACTCCACGAGGCGACGTGTCCGGTGCGACGCGAGATCCGCCGAGCCCCGGCCAGCGGGCCGTTTGCGCTTTACTTGTGTCTTACGGGAATCTTGTTCGGCACGACGCTCAAAGCCTTTCAGTTCCAGGCACACCAACTCCAGGAAGCACCGGACGTGGCTACGCACGCGGGCCACCAGGGGCATCAGGTCACAGGTCACCGTCACCACCACCGTGGGACTTGCCACCGTAGCCCAAGCAGCATCACAGGACTCTTCGGCCAGGACACTGCCGGGCGCCGAGGACAACTGCGTCGCCGGGGTGCTACACGCCCCTTCGCGGCCGCCCCTGCTCCGCGCGCCCCGCCCCGCCGCGCTCTCTGCCGCGGGTTTGGGGGCGCCCTGTGAGAACTCTCCGCCTGTACCCTCCGGGTAGGCCCTGTCGCGTACAGAGCGAGGGTTGCCGTCGAAGGCTGCCCCTCCGCGCCGACCATCTCCGGGGCTAAAGCGTTGGGCTGCGGACCATCCTCTCCGGTAGAGGCAGAGCGGGACGGAGGCTGCACTTGCCGGGGGCTGGCGCGGGGCTCGACGGTCCCCGGGCACCCTGCAGGACCAACGGAGGAGCGCCAGGTCGCGCAGGACATCACCATCACCGCCACCACAACCACAACCACAACCACCACCCGAGCAGTGCTGCAGACGCAGGACGCTTTCGATCAGCGCGCATGGGACGCGGCGCTCAAGCTAACACGGTACACATGCCTGTCCGTTCACCCTACATGGAAATTAACTCTTTCTACTTGACGCTTGTATTAATCTTGTTTTTGTATGTTCAGGTTCGCCGCCTCCGGGCGCCTGTTCTAGGCCCGGGTAACTGTCCAGAGGAGGCAGCGGACACCGAGGTGGACACGGTGCGCGGCCACAGGTGAGCAATGTCACGTTTAACAACTTCATTCATTCCTATATGTCAACGTCCTCCCCATAGGTTTTGTTTATTTCTAAAGTTTGCTTCGCATCTAACGCGTTCCCGTCTCTTTTCGCAGATCCGTCGTACCGGGCGTGGCTACGCGGGCCACCAGGATCACCACGTCGCGCGTCTCCATCACCAGCCACAGCCACCGTCAGCGTCGCAACCACCGTGGGACTTCCCTCACCATAGCCGGAGGAGCGCCCCAGGACACTCGCGAGCGCAGAGGACAAGACTGCGTTGTTGGGGCGCGTTTTACCGCCGGACACGGTAGGTGTTCCACCATCCGACCTGGTATGCATTCTTATCTGACGCTTGCATTAATCATCTTTGTTTGACATGCTCAGGTTCGCCGCTGCGAGGCGCCCGGTCCAGGCTCTGGTAACGAGAGGCTTTGTCGGCAAACGAGTATTTCTACGGATGTCCAGCTTCGTGGTTGTCCTGCTTGCTGCCGTGTGAGCTGGCTGTGTGCCGCTGTGCCCCGACGGCGCGCTCGTCTTTCCCTTCAGGTGCTCGGGGCCGGCCCTTAGTGTGACGAGAGTCTCGTACCCGCCCTCCAGCGCTACCGCTGCTGCCCCGCACCTTCAGTGCAGGTGGGCGAGCCGGCTCGCTCACCAGGGGCGGCGGTTGGTACGTGGAGTCGGCGGGGGTGGCTGGCGTGTTCACGGGCAAATATCGCATTTGGTGGTCAAGTTTTTGAAATGGACGCACGTTCGAGGCACGACGTCCGGCTGAAATAAGAGTTTGCCAATAACGCCTCTCCCTTGAATGTTACTTGATTTGTTCTGTCGGCTCGTTGCTCAAACTCTCCCTTGTTCCAGGCATAGTCTGAATACTGCAGCAGAACTGCGAGCGCACGGCCGAAACCCACAAGGTGAGTACGACTAGCACCCCCTCCCCCCCTCCCCCTTCGCATTTTCTTTTTGTCTGGCATTTCTCTTTACTCCCGTTTTTGTTTGGCAGACGAGACTGCCACTACGCCGCCGCGTCGAGGAAAGACGGCCTGCTCCAACATTTAGCCTACCTTGTTTATATTCTACCTGTCTGTAAAAAGATTTGAATAAAGATGTTTTTCGAACTAAATAAATGGGGAAAGGGTTGGGGTTTCTCCTACAGCCCGTGAACCTCGCAGTTACCGTCGCTGCGGACGTCGTTCAGAGAAGGTGAGTGTTCGTTGATCGCTGTACCAGTTCTGTTAGCACGCTGCCTTGTGTGGTTCCATATCTTACGCCCTTTTTGTTCTGTTTCAGACGCGTCGCCGCTGCGCCCTTCCCGTCACCACCACCGTGGGACTTGCCCGCACCACAGGACTCTTCGGCCAGGACACTCTCCGGTCGCCGAGGACAACTGCGTCGCCGGGGTGCTACACGCCCCTTCGCGGCCGCCCCTGCTCCGCGCCCCGCCCCGCCGCGCTCTCGGCCGCGGGTTTGGGGGCGCCCTGTGACAACTGTCCGCCTGTACCCTTCGGAGTAGGCCCTGTCGCGTACAGAGCGAGGGCCGCCCTCGCAGGCTGCTCCTCCGCGCTGACCATCTCCGGGGCGAAAGCGTTGGGCTGCCGACCATCCTCTCCGGTAGAGGCAGAGCGGGACGGAGGCTGCACTTGCCGGGGGCTGGCGCGGGGCTCGGCGGACCACCGCGGGCACTCCTGCAGGACCAGCGGAGGAGCGACAGGTCGCAGGACACCGCTACCACCTCAACGGCCGTCACCAGCGTCGCCGCCGCCCCCCCCCCCTCTCTGAACGTTACTTGCTTTGTGTTGGCTCGTTGCTCAAGATATTTCTTGTTCCAGCCAGGCATCAGACGCTGTTCCCGGCCACCTCCATTGGACTTCCCCGCCGACGCAGGACGCAGGTCGCGGCCGGCGATAGTGTTTCTTTGTTTGCATTCTGTTTGGTGGTTGTGGTGCTTGGCTTATGTGTTTGTGGTTGTAGGGTATGGTTTGTGGTAGGGTAGTTTCTGTGTTTATGTGTTGTGTGTTTATGTTGGTTTGTGTGTCGTGTGTTTATGTTGGTTTGTGTGTTGTGGTATGGGTTGTGTCCTGTCTTAATTTTGTATTCTTTTTTTTTTTTGTACTTCTCTTTACAGATGGGTGAGGACGGCAGGACATCATATTTGATGTGAATCACTCTTGAAAGACTTTGCTTTTGAGAGGGATTCTAGCTACAGCAGCACCAATTACATTTAATCAATTTAGTGCTCAAGTTAGTCTCATCCAGACTGGCCATGTTTTAACGTATTGCAGTATGTCACTTATATTTTCCTTGCTGACCTCTTGAATTGGATTTGGTGCTGCTTTAGTTTCCTGTCGTTGGCGTTACGCATAATATTCAGGCCATGTAGGCTTTAATATATTGCTCCTCCCCGTGGTCTCACCCGGGAAGAAATTATATGCTTCTAA
>NW_026267144.1:895576-897394 GCF_000697945.3 Frankliniella occidentalis | reverse complement strand
TTGAAAAGGTGTTGAATGGGTAGACTCCTCCAATCCATGCAGTATGTTAAATACTGTTGTAGGTCCTCATGCAAATGGGTGAACCTGCCAGTGTTTTATCACATATATATTTTACTCTATTTTATTCTCGTGGAACAGAAAACTTTCTTACTTTCTGATTGCGGTGCAAACCGAGTGGTACTATTTGCGTAGTCCCCCAAACAATTAATCAATGTGCGTTGCAGATAATTTGCAGCTGCCCCTTCGTACTTGTTAAATCCAGTGCCAAAATTAGTTATTTGAAAGACCATTGTCATTTAGGGACGCATGGGGGGAGAGGCATTTAAAAGTGTATTGTATGAGTTATTTATATGTAATTAAAAGTTGATGAGCGCTAAAAGTACCGTTTAATATGATTGCAGGAACTTGGCCCAGAAATGTTTTTGACATGAGCAAGAGAAGTCTATGGAGTCATTTTACCCAAAAGAATAGGTGAGTTGACATGACAGTAACGGCCAACGCTCGTCCAATTTGTCTCTGTACAGACACTATGAGAAGCTTCCTTTCGTGTGCATCAAAGGGTGGTATTTGATGTCTTTTGTGGTGCCTTGGTTCTTTGTTGTCGATTTCAATCCTCCTCTGTCAAAATCCAGGCTGATTTGTTATCACTGAAAATGTCCGTAAAAATCTTGGCAATTTAGAAAATTGCTGGTATTGGTTTGGATTGGTAGGGCAGACTCCCTTTTCACATGCTCTGTCTAAATATCATGGTGCCGACCCACTACAGCAGAGTTCTTAGCCAGTGGGCCTAAGGTAGCCTACCCACCCTTAGTTAAAGAGACCAGCTCTTATAAAACTCAAGTTTTTGTGGACAGGGGTGGTTTTTGACAGAAACAAAGGTAGTTTTGTGGTGCCTGGTTTACCCCTGTCGATTCGAATACTCCTCCATTGAAATCCGGACCCATCAATTTATGGCCTTTGTAAATTTGGCCAAAAATGAAAAAAAATTGAAAATTGCTGGAAATAGTCGATAATGTCGAATCTTCGCGCCGCCGGTCCATTTCAAGTGAGTTGCGCCTGTTTTTCTTGGACCGGTTCGCCTGCGAGGTAGGCAGCCCATCGTACGCTACCCACCAGATTCAAAAGACCTCCTCTTAAAACTCAAGTGTGTCTGGACATGGGTGGTTTCTGGCGGAAACAAAAGTAGTTTTGTGGTTCCCTGGTTAACCCCTGTCGGTTCGACTACTTTTCCGTCGAAATCCCATCAATTTTCGCCAAAAATAGGAAGTAAATTTGGAAATTTGGCCAAAAATGAGAAATTTGAAAATCGCTGGAAATGGTTGGGATTGGTTTGCCAGCACCCTCTTACTAACTCTTCGTCGAAATTTCAATTCGCAGACCTATTTTAAGTGAGTTACGCCCGTTTTTCTTGTACCGGCTCACCTGCTAGGTAGGCAGCCCATTGTACGCTGCCCGCCAGATTCAAAAGACAACCCCTTAAAACTCAAGTGTGTCTGGACAGGGGTGGTTTCTGGCGGAACCAAAAGTAGTTTTGTGGTTCCCTGGTCCACCGTCATTGGTTCGACTACTTTTCCGTCGAAATCCGGACCCACCCATTTTCGCTAAAGATTGTAAATTTTGCCAAAAATGAACAAAATAAAAATCGCCGGAAATGATTGGAATTGGTCTAGGAGAGTCGCCTTTGACCTCCTCTGTCGAAATTGCGTACTTCTTGCCTCTTTTGCATCCTGTTTCTTCGACTGTAAAATTGCGTCTTTGGTTTGTTGTTTGTTGCAGGAAGATTATCGGCCTGGAGGTGCACCTGACTTGGACATCAGC
>NW_026267144.1:894866-895526 GCF_000697945.3 Frankliniella occidentalis | reverse complement strand
CCACGCCCCGAGCGACGGACACCCGGTATGTCGGTGAGTATGCCGTAATTATTGCTCTCCCCCGTTGCCGTGCCGCGTCCCCTACCCCTCTCCTCCTCCCCACCCCCACCGCGCATTTCCCGCGCCTTTATGGAAAATCCGGTGTCACGATCGGCGTTTCTGCCAAATACCAATAATACCTACCCATATAATTATTGATCATAGGATTTTAACCAGAATTTTATAGTGGACATCGCCGCTCTTCGTTATTAATCGCAAGGTATAGTGCTTACTTGTTTCCGGTCCGGCATATTGAATTGTTCCATTCCGGTTTTTGTTGTAGGAGGTTATGGCTCAATTTTTACACGCACAATTAAGTTGTAAGTTATTTTTTGAGGCCGAGTAAATGATGCCCGTGATGTAAATAACTTGGCTCACTATCAGCTTTATTGAAAAGGTGTTGAATGGGTAGACTCCTCCAATCCATGCAGTATGTTAAATACTGTTGTATGTTGGCTCGTTGCTCAAGATATTTCTTGTTCCAGCCAGGCATCAGACGCTGTTCCCGGCCACCTCCATGGGACTTCCCCACCGACGCAGGACGCAGGTCGCAGGTCGCGGCCGGCGATAGTGTTTCTTTGTTTGCTTTCTGTTTGGTGGTTGTGGTGCTTGGCTTATGTG
>NW_026267144.1:873638-894816 GCF_000697945.3 Frankliniella occidentalis | reverse complement strand
GCGGGCGGGGCACGCGCGGCGCTGGCGCCAGGTGACCCGCGGGCGCCGGGGGAATGACACCGCGGGCCAATCAGAGGTATGAGCGGCAAGTTCAAAACGGTCTCTCTAACTGACTGCGGACCTTTTAGGGTCGTTGCCACGGGACGGGACGCGGCGGCCGCGGTGCATGTTCGAGTCAGTGGCTCGCGCCGACCTCTCGCCGCCGCCGAGGAAGTCGCGGCCGGCGGCGCGCGGCCCATCATTCCCGACCCGCGCATCCGACTCCCGCGTCGCGTATCGGTCAAACCGATCGCGCGAAACGGCCGCCAGATAAACCGACCCCAGAGCGACGACGGCGCTGGCGGCGCTGGCGATGCCGGTGCAGCGGTCATAAAAAAAACGGACCAAAGCCAAATTCCTCATACTCATACTTTTTAATAGCCGGACACGTCAGCCGAGCGGACATGTCGAAGGACGGTCGAGCACGTGTGCGATGTGTCGCCCCAGGGGCCCGGGGGGACTGCGACTGTTGTGCAGAGGGGGGCGTATCCGGACCGGCCAAACGGACGGACACACGCATAACTGGGTCAACATTCGGAAAGCGCGGCGGCCGGGCGCAGCGAGGAGGACGCGAGGATGCACTCACTGCTGGCGCCGAGCTGAGCGCCCTGTGGGGCGGGGAGAGGGAGCAGCCAGCAGAGAAACAAGCACGACGCAAAAAAGAAAGAAAAGTCGTCCGCCAGCTGTCGCAGAGGACTGATAAAAAAGTAAATAAAACAGCTGCTGACGCTAAATAAGTAAAATCTCAGTAGTGGCGGCAGCAGTGGCGGCAGCAGCGCCCCCGGGAGGGGAAGACCGGCGGCGCGGCGTACGACGGCGTCGTGGTCCAGCGCGGGACAAAGGCGCGCCCCGGGGGTCCGGTAGTCCGGCCGGGCAGCGCCGCGCTGTCCTTGACGTGCGCCGCGGCGGCACCCACACCTGTCCCACTGATCTCGATTAATCGCCTTTTGATCGCCGGAGCAGTGCGGACCAGCTGACCAGCCGCGTCATGTCGCGCCTTTCGTCACCACGCCGCCGCCGGCGCCCGAGGGGAGGTCCGCGCACCGCCGAGGACAGCGATATATACGCGTCCAGGGCGTCCAGTAGGTCGGGCGGCGGACGTTCCGGGCAGGCCCGGCCCGGCCCGACCCGACCAGCGGCCGGAGCTGGACGCGGCTCGCGGGCCCCACCGCACCGCCCACCCGTTCCCAGGGGATGAAGTGAAACGAGACACAAGGCGTAACACAACACCCGCGCTGGAAAGGATTTGCCCAGCGCCTCGACACGCTCCAAGAGAGACCAGACCGACCGGCCGCTGGTGCTCGCGTTTATTGGACGAGACAAATCGCGATATTGCTTCTTTTGTTCGTCAGCATGCAGTGCGCCCGCCGCTTGTGTTGTTCTCTGTGACCCACAATATGAGGAGGGGAGGTGGGGGGGGGGGCGTTCGATCGTTAATCCTCTGTAGCTTGGGGACGCACAGGGAAGCCCCACCGCAAACACACACTGACATGTGTGTGTGTGTGTGTGTGTGTAAAATGGAGGAGAGAGAGGGGGGGGGGGAAGCAGGGAAGGCCACAGCGGGGCGCGCCAAGGATGCCCACGGGGACACCTTCGCCGCGCCTCACCTCGCTATTGGTGGCTTGTATCGCGAGCGGTGGCGGGGCGGGGCGGGGGCGATGCCGCCGGCGGAAGTGAGCAACCAGCAGAGCAAAGGCAGGCATAGTAGAGAGAGGCGGGCCGGGCGCGCAGGCGGGAGGCCCAACGGCCAGCCAGTTGTGCGTCGCCCGTGTCCCAGTGCGCGCGGCGCCTGCTGTGCCCGGGCTGTGCCCCGCCGTGTCATGCCCCTGGAGGCTCTGCTGCAGGCCGCAGCCGCTGCACCGCTGCAGCACGTCGCACCCCGCCGCGGGGAGCCTCGACAAGTAGGTGAGTGGGGCAGGTGGGCGCCACCCTACCCCCCTTCAACACCCGAACGCGACAAGCCTCCGCCGGTGTGGCGCCAGCCCCGCGAGATAACTTCGAGCGTAAAGTCGCGTTTTGAGCGAAAACGCTTGCATTTCACGTAGATTTCGTTAATCTCTCCACGAGACCTGACAGCGCGACTGGCGCTCTTTCCCATCAACAAAAGCCCCACTTTAATCCAGTCGATAAGCTTGGCAGAAGGTGCGCCCCGTCGTCGGTGCGCACGCGCGTGAGCGGGCGCAGCAGAGCTCTACAAGCCCACGGCATGTCCATGGCATGTCCGCTGGCGCGTGGCATCGCACTGACACCCGCACTGACTGACTGCCCGTCGAGCCGATCGGCCGGACAAGTCGGACAAGTCTTGGGACTCCGCCAAATTCATCCAATGAATGGCTCCTCGTGGCGACGCGAGGGGCGACACTCTGCATACGGTCATCGCGCGGAGTCACCAGTGCGTGGGAGGCGTGCCTCACCGCGTCCCAGGGCGAGCTTAACGTTTTTAACGTTCTTTGTTCTCACTATTATTGATAGAACTGGTTTGGTTTACTGTCCGCTTTCTGACGCCAGCACCCGTCTTCTTCCCACAGGCGCCTGCAGCTAGTCGGCCGCCATGAAGAAATACGGCGCCGACCCCAAAGACGCCAAGAGCGGCGGAGCTTTCGGCAGCAATAGCAGCGCAAGCACCAAGAACAACACGAGCAAGACCGAGTCCAAGTACTCGTCCGCGCAAGGCACCAAGGACAAGTGTACCGAGAGCAAGTACTCGTCACAGCAGGGTCTCGGCGGCGCGGCCAAGCAGGACAAGTACTCGACCGAGACCAAGTACTCGGCGCAGCGCGGCGCCGGGGCGAAGCCCGACAAGTACTCGACCGAGACCAAGTACTCGGTGAATAAAGGCGGGGCATCCGAAACCACCAAGTACTCGTCCCAGTCAAAGTACTCGACGGGGACCGCGGGGCTGGAGCGGCGGGCGAGCTACAAGAGCGTCGAGCGTTGGGACAACGAGAAGAACGCAGCGCGGGAAAAGGAAAAGTCCCAGAGCAAGGACAACAAGTACTCTGGGAAGGACGACAAGTACTCTACGAAAGACACGGGCAAGGACGACAAATACAAGACCTCCAACACGGCCTCAACTGGCTGGTCCAAAGACAAGGACGACAAATACAAGACCTCTAACACGGCCTCAACTGGCTGGTCCAAAACCAAGGACGACCCCAAGGCCAAGCAGTACTCCTTCTTCTCCTCCGCCGCCACCAAGGACACGGCGTGGAGCAAGGATAAAAACGACAAGTCCAAGTACTCCCTGTCGACGAAGGCCGAGACCAAGGGCGACTACAAGTCGTCCTCGTCCTCCTCCTGGTGCACCAAGGCCTTCTCCTCGGCTGACCCGCGGTACGACCTGCAGAGCGGCAGGGCCTTCTCCTCGCAGACAGCCTCCTCGACGTGGGAGGACAGGAACCGCGGGCGGGCCTTCCCCTACGACCGCGACCACGAGCTCCGCCGCTCCCTCAACAGGTAAGGAGGGGTTCGACTCGGTTTCAATTAAGGTATCTTTTTGGATAAATCCCTGACCTGACGTTGCGCGTGTGACTGTCCGCATAGGTACGAGACGGAGAACCTGAAGAACCTGGAGCCAAAGTATCGGAACGCGGTCCTGACGGCAAACGGCACGGGGATGGCGTCGGCGGTGTCGGTGGTCGGGGCGTCCGGGGTGGGAGGCGCGGGGCGGGCCGTGGAGTCGACCCGGCTGAGGGAGGACCACGGGTCCGGGGCCGCCACCACGGGCTGCCACAACTGTTCCTTGCAGTGACGACGGCCGGGCAGAGATGTTGCCTCACCGCGGTAAATGCCAAAAATGTGTGTTCTACGTCACTGTGCCATTATGTACTTAACATATTGTGTTTAAAGATAAGAAGAGAGGGTGTGGTTGTGTCGATATTACTAACTCTGCAATCATGTGTGTGTGTGGGTGTACCATATGTATGAATAGTGCACATTATTTTATACCAATTTTGAAATAAAAATAAATAAAAACCTTAAAAAGTATCCTCGCTCATATTGTACCGAGGGGTGCCCAACTGAGGTAATCAGGTGTACACAGAGTAGGTAATCCCTGGTAATCACCAGTAATCATTGGTAATCACCAGTAATCCTTGGTAATCGCCAGTAATCCTTGGTAATCGCCGGTAATCCTTGGTAATCGCCGGTAATCCTTGGTAATCGCCGGTAATCCTTGGTAATCACAGGTAATCCAGAGTAATCGCCGGTAATCCATGGTAATCATTAGGTAATCGTTGGTAATCAACAGGTAATCGTCGGTAATCACCAGTTAATCTTTGGTAACCACTTAGTAATCCAGCAAGGAAATTCCTGGAAATCTTTGGTAATCACTGGTAATTTCTGGTAATCACTGGTAATCTTTGGGAATCACTGGTAATCTTTGGTAATCACTGGTAATCTTTGGTAATCACTGGTAATCTGTGGTAATCAATGGCAATCTTTGTTAATCTTTTGTCAATGGTAATCTTCGGAAACCCTTGGTAATCATAGGTAATCCTCGGTAATCTTCGGTAATCTCTGGTAATCCTTGGTAATCGTCGCTTTTTGGTAATCAGGTGTACACGATTTTTTCGAGTTGGGCACCCCTCGTATTGTACAATTTTCCTCCCGTGCACAAAAGGCTGTTCTTATTGATCTGATTCCCTCTGCGTCCCACAAGGACGGTCACTGATAGGAGCAGCGTGAGGGCAGGGCAGGAACTGCTTGCAGCCGACAGCACAGCAGATAACATGATGGGAAAGGACAGCCGTGAGTGAGGAGGAGCCCGCGTCGCATAGGGTTGCTGGGGATGCTAGTGGGGTGTGGCAGGGGCGCCCGGGAGGGGGGGGGGGGGGATTTGAGTTGCGCCGAGTTGTGCAAGCTCGCCTCCTCCTCCCCGTCGCGCCGGCCGCGCGGATATCAACCCTCTCGCGGGCCCCACCCCCCAACGGCAGCCCCCGTGGGACCCAGCCGCCCCTCCCGGCCCCTCCAACCTTCCGGCGGCCCCGTCTAGGGCTGGGCGGTATTTTTTTCCCAAAACCAATAGTCAATATATTTTTATATTGGTATTCCGGGCAATATCAATATTCTGTATTGGATATTGACAATATTGGCAATATTGGAAATATTGGAATATTGGAAATATTGGAAATTTAAAATATAGCAATATTGAATGAAAAATAGTATTTCACCAGAAGTCAGAAGTGCGAAACCATTAATTTCTTAAAAACGTAGATCTACAGAAAATATGGATTGGTGACTTATTTTTTTTTTCGTGAAAAGTGCACACTAGCAGTGCATGTCAGTTACCATAATATTAGTGATTTAGTACCCAGTCGTCGGAGATTTTTTATTGGGAATGAAGCCTTTGGATGTCCTTTGGGCGGTGAAGGTATCGTTCAAGTTTCCATGCGAGTGAATTAAGTGTGCCGAGTAACCAGCAGCTATGAAATTTTAAACCACAGTTCAAAACTTACTGAGTGGGCAGGAAGGGGTGCCTTGCTACCCAGCGAAGACAAGTCTCCCTCGTCCAAGGAGGGGATTCCAAAATTCCAATATAAGATATTGGTTCCAATATACCAATATTGGATATTGGATCCAATATACAATACAGAATATTGATATTGGCAGCTTTCAAAACTCCAATATTGGTCCTCCAATATTTTTTCTATATTGGTATTGGTGCCAATATATTGGAATACCGCCCACCCCTAGCCCCGTCGTCCCGACCGGCACGACCTTGGGCGGGCATGCAATCCCCGCACAGCCATCACGCCCGGAAACGAACTGAGCCTCGACCCTCCTGCAACACCTGGCACCTGTTCACTCGGAGTGGGGGGGGGGGGCGCACGACACGCAGCCACCCTGCTCACCCCAGCACCCAGCATAGGGACCCTCCCCCTGATGGGTCGGTGGGCCTGACAGGGCGGTGCCGAGCCGGAGGGGTAGCGCGGCGCGCACACCTCTCCCGAGTGCGATGAGCTGCCTGCCCACCAGGCGCGCCGGCCCGGCGAGTCCGATAAGCTGCCCACCCGCACGGCGCACGCAGAGCACACACGGTGTACGGTGGGCTGCCGGCCCCCGCGGGCGGAGCACCGAGTGGAGTGCCGGCCGAGGTGCCGGCCTTGCCCCCCACCCGGCGGCCCCCCCACCCCCCGCAAGCTGCATGTGTTGCCTAGCTGCCCGGCGCATGGGTGCGGGCCAAGCCAAGCGCGAGCCGCCTGCCCCAACACGACTGCTGCCAGAAGCAGGCAAAACGATCTGGCTGGCGGGCGCACCAGACAGCGCGCCGCCCGCACCGCCCCCGCCGTTCGGGACCGCGAAATGCAACGAGAGCGACCCCCGTTTCCTACGTCGAGGAGTTTCTACGGAGAGTGCTCGCGGCCGCTTTGAGCAGCAAGCAGAAAGGAAGAACGCAAACCGCGGATACCGCGGCCTTCGTTTTGTCCCTCTCTGCACACTGTGAAAATGGCTGTGCAAGCTTCAAGCTTCATGGGAACTAGTGGAACTGATACAAATTAGCCGAAATAAGCGTTTACTGCCACTAGAAAACCTAAGGGATCAATGTAAGCGGATGGGAATCACTGGAAATCAAGAATTTCGGGAATGTGTACACATCAAAAGGGAGTTATTGCCCCCTCGGGCCGTCGTGAGTTTACGATACTAATGTTAAATTTCAATTTCGTTTTTGATGTAAATTACGAAACATTAATTTTACATTTGGAGAGATATTTTTTTACAGTGGACCACAGTGAGGATTGCATAGCAGCTAGCGCCGAGCCATCGGGTAAGTGCAGGCAGAAGGGGCGTGGCTGGGTGCAGCCATGGCGCACAAAACAGTCGAGGGTGACATTTTGAGGTTACTGCAGCATGGTCACGATCAGGGCGGGGCGCGCGCGCAGCCCCCGCTCCAAACCCACCCCACCCCGCCACGCCCGAGCCACGCCCTCACTTCCGATCCGCACTCAACTCGCCGCAAACTAAGTTGGCTTGGCTTGACAAGACAAGCGCGCCATTTCCACAATCATCGTGTTGTTGTTTGTAGTTCCCGCGGAAAGGTGTGCCTCGCAGCACGACACTGCTTGTCACCGCGCCCCGCCGCCACGCGGCCCCGCCCGTTCCGTGTTGCAATCGGTTGCAATCATCTCTTAGATTGTATAACACGTATAACAACTGGCGCAGTCACAGTGGTCGTGGTGGGCGGGGGACGGCACGGCACGGGCGGCACGGGATGGGGCGAGTTAGGCGAGCTGCTCAACAAGACCGTCGCCGTCGTAGCCGTCCTGTTGCGGGCGAGTGTACACGGCGACACGACACGACGCCCGCCCCCACTCAATCAAGAGGTCATTTTCAAGGGTGCTAAAATCGAAGAGCCACGCTTTCACGAGAGGCGAGGCGGCGGCGCAGAGAAATGGCCACACAAGCTTAAACTTTAGCCATTTCAGGGCCGCGCGCTTTTCGCAAAAGTCAACACCATTTGGGACGACATCATAAAACAGAGCGGTCATGATCTTTTTCTTTGTCCTCTTTGCCCTGGCGCGGTGTTTCTCCCAGGACCCCCCGACCGACTCACCTTCTCGCAGTCCTCCTCCAGGCGCACCACACGCTCCAGCTGGAGGAACAGCTCCTCCTCCTTGTCGTGCAGCTCCTGGTCGCGACCCTCCAGTCGCTTCTCCAGCTCCTTCCGCGCCGCTGCCAGGTCGTCCCGCTCAGCCTGGAGACAAACAAAATAGATTGGGTTAGACATATTTCGATCTTTTGTATAAAAAAGTATAAAACTAAACTTGCACTGTTTGGACTAAAAACTGTCAAGTGCCAGCGAAATGAACAACACAACAGGCATTACCTATAACGTAAACGTTTCTGAAGATCAGAAACTTGTGCATGCTACAGCACCCAAGAATATAAACCTTCTTCAGTGTGCTGTCATAAAATGTTCAGCAGCACGACGTAACCCTGGCTGCACGACGCCTCCCCAGGGACCCCAAATGTTTTCAAGGTCTCCTCCTCGGATGCCTTTTTAGAATTTGGGCGCGCAAGCAGCAAAGCCAACCGCGCGCGTCGTGGTGGGGAGAGCGTCGGATACATCGAATAAAGGAATTCCAGAGAGGAGTATGGAGTGGAGCGGTCGAGTGAGACGCACTAGTTAGGCCCCCCCCCGAGATGCAGATTGGAAGCAACGAGACGTGGGTGCCCCGCTCGGCTCGGCTCGGCCCGCCGTTCCGTCGACATCATTATGCCGTCTCGTGGGACGCGATGCGGGCGCGCGACCCACCCGGCCCGGCGGGCGCGCAGAAACAGGCAGCGATGAAATGTTTAAATTTAGGCGCGAGCGGCGCGCGACACACCACGCCGCCGCGCCGCCGCTCCCACAAGCAGGACGACCGTCAGACCTTGAAACGGTCACTGGAGGATGAGTCTCCCTGCCATTGTGACGTGGCCGGGGGCCACCCCACTCCTCCGCCCCGACCGTGCCTACCCCGTGTCCCGGCACGGCTCGAGGCAGCGCCCCGCCCCGCTGTCAGGAGCAGCACAGCAGAGCGCTTCGCCCGCTTCGCCCGCTTCGCCACTTCACAACCGCGCAGCCGTATTCCCAGAAGTTTATTGTCTGAGCTTTGCAGTGGATGGAGTGGTACCCGGGCGCCGAGGCGGTGGCGCCGCGAGTGAGTCAGCAGGTGTACACCTCTCTCGGTCCATACAGGTGCGCTGGGGGGTGTAGTACAATAGCAATCACAACTTTGTGTTTCGCCACGCCATCGTCCGAACCGAAGAAGGCACACAACAAAAATACGAAGAAGACAAATCGCAATACAAAAAAAAGACAAATATATCAATGCTCCCATTTCAAAGACGTCCGTTCTGCCCGCCTGGGTACAGTAACGAGATCCTCCCTCCCCAGCAGCGACGCCGGCGACCGACAACCTCGAGACCTCTCGGCGACTCATCACCGGGCAACAGCGAGGCGTCGAAGTGATGAGTTGACGACCAATCAATCAGACTTGAGCCCTTGCCTCCCTTTCCCTCGGTCGCGCTCAGGTAAGTGGGTTAGAGGGACGCCGGCCCTGGACACCGAGCGGATGGGCTGCGCGGCGTGGACCGCCACCGGCCATCATTGCCCGTGCCCGTCCTACCCGCGGATATTTTTTTACCCCGCCTAGTTTATTTTTTCACCTCACCTCACCGCGTCAGCACCGCGCACCGCTACTCTAAGGAGTCCCTCGTTGCGACCAGGAGAAGAGCACGTCAAAGCAATGCACACTTCGCACTAAGTACTATGATGATGGTACTCTACATTCATGTTTGTTTGTTTGTTTGTTTGTTTGTTTGTTTGTTTGTTTGTTTCTTTTTCGAAGAAAGCCACTCAAATTTAGCACCCTCTGGGAAGGCATCCCAAAAGAGCAAAATTTTAAGCAAATCGTCTTTCTCTTTCCTTTGGTCGCCTTCAGGCGAGTGTGTGTGTGTGGAGAAGGTAATTTTGAGCCCCCCTTTCTGCCCCCTGCTCTGCTTCTGCTGCTTCTAAAGCAATTTTCGGGCGAAATGAATGTCCCGCTGGCCTGGTCAGTGCGGCAGCAGCGGGGCTGGGAACACTCGCGGCAGCGGCGAGTCTGTGGGAAGCGGCACGCCGCGGGCCGGGCACCACCGCCAGCACCGCGGCGGGTCACAACCGACAAAATGGGAAAGATGTTGTTTACCGAGGCAATAAAGCACCGCATGCGCCGGGCCGCGAGTTCTAATTAGGATAAGACCCACTGCACTTCATCTTCCTTTCAAGCTTTCGCCTGCTGCAGCGGCCTCGCGCCGTCCGCGGAGGATGCGTTGGCACAGATAAGCGCACGGGGCTGCCTGTAGCGCGGCGGGGAGCGGCTGTGCGGGAGCTAGTACAGTCAATGAAGACAAAAAGCACGCCTGACCTCAAAAAAATTAAAGGCAAAGGTTTGTCGGGCTCGTTGCAAAGGTCTCAGAGCGTACTAAAACATTTCAAATTTCCTCCGAAATCTATCGCCAGCGCGCCGGCCGTGACGCGAGCCAGGGAGCAGCGAGGAGGAGCCCCGTGGCGGTAGGTGACCCGCCCGCGCGGCTGGCATGCGGTACAGTATAGCTGTACGGTCCGCTAGGCCACCTTCCCGGCACCATCCGATTTGCACCTTTTGTCCCGGATGAATGAACGCACACAATTGTTCCTATCAAGTTCTAAAAATACCAGTCTTTTTGCATCTAGTAAAACAACAACTAGTTCACTAATAAACTAAGTGTGCAACTGCTTAACACTTGTAAGTTATCAACTGCAAGTTAAATACTTACTAAGTGTCTAACTCAGTAGGGGTGCACTTGAAAGTGTGCAACTCTTTCCTACAGTGAGCGTCCAATATAAGGTGATCAACCGAGGAGGTTGCACACCTGCAAGTATCCAACTTGCAGTTGCACACTTATGATTTATCGGTGTGAAAAAATCGAGTAAAAACAGTGTTTTTTAAGTATTTTCTTTACGAAAAGGATAAACCAATTCTTTGCCATAGCCTCTAACACATACTGAGGGCACCAGGATATTTTGTACCCCCATGTGTCCATTCGCGCGCAGCTCTCCATTTAGCTGACTCCCTGCCCCCCCCCCCCCTCCGTCATGACGTGCGACACCGAGTGCACGCCGTGGCCGCGCTGGCGGTGGTAGGTCCGTACAGTGCACGACGACGCGTTCTCACACTCGGCCGGAGTGGTTAAGATTCCACCGGAAATGCGGCGGGCGCCGCGGTGTTTACCTTCCGCCTGCCACCGGAACTGGACGGTGCGGTCCAATCGATACGGGATCGGGGAGGAAGTCGGGGCGGGCGGCGGCGCTGCGCTTCGGCCGGCCGCCGCCTCCTCCTCGCCTGCCTATCGCCCCCCGGCCAGCGGCCGGCCGCCCGACCCGGTTTGTGTTTGACCAGCGATTTATTACTTTGCTCAAGCGCACTACGCTCTCAGTCGGCCGGGCCGCATCCGGGTGGAGCAGAACAAATGCCACCCGCGCGAGGCGAAGGTCCATACTAGCACACACGGGGCGACTAGTTGTAGGTGTCAACGAGTGTCGGACCCGTCGGACCTATGGCGCTCATCGCTCATGCCAAGCCAGCCGGCCGCCGGCAGAGAGACAGTCGTCATACACGGCGGCCTCCTCACACTACGCGGCGGGCTTTCACCCACCCGGGACAATGGAGCGGCTGTCATTAGAATAAACTTGCTCTAATGGCAGCCCAGCCCACGGCCGGCGCCGCCCCGCCCGACACCTCGGGCCAGGCGCGCTCATCACGCTGTTGTTGTTGCCTTCAGCGCGTGTGCGTCTGGCCGCGCCGACGCGCCGACCTGGACCTGACCCGCTTCACACATTTGTGCTCGCGCCAACTCCAAGCCGGGCTTAGCGAGCACCAGATTGTGTCCGGCCGTCTCCAGCCTGCTCGCCCCAGCCTCCCCGCCGAGCCCCGCGGGATGGTCACACTTTCCCGCCCCGCCCCGTTCGCTTCGCGGTTCGTCGCGCTTAAAGATGGCCCTCGCCCGCCAAGCCGGGCGGCCGCTGCTCCGCCCTCCTGATCTGCGATTAGGCCCACCCGTACATGAAAGTGTCACCGGCACGTTTAAAAGAAAAAAAGAAAAACATGTTTGTGAAAGGCGAAGGTGGTGACAATTGTTTTCGGGAGGCCCAACTTGTCTCCAGCAACAGGTGTTTTTACATCGCACTCTGCTTTCTCACTTTCGTATTTCGGAATCCGCTGCTGCTCGTCGCCGTCGTCGCGGTCCTCATTGTCACTCACGATGTGCGGCAGCGTGCAGGCGCGGCCGCCTCACGCCCAGGCTATCCCATTACACACGACGCGGAAAGTGAATGCAACTTGGTATTCCTGGACAGCGGCAGCGCTTTGCTTTGCTTGCCCGGCGCTGCTCTGCGCGGTGCGGGGCTTGCTTCACTTTCTACGTGCGCTGCTGCTGCCGCTGCTGCACGCTGCACGTGCATTCTGTACGTGGCCTGTCCCGTCCCGCCAAATTCTACACCTCCGCACGGGGCGGCCTGCGCGCGGACGTGAAAGTCACCACCACGCCGCCGCGCCGCTGCTGCATCTGCAGACAGGTCCCGGACCCGCTGCTGCTGCAGCTGCACTTCTTCTCTCCTTATTCGATTCCTTTCGCCCACCTCACCTCACGCGCCTCGCGTTCACAAAACCAAACTCGAAAATTTGCACCCCCCCACATTCATGTTTGTTTGTTTGTTTGTACGCGCCTCGCGTTCACAAAACCAAACTCGAAAATTTGCACCCCCCCCCTTTGATTTTGGCCAGATCCGGTTGTCGTCGCCGAGCCAAGCTCCCACACGGAGGCTGACGAACACTCTGCAGTCCCACAGTACGGAAGTAACGTAATTCCCGCCGAGCCAACTACAATCCCCCATCCCGTCGTTGCTTGCATATGCATGAGAGCCACGTGTTTGTATATAAACACATTTTTGTGTTAAACTTCATGCGTACGAGGGATGATATGATGAGAGTCAGTCGACGGCCCTTGCCCAGTTGCAGCCCGTGCGCAGCGTGTGCCGCACAGTGCCCCGGCCTGCTGCGCCGCGCTTCCCCGCTCATGTCAGCAGCAGTCGCGCCGAGGATCGAAAACATTTAGTCGGAAACGACCGAGCAACTTGTCGCGCTCATCCATAAGGCATAGCGAGCGCGCGCCGCCCGAGACGCTCTGCCCGTAACGGTCAAGCAGCCCCGCCCGCCCCGCCTGGCCACCGGTGGTGCATCGTACGGCCCGTACGCCCCTTACTTTACGACCGGCGGTGACCGCACGGTAGGAGCGAGAGTGACATCACTCCGATGAAGAGGACAAGCTACTCAGCCATACGCGAGTGTTTGGAAGGAGACGAGTAGGAAGCCGCCGAAACATAAATGTCAAAGTGTTTGTTTTATTTTCCATCCAGAACTGATCGTGACCAAAATGTTGAGCGCAGAACGGCTTTGCGCAGAAGGCGTGCATCTTGACAATACATAATAAAAAACACCGATGAATCGCACTTGATCGGTTTGACCGGTGCCGTACCTTACGTGCCCTCTCTCTGACCGAACAAAATTTCGGTTCACCGCCGCTCAAGTAAGATGAGGCGGTATGAGACGGTGGTTTGATCAGGGAGACGGGCGCGTTGCGAGATATGGTGCCCTGGTGCCCGACCGGGCGCCCCCGTTTCGTTCTGCGCGAGGTACTCGTTGAGGTACTCGTTGGCCGGGCCGGACAGGAGGACAGGACACTACCGGAGAGAGAGACAATGGCTGGGGGCCGCGCCGCCCCGCTTGCAGTGCTTTCACTTTCAGGTCCTCCGCTGTACCACCGCCCCGCCCCGCGCCGCGCCCCGCCCCGCCCCGCCCCGCCCGCTTCGCTCGCCGCCCCCTTTTGAAATGTGTCATTGGGATGAATGAACGGTGGGGAGCGATCAACCGCAGCGCCGTCCGCCCGCTGGCTGGCTGCTCTACAATAAAAGTGAGAGGCATTCCGATCACGATACGACTGTTGTGAATGGTGATCGCCACACAAAAGTAACACGCGTGATGGTCGTGTGTGCACAACACACGACTGCATGTTTTACATGTTTGAAGCCCCACCCTCAGGCGCTATGTGTATGACCTGATCACAAAGCTTTTGCCACCACCTTGCCACTTGTCAAACAATTTATGACCAAGTGCGAAATTTTTCTCCACTCCGAGTTCAAGGGGTGGAACATGTCACGTGTTAAGTAATTTCATCTGACGAGAATGTGGTACATGTATAAACTGCGCATACGACACTGCAAAACGCTCCTGCGTCAAATTCGGGCATTCACGTTTGTTCATACCTGCAATCGAGAATTTCGCACATCCTATTATGATGTAACGCTTGCCGTGATTCGTATCTCTTCGCCCGTGGTCACGACGTCACGCCTCGCCCAGTTGTTGTGTGGCTGCGGGTGACACTCGTAACTCAAACTCGTGCCCGGCCGCGGCTTGCACTCTTTGACACCTCCAGCAAGTTTCTTCGCCCGCCTTGGCCGTTGGGCAACGCACCCCGCAGCGAGCGACCGACCGACCGACCGACGGCGGGGCTGAAGATTCAGAGCGGGCCGCCTGCCGCCGCTGCGTTTACGGCATTTCGTTCAGTAGTTTGTTGCGCTGCTCGGCACCCGCCCCGCTCCGCCCATCCGCTAACGGACGCAATAAGACTAAGAGCGGTGCGCAAAAAAAAAGGGCACTAACTCTCCTCCTGCCTCTGCAGGACGGGGGGGCTGGCCGTGTCGGCCACTTGCTTTGCAAAACGCAGCGGAAGTGAGGTGAGGAGGCGGGCACCGCTATGTTACCTCGCTAAGAGACGCGAGAGGGAAGAACAAGGAAAAGAAAATGAAGTACGGAGAAGCAGGGGAAAGAAAAAAGGCAGGGTGTTGTTGTTTGAACCGGCGCGACTGGACGCGGGCGATGTTCAGACGAGTGGTTTTACTGCGCACCCCGCCCGACGCCTTGCCCCGCCACGCCCCGCCACGCCCGCGCGGCGTGGCGCCGAGGCGTAGCTAAGACTGCCCTGCTTTTCCTCGCGCCGAGCTTTGTGTCCCGAGTGTGTCCTGCTCGGCTCAGCGCCGGCTGCTTCCGCGGCGCGGCAGGGCAGGGCAGGGCCGGGCGCCAAGCCAAAGTCCGACCAAAGCGCGCGCAGCGGGGCATTACCATGCTAATGCTCCAGCGCGGCTCCAGCGCGGCTCCAGAGAGGCTCTAGAGAGGCTCCAGCACGGCTCCAGAGAGGCTCCAGAGAGGCTCCAGAGAGGCTCCAGAGCAGCTCCAGAGCAACTCCGGCAAACTCTAGCTCAGCTCCATCGCGGCTCCACAGTAGCTCCAGAGTAGCTCCATAGAAGCTCCAGAGGAGCTCCAGAGAAGCTCCAGAGAAGCTCCAGAGAAGCTCCAGAGAGAAGCTCCAGAGAAGCTCCAGAGAAGCTCCAGAGGAGCTCCAGAGAAGCTCCAGAGGAGCTCCAGAGAAGCTCCAGAGAAGCTCCAGAGAAGCTTCAGAGAAGCTCCAGAGAAGCTCCACAGCGGCTCCAGCGCAGGTCCAGGGCGGCTCCAGGACAGCCCCAGCACGGCTACTGCGCAGCGCTAGCTGCGGAGTGCGGATTCCAGTCTATTCACTCACGTACTTCTGGCGATTGCGTGCTTTGCGTCATATCAACTTTTAGTCCGCAAAAATTAGCTGCAGCATTAAGCTCTCATACCGCCTGATGGGTAGGCAACATCTTGCCTGCAGTGCACGCGTGCACTGCGGAGTGGCCTACCCTGCGTCCCGCAGGCGCCGAGCTCCCCGTGAATGAATCAGAGAAAAAAAAAAGACCGGTGTGTTTAACAGTTGTCGCCACGACACTTCTCCAAACGACTGCACTTTCTTTCCTCCTTGACCACACCGCGTGCGATCGAACGCCTTCACACGACGACAGCATCATCAACAACAACAGCCATAGCTCCTATCGACCAATATGTACCGTTCGCTTCGCAGCCGGTCCACAGGCGGCCGGCGCACATCCTCATCAGCAGCCAGCGCGCGACGTGCGAACAGAACACACACGGCGAACAGCCGTTATAGGGGAGGCGCATCGCCAGCCAAACAAGGCCGAGCCGGTCCACTCCACACCTCTCCTCTCGTCTCCTGTCTCCTCTCCCTCCTGCAGCGGGGGTGGGAAAGCATACAGACTGCGCTATCCACCAACATCAGTTACGTCAGCCCTCAGATACGGTCGTCTCAAAAGCAAAAGGTCTAAACGTGAAGGCTCTCTTTAATCTGGAATCGACATGGATAATTGGTCGACACTTCCTCCTCAGTGCAACCCACTATTATGTGTGTCCAGATTTTGTCCATATTATGTGTCACAAGGTTTCTAACCCTTAAAGTAATGGAGTTTGAATCACACATTACTTAATTGAGATTATTGACAGTGTAAGAGCTTGAGCTGGCACTCCTAAAGTTAAAATAAATCTCAGAGATGATATCCTAATCCATGGTACGGTTTCAGCTTATTAGTTCACTGTTAAAAATTACAACAGTAAATAACTACAGAATGGACTGGTAATTTTGAAAACGGTGTAATCCTGTAGTTTGCACTGTACTTTATTCTGGAGAAAAGTTCTTTTCAAGCAATGTCGAGTCTATCCGTCAAATACCAGTCGAACAGATTTTGGCCGTAGTTCGGAAGTACAGGACGATCTGTATGAATTCTGTTTCTGGGTACAGAATTTTTAACAGTGTTCGCAACGCGAGAAAATCTCGGCCGCGAAAAGATGAATCGTGATCTCACTACAGTGTTCCCAAGTGGTTTAGCGACGCTACCAGAGACCCGTACAAGACCACCTTGCCAGACGTTCGCGAGGAGGTGCGCCCTCTGAACCTGCGCCCGCGCTGCCCACCGCCCCGCCGCGCCAAGGTCGTGCGCGTGACTTGAGAAAATGATTTAGCTATCGCAGTAAATATATTGGGGAGCGAGAAAGTTGATGCAGGTGATTGGAAGCTGGAAAAAGAGAGGGGGGGGGGGAAGTTCCTGATTTGGGAGGGGGGAGAGCTAGTAGGGATCATCTTCGGCATCGTACCAGAGATGCAGTTGCAGTACCCAGCTACCTGCCACAAGTCCACACCGCGAGGGACTGCACAGAAACGCAACAAACTTTACTCACAATAAGTTTACCGTCTCACAATTGGAAAACTATGTCCAATCTACACTTGTCGTTGTGATCACTGGGTGTATGCAGGTTTATGTTTGAAAGAATCGGTAAGAAAATGTTTCCCCTGCCTTTACTCGACACTTGAGCGGCCTCGACTGCTTTACACTTTACGTCGGCTTTTTTTTTTGTCGGCCAATTTCATTATGCACTGAAAAAAAAATACTGTGGTGCTAAGGACAGCTGTAACACCCCCAAGAACATTTTGCTCTTGGATCGGCTTCAAGAACATGCGTTCTTGGAGCCTGTTCTTGGGCTATGTCGTTGGGTCTCTAGACCGGACGTCACTGCGGCAGTGACATGTGTCTTTGGGGTGAGCCATTCTTGTAGTTAGTTGAAATACGGACGTGCTTTCGCACGTGTCGTTGATTTCAGTACAGTGTTTTGTAATATTTTTTTTAAATATTTAGTATCAGAGATCCAGAATAATATTAGCATTTAATTTTGATGGCGGCAATCAAAAGATGCATTGGCGGGAGCCAGCGCAAGTTGGGCATTCTCTGACATGTTGTCAGTGGGCGACGATCTGTCACAAAGTGCCAAAAATTCAGCCACACGTACACTCCTACCCGACAGGGATGAGCGCGCGATATAGAGGCTTCAAAAAGTAGAATGTCTGAGCAAGACAAGTAATGGAGACCACGACGAAAATGATCAGCGAGAGCTAATGTTGAATGCCATCTAGCGGCGTCTTCGGAAGCTGGCCAATCTTACAACATGGAGCCACGCACTGCCTGCCGCCAGGGGAAGCACCATCGTGCGTCTCGGGCAGCGACATACTGTCCTTGTTCTACCGGCTTCTGTCATTGGTCTAACGTCAACCACCTACGACAAGCCACAGTAACACGTCTGTCCTTAGCACCACAGTATTTTTTTTTCAGTGTGCTCAGCTATCAATCTCACGAATTGGGCACCATGATTCGCCCCCGCCCCGCCTCGCCCCGCCACACCCACCCAATCACGCCTCGGCGAATAGGGTTGCGACGGCTGGTAATGTTACCGGTAACGTTACCGGAAAAATTGGTAATTTACGGTAATTTACCAAATGCTCGGTAACGTGGAAAAAAACGGTAATGATGACACTTTAAAATGAGTCCAAAACTCACTTTCCAGAAGCAAAAATCACATTTGGAATAGTAAATATGACATTTTATTACATTTGAAGTCACTTTCTGAAGACCTGTTAGCAAATGTGTCATTATTCTAAAGTTTAAAAGTCATAGCTTTAGATAACGATTTTCATAGGTGTACTTTTGGTAACTCTATATACAACTGATGTTTATGAAAACAAGATGAAAAAACACAAATATTCCAATAGATGTAGCTAATACCGGCTATTCCGCCACATTTTAAGCAGTACACACTAATTTCAATCGCCAACAAATAGTACAGTGCCAATTTTTCTACTAGAAATGGAATTTTTCAATTTTTTCCATAATTTCCGGTAAATTACCAATTTTACCGTAATTTACGGTAACATTGATTGTAACCGGTAATTTCGCAACCCTATCGGCGAATTAATAAAGGCGCCAGCATGACCGATTGGGCTCCTTCGTCCTTCATGAAAATGCTACACGTCTCGCGGGGCCGTCCTCCCTCCCCTCCCCGCCGGGGTCCAGCGCGCCACGCCACGGACTCAATTGTTTATTTCCCGCCAGTCACTCAGAGCGAGCGAAGGTCCACCACCGAGTCTCTCACTTTAACGATGAGGTCGACCTGAGAGTTAGCCCGGAGAGCAGCGGAGTGCCGCCCGTGCGGATTAGGCACCAACCTCTCTCCTTCTCCCTCCCTCTCTGTCCATCTATCTACGTCTCTTTATCTCGCTCTCCCACTTATTCTCTCTCCTGGACTTCAAATAATTTATTTAATGCGCTCTCCCTCCTCCTCCTGGAGTACGCGCGGCGCACGCAGAGGGGTTGCAGAATCGAGTTAAGGGGGGAGACGGACTGGTCCGCTCGCACGCTGGCGGCCTGGCCTGGCGGCGCCGCTCACAGATGGGCAGCAGATAGCCGAGCGAGCGAGCGCGCCAGGTACTAGCCCAGGTACCCGCCGCATCAGGTACCCGGCGGCGAGCCGCGGCCGCGCGCGCGCGGTCGACCTTGAGGCGTGACGTCATTTCAGGATGAGTGCCTGGCTCGGGCGGCCGACTACTACTGGCCGGTGCTGCCACCTGTGGGCCAATCAGTACCCGCTCCAGGTACCTTCTGGAAGCCGCCACGTCTCACCCACCTGGAACAGACAAAGAAAGAAGGCGCGTTAGGGACAGCCACATCACCAGCAATTTTTTCGGCACAGACCTATGGAATTCCCTTTCTAAGCAGAAGAGCTCCAAAATATACAACACTAAACCCTTATGCATTTTATTGTGCATAAACTTGCAGAATTTCATACAGCAAAAAGTATGCATCATTTTGTACAAAATGTGCATAATTATGCACCTACTGTACACAGTTATGCATAAAATTGTGCATAATATTATGGCTGTATGAAATTCTGCAAGTTTTATGCACAGCAAAGTGCATAAGGATTTAGTGTGCATGCATAAAAGTACCAACGAGTAATAATGACGAGAAGAACCCGCCAAGTGCGCAGAAACAAGAGAACGAAGTTTTGCAAGTCCTTTCAGTCCTCTCTACTATTGGATGCAATAAGATTCGCCAAACTCTGAGAGAAACGGCTGATTGTGCGGCCGTCACGTCGGCACAATCACGTTGTGGTGCAAAAACAAGCAGCGAGTGCGTGGCGCTTGCTTTGCGGTTGCCTCCTTGTTTGGCTATCGCCAAATTAAACACTCTGTTTGTACGACAAGAGGGACCACGGCGAATAATAGACGTGACGCAGAGACGCGTTTCTTTGAGCGGGAGAACACGGCACGACGCTTTATGTAGAAGTAATGGTGATGGTGCTGGTGATGGTGATGACGATAACGTTCCGACAAAATGTTTTACCATGCCCGAGTCGTCCGGCAGCCGGGCATGGCACACGGTAAATCCGCTTCCTTGATAATCAAGGACAAAATTAGGTTTTCAAGGATAAAATCTCGGTTTCAAGGACCAGAACACCGATTCAAGCACGCGATCCTTGAAATATTCCGGAAAATGGCTGTTTTCAAGGGTCGTCCTTGGAAAACCGACGACCAGTATTCAAGGACGGCGTCACGTCCAATCAAGGACGACTCAGGCTGGCCCAGGATGTCGCCACCAGCTCCCCGACGATGGGTTCGAGACCAGGACGTACCAGATAGAATCCCCGAGGCCACCGGCGGGTCCCTCAGGTCCCTAAGGGCCTAGGCCGGTACCTGAGGTCCGAGAAGTGGACCTGAGGTCCGAGACGGCTACCTCAGGTCCCCGGAGATCGGGGCGGCACATTAAGGTTCCGGAAGGTCCCCTGAGGTCCGAGGCGAGTAGCTCAGGGTCCCAGGCGAGTACCTCAGGTCCCTGAGAACTCAGGTTGGTATCTCGGGTTCCATAGGTGTCCCCGGGGTTCCAGAGGGCTACCTAAGGTCTCTGAAGTCTCTGGCTGGTTCCACAGGTACTAAGTGTATACCAGAAGACTTGCACGAACGATGCGACGCAAAAAGATGTTGTGGAGTATTTTAAAGGTTTCTAAAGGGTTTTTGGGTTTTCATTAAATATCTCAGGACCACTTGCTCTTTTTGGACTTTTGACATCACTATCGAATTTCTTTCGTCGAGACCTTTCAAACGAGTATAAGGTTGATACGGTTTCGAGGTCCCTTAGCCTATCTTCTTTCCTAGGCTTGAGACCCCTATCAACCTTATACTAGTTTAAAAGGTCTCGACGAGAGAAATTCGATAGTGATGTCTAAAGTCCCAAAAGAGCAAGTGGTCCTGAGATATTTAATGAAAACCCAAAAACCCTTTAGAAACCTTTAAAATACTTCACAACATATTTTTGCGTGGCATCGTTTGTGGGAGACTTCTGGTATACGTTTAGTACCTCTGGAACCAGCCAGAGTCTTCAAAGACCTAAGGTACCCGTCCGGAACCCCAGATACTCCTCTAGGACCTAAGAAGGCCGCCCCAACTGCCAGGGAACCGAAGTACCCGTCTGGGACCTCAGGCACCCCTCTGGGACCTAAGGTACCGGCCTAGGCCCTCAGGGACCTGAGGTACTCGCCTGGGACCTCAGTTGACCCTCCGGAACCTTACTGTGCCGCCCCAACCTCCGGGGACCTGAGGTAACCGTCTCGGACCTCAGGTCCCAGCCTAGGCCCTCAGGGACCTGAGGTACTCGCCTGGGACCTCAGGTGACCCTCCGGGACCTTACTGTGCCGCCCCAACCTCCGGGGAAAGAAGTTAGCCGTCTTGGACCTCAGGTCCACCTCTGGGACCTGAGGTCCCAGCCTAGGCCCTCAGGGACCTGAGGTACTCGCCTGGGACCTCAGGGGACCCTCTGGGAACTTACTGT
>NW_026267144.1:870961-873273 GCF_000697945.3 Frankliniella occidentalis | reverse complement strand
AGGGACCTGAGGTACTCGCCTGGGACCTCAGGGGACCCTCTGGGACCTTACTGTGCCGCCCCAACCTCCGGGGACCTGAGGTAGCCGTCTCGGACCTCAGGTCCACCTCTGGGACCTGACGTCCCAGCCTAGGCCCTTAGGGACCTGAGGGACCCGCCGGTGGCCTCGGGGATTCTATCTGGTACGTCCTGGTCTCGAACCCATCGTCGGGGAGCTGGTGGCGACATCCTGGGCCAGCCTGAGTCGTCCTTGATTGGACGTGACGCCGTCCTTGACTCGATTTGACGCCGTCCTTGAATACTGGTCGTCGGTTTTCAAGGATGGCCCTTGAAAACAGCCATTTTCTGTCCGTTTCCAAGGACCCGTGCTTGAAACGGAGTTTTGGTCCTTGAAAATGCAAAAATGTCCTTGAAAACCAAGGACCGGGGCTAACCGAGCAAAACAACATGCAAAAGACTTGCACTCCAACGTACGCAGCCTGCTCCTCACGTTTTGGTCGAGTAAAACTTACTTCTCGCATGGCATACGCCAACCAACACAAAGCAAGAGCCTAAATAAATTTTCACGCATATGCCATATGCTACCTACGATTCGTGCGAGTGACAATATCATGCCCAACTACCTCCAAAAATATTTGCAGAGTGGGGGGCGGGTGGCGACGGCGGGAGCGCGCGTGGGGTCAAGAACCTGCGGTGCCCGGCGTTCTGCCCAGCCGCCCAGCCCAGCGTAGCGCCCAGCCGAGGCACCTCAAGGCCCCAATTCAAGGGGAGCAGAGATAACGCCGAGTGAGGGCGCTCAACGGGCCGGCAACAGAGTGAGGAAGCGGCGAGTTATTATTGAGGAACTCGCGCGGCCCCATCATCGCGCGGCTCGGCTTGCAAACATTTTGGCAACTCCGCTTATCTTGAACAAACGACGACAACTAGTGCAATCGAGAGGGATAGAGAGAGATAGAGATTGTCATCGCAATCATCGCATCACAATCATACAGTCCAGCTCGGCTGAGAAGGGCGTGGCGCGCGGCGCGACATCTGCCCAATTCAAGCTCTGCACGTTAATTGACGATCACGCACGCGTTTGCCCGCACAGCGCCGCACAGCGCGCGCCAGTTTCATTTCATGCCATTAAACCCAGATTACCACTCCGAGCCACGCCCATTGCAGCGTATGAAAGGCAGTTCAAATAGTACACGACGTGGTTTTAGCTTTCAGCAGCAGATCAAAAAGCAAAAAAGCAACACACACACACAAACAGACAAAATTGCGTGTGACAGAAGTTTTTAGGGAGAGAAATACGGGACATTACTGCAGGCAAGTCAAGTCCGTTTCGCTTGCGCAAGTCTCTGTTGGGAAGGTCCGCACGACGCGCGTCCGTCGTCTCATTGTCTGCGTCTGACGGACGACGACCGACGCCCTGCCGCTCGGAAACTGTCGACACACAGTCTGACACCCGAGCCGGGCCGAGCCGGGCCGAGCCGTGAGCCTCAACGACGCCCAGCTGCGCAGCTGGGCCGCAGCTGCACGGGGCCCAGCTGCAATAACGCCCGCGCCCGCCCGGCCAGCGGGTCAACGCCGACAAACCAGGGAGAGATCTACGGCCAGGGAATGCAAATATGGGCAAAAGGTCGGCGATTCGAAAGGCAAATGGCCGAATCCGAACGACGGCTCTGTTATTTGAAGCTGCTCAAACATGCGGGGGAGTTAATTGCAGACCAGCCGAGACCCACGACCACAGGACACGTAGGACCGCACACAGTGCAAAATAGTCAAAATTTCTAAAAAAAATATTTGGAAACAAATTTTGTTTTCAAAAGCGACCAACGTCATTGGTCGTTGCTCTCACGGGTGTCCGACAATGGGGCCGCGGATATTAGTTTCTCGTCACCTGATCCGCACGATGCAGCGCAGACAGCGCCGCACAGCGCACCCCCGTTCGCACGGCCAGCCGCATCTAGCGCGGCGCGCATCCGCCAGGCGCGAGACGAAACTTATAGTCATTAAAAATAATTAGGGAAATTGACATGTCTCGCTCTGTTGAGAGAGGAAAAAGGCACGTCATCTCAACACAATATTCGTCATTACCAAATAATTCGTTTTCGTTTCCTGGACCCATCCCATATTACTGGCACACAAACTAAATGCGCAGAGTGAGTGTTGGAAAACAATTATAAAATACGCACATTTGTCGCCCAATGTATGAGTGGCGTGCCGATGTCCTCTCACGGCCGTGGGACGAGCATTACTGCGCATTGTTGCCACTAAGCAGCAAACGTATGCGCTGCGCGACCCACGACCCTCCCGGCGGCCCCGCCC
>NW_026267144.1:868480-870545 GCF_000697945.3 Frankliniella occidentalis | reverse complement strand
GGCGGGGCGGGGTGGGGTGGGGTGGCACACCGGCAGCTACGCGTGGGAAGCAGAAGAAAGAGGACGTCGTGACGCAAGACAATGCACCCCCAGCGATTAATCCCGCCACGACACAAAATGCACTCGGGCCAAGGTCCCTGCCGTGCTGCTCTTTGCTGCTGAAAAAAACAACAAAACAGGACGACGCGAAACGTGACAGGAAAAAAATGAAATAAATGAAAAATAAGAGAGGCTGAAAGCGCGGCGGCTCTACAATAGCGAAGAAGTGCGCCGTGAGACGAAGCGTCTCATGTCACTTTGGAAAGAAGTGCGAATCAATTGACGCTGCGGCGGGACGAGCAGGCCCGCGGTGAGCGTCGCGAATGAGGCGGGGATGATGTTTGGATAGGATGGGAAAGAGAAAAAAAAAATGTCGTGTCGTGATATGACCGCCACCGCGTCGCACGAAGGTCAGAGAGTCCTCAATAAAATGGAAAAGCCGAAAAACCACTCCGCAAACCGTAAAACATTATCTTCCTTCCTTATTCTTCTTATACGTCTCTCCAGTGGGTTGACACATCACGAACATTTTTGCTGCTGTTACTCTCAGACAAATTATAGTCACAAAATCTCACACACTATATTTTCGAAAAGTACTGGGAGCCGGTACGAATCGCAATTTTAATTTGCAATGAGAAGTGTCTGAAGACAATTTGAAGTCAAGAACCTCATATCAGCATCAGAGGTTTGCTTATGACCCCGCGCTCGCCCCGCGCACTGTGCTGCTGATGATCGTAAGTAATAATATAATTTGTAATTGCGTCATCATCATTCATATAATTGAAACGAGTCCACGTCGGTTGCGCTTCTGATAAGGCAAAAGTAATTGATATGAACGTGATGCAACCCCAGCAGCGCCTCGACTCGGATCGGCCAACGCTCCACTCCGCAGGATTACCGGCAGCGGCGCAGCCTTCAATGAGCACCGTCACTTTGGCACGGCGCGGGTTCAGCCCGCACCGCAAAGAAATAAAAACAAAATCAATCAATATGCGTTGTTACAAAAATAAATAATCAGTATACGGAAGGGGAAGGTGTTTGATTATAATCAGGGCCGAGCGGAGGCGTCCTCATCGCCCCACCGCGCGCGTGGAGGGAGGCGGGGCAGTTCAGTTGCTAGGGAATCCATCGACCAGACGCACGCGCGGGGGCGGCGCGGGGGCGGCGCGGGGGCGGCGCGGGGGCGGGGCGACCGTCGCGTAGCGCACGTAACAAGGCGGTAAGTAAAAGTTTGTCTCCGTAATGCTCGCGGCACAAGCGCTCAACCAAACCGCAAGCCGAATAACTCTTTCTCATGTTCTTCTCCCGTTGCCTCTATGCCGCGTGGCGACGCCCACAGCGTCCCCCCGGCCGCACGGCGCAGCAGCAGCAGCCGCCGCCCGCCGACTCTCGTTTACAAATCGGATCCGCAGAGCTCCCTCCGCAGAGCTGCAGCCACATTAGAAAGTGTCTTGGTGACAACACCAGAGTGCGCGCGCCCGCACTGGGAGGCGAGGCGAGGCGAGGCGGACTTCCCTTTTCCGCAGCCACTCTGCAGCATGCTGCTGGTCGTGCGGTGTGCGGCCGAGACATTCACTGCGCACGAGAGCGACAGGCGATGCGCCACCGAGCGTGTGAGTCAGCACGTCGCGCACGACCAGAGGCACAACCGGGACCGAGCCGGGTGACCACCGGGGTCACCACCGCGGTCACCACACCACGTAGGCAGCGTATTTACAGACCATAAATAACTGGGGGGCAGGGCACTTGGGCATTATTTCCAGAACACGGACAAACAAAGACTCAGACTATAAAGATAAACACGGCTCTTCTTTTCCTCTATGCCGTTGCCGTTACCGTTTTCGCAAGAGAGGCCGATTGCAGAACGAGGAAGGGCACAATCACACCAGCAGCGGTCTGCAGTCGAGCTGGAATATCGCGCGGCGGAGCGGAAAATATTTCCAATCCTCCCATGGAATGCAAGCTGCGCGGCGGGTGTGTGTGAGAGAGAGTGAGAGGGAGGGAGGGAAAGAGAGAGAGAAGGGGG
>NW_026267144.1:865983-868430 GCF_000697945.3 Frankliniella occidentalis | reverse complement strand
GACTAGTTTCATGGGGGTGGGGTGGGGCGTCGGGGGGTGACGCTCGTCAAGCCTCAAGCCACGCGCCGAAAGCACGGTTTACTCCAGATTAGTTACGCAAGTTTCACTTCGGGGGCGGCTCTTAGGAGGTAGTGCGTGGTCGACGACGGTGACTCCGCGAGGTCATTCTTCCAGGTCTAACGTCTTATCGGCATATCGGCTCCGCACGACCACACGAAGCCCATTCATCCGAGAGCAAACAACAGAGGACGGCAGGATAGATAGAAACATGTTAAAAATACCCGCCGAAAAACACGAGAACGAGACGCGTTTGCGGTTGGACCGGCCTGTGTGAGGCGCTCAATGCCCACCGATGATGGCCTGTTGCTATTTGGAGAGGAGACTCGCCACCAGCACAATAGGCCCGGGAGATAAGATACACGGGGCAGGGGCACGCGAGGGCAGGCCGGCGACGTGAGAACTCCCGTCGGAACCACCACACCTGCCGACGGCCGAAATAGTTAATCGAGCCCCCAAAACAACGACCATCCGATCACTTCTAGACGACTCTCGCCGCCTTCTCCTCGGACCAATCGCCACGATTGTCCGTACGCTCGCCTAGGCCGCCGTGAGGGCCGGCGGCGCCACAAAAACACGATGAGTCCGCCGGACGTCCAAAAGATCCCCCGCCTCCCTCCATTTCCCTTCAAGGTCAGATGCGCAGCCGTCCAGCGCTGCTGACGCCGCTGCAGCCGTCTTTCTCCCACGTAAAACAAAAATCAGAGCGGCGAGCGGACAAAGGGCGCTCCTAGGAGAAAGGGTACACCTTCCTCCCCTCTGCTGGCCGGCGCCCGGCCTCGGCCCGGCCGCCAAGGCGCCGCCAAGCCTCGCCCGGCGGCACCGCGGTCGTGACGAAGCCAACAAACAGATCGGAGGCCGGCGCGGAGGACGCCGCCGATAGGAGGCCAGCCGGGGCCGAGGCCGGTCCCCGAGGCCGGTCCCCGAGCCCGGCTTCATCAAGAAAATATGGGGCGATCGCTCTGGGCTGATACGAGGGCCAGGCGTTACTTGGGCCCCTCTGCGGTGGACACGTGGACGCGCCAGCGCGCAGATAACGAGCCTTCCACCCGACGAGCCAAGACAAAGTGCCGGCGGGCCGGCGCGGCGGGAGCGTCCAGACCCGGGAGGGGCTTAAAATAAAGCTCACCTCAAGTCATCGCGTGGAGCGGCCGCCGCTGCCCACTTAGGCCCCTGGGCGGCGGCGGTCGGGGGGAACCCGGGCTCCAGGCGATATTTGACCACGGGTGCGACTCGTGGGGTGACCTTATACTCAGCGGGAGAACTCGCGACGGGGGTGCTTCCAATGGGACTACGGTTCGGACTACTGGACTAAGGGAGAGAATACCCTAGAGGGGAACTATACCCCGGTATGTAGTGAGTGCCTTCAACGGAAATACTAACAGAGCGGGTATATTCAAACTAAAGGAAAGTTCGTCAATCTATTATTTTGGGTGGTCGACGTGGGTCGGACTTACCGCCCGCTCAAAACCCCCCGCTGGTCGTACTCGGGTGGCACATGCAGCAGGGTCCGCCCCCGCCACGCCACGCCACTCACCAGTTCGTAAACCTGGATAGCAGTTGTAAAGTCAGCGGCACGCACTCTCCGCAGCTCACTAGCGCGCGCGCGCACACACACGCACACACGTCCCGTCCTGCTCCTGCTGCCCCTGCACTCCGCTGCACTAGAGGCCGCTTTAGCAGCAGAGCGTCATAAAGACAAGCAGGAGGCGCTACTGCAAGCGCTTCAGGCTCAACTTAGTATCGCGAAATCGACCCACAAAACACATACAGGCCAACCATCACCGACCCTCCCCACACGCACACAAGCGCGCACGCTGGGGCCGAGCCAGCTGTCCGGTGGAGTTAGGCCCCAGTGAGGGCCCCCCGCGCGGCCCGCAGCACTTCCAGAGATTGCTCTGCGGCTCCACGGGCCCCGCCGCCGCCGCTCCAGGACTCCAGAGCAGCCACAGATTCGTCACGGCCAAGACAACCTGCGCTGCCCTGGAGAGAGGGAGGGAGCTGTCGCTCCACGACACATGGGAGTGTGGACTAAAAATGTGGGACTCTCACACTTAAAAGAGTTTGACAAAACGGTCGCATGCAAAATAAGCCATAGCGTGTGGTAAGGAAGGCAATATGTGACCAATTTTCGTCGCGCAGGAAAAGAGTTGTCCAATTCTTCATTTCAAGCCCCATCTCTCTGCGCTCTCACTCACTTTGCCGTGGGTGACACAGACTCTCATCACTTTCGTAGAGTGGGGTCGCGCCGCGGAAGTGTACAGGGACGCTGCAGTCCTTACGGGCGGGATGGAGACGGAGCCGGCTGGACGACGGCCCGGCAAGGACGGAGGGAGAGGCCTTGAGCGGCCTTGAGTAGGGCACGGCGGCGAGGGGGAGAGGGGGGGGAG
>NW_026267144.1:863413-864480 GCF_000697945.3 Frankliniella occidentalis | reverse complement strand
GAGCTACCATCGTTAGAGCTGTCATTGCTGGAGCTCCAATGGTTGGAGCTGCCGTTGGAGCTGCCCCCATTCCTCAGCGCCGCGCATCCGGGCCGGGAGCGAATGACAGACTGCGGGTCGTTACGGCCGCGGCCAGCGGCACGGCAGCTCGCGACTCTGATCCAATCAGATGACCCCCCCCCCCTTTTCCCGTACTCATCAGCGTGAAGCAGCAGCCGCTCAAAATAAATAAAACCGCGACCTTTCACGCAGGACGGTGAAAAGCGAAAAATGACTGCGATATACAGCAGACGCGCGGCGGGACAGTACGGCGAAAACAGAAACGGGCTTTGAAGCGAAAAAAGAATTTAAAAAAAATACTGTGTTGCTGGTGCACCGCACACAACACACCTGGGCGACGACAACGAGTGTGGCTCATGGCGCACGGAGAGAGGATCGGCTCCCCCGGCCCGGCCCGCCCGGGCTCCACGAAGAAATAATGAAAAGAAAAGAAAAGTTGACAGGTTTCTCTGCTGGCGCGTATCTCGTCACGCGTTTACCGGCCGCTTCATACAGACTTGCTGGGCTTCTTGCAGCAAGAAGATGAACTTTCTCCCCAGCCTGCCGCTTGCTTGCTTTGCAGCCGGGGCGGAGTACAACTAGCCGGGCGGCGCAGAGCAGCGTAGGGCCAGCCAGACTGTACTAACGGCACTGCGCTCGCGCGAGTGTGTGCGTGTGTGTGTGCAGGTGTGTGCAAGTTGCGTCGCGTTCTGATTGGCCGACCGGCCTCGATGGGATTTGTTATGCTCGCAAACGGCATTTGCTCCGCGCACCGCAAAAGGTTAGCGAGCCCCCGCTACGCCTTTTCTGTTGTTGGCGCGAGCCGGGAGCGTGTCGCTTGTTCGTATAGTGTAAACGATTGTGTGTGTGTGTGTGTGTATCTGCGAGAGAGAGAGGGAGAGAGAGAGAGGGGGGGGAGGGAGAGGCGAGAAGAGGTCGATTTTGCATTTGGCCGTGTCGTGCCATAACACGCTGGCATCAATCCCTCCCTTATGGGGAGGCCCGAGTCAGGCGCGCGAGATACCCCC
>NW_026267144.1:859075-862493 GCF_000697945.3 Frankliniella occidentalis | reverse complement strand
AGCGGCAGCGTGCGCCACGAGAAGACCTTTCAGCCTTTCAGGGGCCTAACTGACAACGCCAAAGGGCACGCGAGGTGGCCCGAGGGGCCACTTGCCGCGAGAAATGTCCACATTTAACAACGCCTAATGCCTGGGGTCCTGAATAGTTTTGCTAATACAGCAGTGTAGGTGTTCTAAGCCGCCCTTTATTCCAGGTGATAGGTGGTACTTAAAACGATGAGCCTCGAGTGGACAAACGCACTCAAAAAGTTGAACGAAATTTCATTATTCTCGACAAAATATAGGCACAACGTTTTGCCAAGCTCTACCTATGCGGGGCGTGGCGGACCAGCGCCGGCAGCAGAATCTGGGGCGCGGCGCGGCACGGCACGGCACGGCGAGGCACGGCACCTGATCCGCGCCGGCCGGTACCCGCCTGCCTAGGTACCCACAGGGCTGCGTGCAGGGCGCGGCGCGGCGGGGCCAGGGTCAAGGACGGGCCATCCAATCTATATTCACGAGGGAACGGAATATGAGAAAGAGAGGTGGGGATGCGGAAGGGAGGGGGGGGGGGGGAGAAAGGAGCGCGGCGCACCCGGAGAAATGCTGCCCGAGCCAAGCACAAGTCGATGCCTTTGAGTCATACTCTGCTCTGTGCCTAATCTGCGGGCCTGATCTGTGCATCAGCAATGCATAAACTAAGCACTGCATATGTTTCGGATCAGCCGTTAAAATGCTAGCCGGATATGTAGGTACACCCAGAAAAATCGTTTCTTGTTTCTAGTAAAATTTTCCTTGTTTTAAGTGCACGCTGACACAAGATCAAACTTACTCTTAAAACAAGCTGATATTTTCTTCCGAATAAAGAGAAATTTTTTATTCCAAACACAATTTTGACTTGTTTCGATGGTGAATTTCATCTTGTGTTAGCGTGCACTTGAACCAAGAAACTATTTTTCTGCGGGTGTATCTCTCTCGTAAAACAATAGATCAAACCACGATGTTAAATGACAGAGTAATTTTCTCTGTTCGAAACCGACGGCGTTGAAATCATTGCGTCAAGACAACGCACCCCCCCCCCCCAAAAAAAAAGCAAGCAACAGACCCACACTCTATAGAGTGCTGTGTGTGAATTTCAAAAGCAAAATATTTTGCTACCCACTATTCCGCTATTTCCACTTCACCCACTGCCGAGAATGGGACAGTCACACACTCCGCGAGGCCTGGCCGGCACAACAACCCGACCATGTGGTTCTACACAGGTATGGAGCGGAGCCGTATGGCGTGACCCAGTGCCGTGTGTGTGTGTCTGTGTGTGTCTGTGTGTACTTTATATACGTATGTATGAGCACACATCATGACACGCTAATCTCGCCAAGAGCTTTAACACACGTGTGGGCCAATCATTACACTATCAACTCGTTTGTACCACTCTGCACTGGCCCCCCTCCGTTCTGTCAAATAAAGAAAGTTTGATATTCAAAACAGTTTTAATTGAAATACCTACGACATATTAATATAAGAATTGGATTTGCTGCGGCCGAGGCCCAAACCCGCCACGCGCGCCAAAGGGCACACTCACAGGGCCTGGTCGGGCCTGGTCGGGCGTGGCCGGCTGCTCTTTAAAAGGAGAGAAAGCCCTCTCTTTTCCGCAACCGTTTCGAAACCCTATTCGACCGTCATGATAGTATGCAATTCAAAACCAGCCCGGCGCCATTACTTGCACTGGGCGGGGACGGCCCGACACCGGCCCGGCAAGCGGGGCAGGCCGCCTGCGAGGTAGGCCGTCCAGGTGCACACCCGTGTCCGCCGGGCTGGCCTACCCACAGGCGCGTGCCCGGCGGGCTGGCCTACCCACGGGCGCTACACATTCCCACAAATAAATAAGGTCTAAACGGACAAACACGAAAATAAGTTTCGTCATCGCGTGCGGTCCACACGGAGCCGCGAGACTTCCCCGTTGACTTGCTTCCCAATCGACCAGGAAAATCGAGTCCCCATGCACCGCAAAACCAGTTTTCGCATACTCCCTCATTCGTGCCGCTCAAAGCCTCGCATGTAGCCGCCGACGCTGCGCGGCAAAGGGCCACGCACACGTCAAGTGGACCGTAAAATGTTGCAAAAGTGACGACTCAGCTTCTCCTCTCCCTTCAGAAACTAAGGTTTCTCTTGAACTCTGCTATTTGTCTCAATTACACACACACGCGCGCAGTGTATTCCGTGTACCTCCTTGTCTGTCTCGCTCTGTGTCACACAGGATGTCTGTTTCTGGAGGAGGATGATTGGGTTGACGTAACGCCCGGTCTGTAACGCTCTCGCCCGGTAGCTGCGGGTCGAGTAGTAGTACGCTGCTGAGCCGCTCGGATTTATGACATCCTCCCCACTTTCCAGCGGCAGCCCGTCCGACCCCCGGGCCCAGCCCGGCCCAGTCGCCGCCAGTTTCATAAACGCAATATCTTGTTTTCACTGAGAGGGCCGCTGATATACGTGTGACGCGGACAGGTATGGGGGGCGTGGTGGCTCCACTCGGCGTGACGGCTCAGTCTGATCCCCCTCTCCTATATGCTCGCCTGCTTCAGCAGCAATGCTGCGGCTGTGCGACAAATCTTGGGACAGGGTTCGATAAATAAATACACTAAAATCCAACAGGGTAACTGATTAGAACGGCGGGATTTTCAGCAAATATGCCTCGACACCGTGATATTTTGCGGTGCATAACGATAGTTTGCGATATCCCGCGCTTCGATACTATTCGCAATATTTTGATATGCTCGACATTTCTCAATCGACATCATCGAGATTCGATGCTCTGAGGAGACGTCTGATACGTGGTCGATCGACATCGTATCGCGATATCAAAATGTGGATATCGCAGAGCAGCACTACCTGACGCAAGAACATGTACCCGCAGCGATACGCGTTTTGCTTCCGTCGTAGCAGACGAGACGTAGACGCGTTTTCGCTAGTTTGTCAGGATCATGGCGGGTGGGACCGGGTCGAACGAGGGGGGGACGGGGAGGGAGAGGGAGGAGGGCATCTGACAGGCGGTAATGAGAAACCAAAGCGGCAAGATGTGGGCGAAGCTTGTCCAGCCCAGCAGGACGCTTTCTACCTTCCTGGCCCGCGGGGGAGAAAAAGAGGAAGGGGAAAGGGAAGAAGGGGAGAGGCGGAAAATTGGGGAAGGAGGGACATGACAGCCGAACCGATTCGAGGCAGCAGCGAATTAAAAACGAATCACTCCGCACTGCGGGCTAGGCCGGGCTATGGGCGAGTCGAGTCGGCCGTCCGTCCCATCGGCGCCTCGTCGGCAGTGTCTCCAGGGCAGGGCGTGGCGGGCCGGGCCGGGCCGCAGGACCCCAGCTAGCTCTGGTGCACCGCGAGCTCCAAATAGCCCCACACCGCACGGCGGCTCTCTCAGCGGCAGCTGTTAGCCCCCCCC
>NW_026267144.1:841851-859025 GCF_000697945.3 Frankliniella occidentalis | reverse complement strand
CGGCTCTCTCAGCGGCAGCTGTTAGCCCCCCCCCCCCCCCCGACCTGACCCGGGTCAACACGCGACTAATGGACTCGTGCTCCCCGGATGGGCGGCGCAGGGAAGGCGCAAGGCAGAGTGGAAGGAATTTCTCCCCTTTTACAAACACTTGGCCAAAGGAAAGGGAGAGGCGCCCGCATCTTATAAAATGGAAACGGCGGCGGCGGCGGCTGGGGGCCTGCAGGGACGGCGCAGACAGCATCTGCAGCTGAGCATGAGGCCGGCGCTGTCAGCATCTGCAGCTGAGCATGAGGCCGGCGCTGTCAGCATCTGCAGCTGAGCATGAGGCCGGCGCGGACAGCATCTGCAGCTGCGAGCAAGAGGCCGGCGCGGACAGCATCTGCAGCTGAGCATGAGGCCGGCGCTGTCAGCATCTGCAGCTGAGCATGAGGACGGCGCGGACAGCATCTGCAGCTGCGAGCAAGAGGCCGGCGCGGACAGCATCTGCAGCTGAGCATGAGGCCGGGGCGGACAGCGTCTCATCCACGCAGCTTTAGCTGCACAGCTGTGCGGTGGACGCGGCCGCTGCAGGTGAGAGGGGGAGGAGGAAGCAGAGCATAAATACGCCACGCTTGAGTTGCCCACCTGGGGTAATGGGCAATTCCCAGTAATGGGGTAATTCCAAAATCAGAAGAACTGTACTTTGCGCCAAAAGGCACGGCACGGCAACGGCAAACGGCGTGGCGATGTACACGCGGCGCACGGAACCGCATCGGGCAAAGAAAAATATGAATGCATCATGTTTTATTGGCGGGACGTTAAGGGCAGCGCAGCAAGCGGACTGGCGGACAGCCGGAAGAGGCGGCCAGTAAATCGGGCAAGGTGGGCCGGCCCCGCTCCGCCACGCCAGGGCACGCCCGTGCTCGTGCAGCGCACGCCGGCCACGCCGCTGATGGGCTTGTTTACTGCGCGGCACGCCAACATAAGGTGTGGAGGAAACCATTTTTTCGGAGTCGACGGGCGTCACGCGAACAAACCCCCTTCGCGGACCAGGGAGGGCACCGCCCCCCCGACCTGCGGCCGAGCCACCGAAACTGGGAAAATTTCATCAAAGAGACAATTCAAAGAATCATGTATTTTGTAAGTCGTAAATTACAAAATGTTTGTAAATTTTCGAAGATATTTTTCACAGTGAGTGAATACCTGGTGGACAACAATCTTTTGGCATTCGAGACCGCCGCGTGTTTCTCGACCTGGCTGCTCCTGCTGCTCTCACGTGCAGCGGCGTAAATTTCGCGTCGACAAACCCGAAGCAAAGCAGAGCCCGCAGAGCCCTTCATTTCTTTGCCAAACAATGGCGCTCTGATGTTGTTGCCCCAGCGGCAGGTAGCAGTAGACTTCGCATGGTAAAAAGAGAAACTTTGGAAACCGATGAAAACTGCTAGCTCTCTTTACAGGGAGCGGCACAAGCCGCGGCGGTGGCAGCTCCAGGTCGATGCCAATCCTCCGCCTCATTGCGAGGCTTCGCGTGAGTCCGCCCGCCCGGCCCGGACACACCTGGACTACCCCCGCGCCGCCCCGCCACGCACTAAGCCACGCAACCTAGATCCGCGCTCAATCTAAAGAACATTAAGTAGAGGGCCCCGATATCCACGAGCTTCTTTTTGCCCGTACGCGGCACACAAACCTGACTCTACAGGGCTCCCAGAGACGGGCCGTGCCACCCTTAACGAGGAAAAAAAAATGAAAACATTAAGAAGTGGAAAATTAGACAAGACAACGTACGTTTATTTGTACCAGCAAACTAAAATGTTGTTTTCTGAACCAAAGTTTCAATTTGAACTGCCTTTGCAGGAACATATTCATTCGTTCTGTAAACAAAGTCAAATGATTTGTTCCTAAAGTTAAACATTGGTTCCAACAACTAAAATTGATTATGTTGGAACAAAAAATATTTATACAAACAAGTGTTGTAGTTGTCTTAAAACTTTAAAACTGTAATGTTGTTTCCCTCGTTTCCGCAAATGTAGCTCCCCTCCATATAGGGCTCCTTACAGCGCCACCCCATATAGTCTGCCCCATAGCGCCCCCCGATAGAGCGGTCCGCCTGATTTACTCCGCACGCTTCGCTCTAAAGCTTCGCTCGCGCGGCCTAGAGCCCTGCTGGCCCGGCCCGGCGCAACGCACTGCGCGAGCGAAGCAAAGCGCCACGAGCGCCATAAAACAAACTGATAGATGGACCCGGGCAGAGCCGGGCAGAACGGCGCGGCCTACACTGTCAGGATGAGAAATACGCAAAGAGCTCGCGGCGCCGGTGCCCCACAAAACGGAACGAACGGGCGTGTGCCATTGTGCGGTCCCGGCGTGCCGCAGGGCCTGCAGGGCCTCTAGGGCCTCTAGGGCCTCCAGGACCTGCAAGGCCTGCAGGACCTGCAGGGCGGCGCAGTCCGACAAGCACGCCCCGCTTTGCGATCCCGATACGCCCACACTTTACCGTCGGGATGGCGCGCATCTCTCTCGTCCGCGTATCGCCTCTGCCTTGCTCGGCGCGGCGCCTGGACCCACGCACTCCCTCCCACCCCGGGGGGCCGAGGGACCGATGACTGACGGCGGCGTGCCCCCGAGCAGGCAGGCGGGGCAGCGCCCCAGGGGGGCCACCACCGCGCAGACACACGTCAATACAACGTTACCGATAGCCCCCCGCCCGGCTCGGTGTGAAAGTCAAGAAGATCTCAAGCCGTCTCCAGGCGCGGGGCCCGGCGGGGCCCGGCGGGGCACACCGGAGGGGTTCAGGGTCACGACATGAGCGCCGGCAGCAGGGCGAGCGCTCCGGGGGGCTCCCGGCGATATGCCAGGTGACTGATTCACCCCGCCCACTTTCGAACACTGCGTAAAATAAATCCACAATTCAACACACCAGTTTGAAACTGGCACATACTTTTTCTGTGTGAAATTTTGATTGTAAATTGGAAAGCCAGTGACGAAAAATAACAGTTTCAAACTCTACATTCTAAATTTGGTTTGGGGACAATAATGGCTGCTGGATTTTTTTAAAAGTGTAGTTAGTCTGCACACCTCGCTGTGCACCGAGTGGAGCGTGCCTGCCGATCGCCTATACTCCCTGGGGCCGTCAATAAGGCACCAAACGGTCAGAGACGACGGCCAGGCCCGCACGGGCACTTACAGCATTGTAACTATACGAATGTGGACGTCGGTACGGGCGTAGCGAATCAGCCACCTGGTTCCGTGCGCCGCCTACCCGGACACTCCCAGCCCTCTGGCGCACGACGCACGACGACCCGGACGCAATGACTCAGTATGCGACGCGCGAAAACGTTTTCAAAGAGAAATGAAACGCACACGACGACGACGGCGATGGGTGGGAGAATACCCGTACGCGCGACAGCTGGTCGGAAGGGAGGGGGGCAATTTCGACTCCATCTTCTCTGCTGGTCGCGTACCGGGAAAAGGAGAGCGCGTTTGGGCGAGGTGCCCGCGCCCCCTGGCAAAGTCTGCAGTCTCACCGCCTTCCGAAAGCTTTCGGCGGGCGTGCCCACCAGGCCCACCGGGCCCCACACTGTGTGCCAATCACCGCCCAAAGCCCGACATGACTGTGTGCGTTTTGTTTGAGAGCAGAAAGTGTGACAGCGACAGGGCGGCGGCGCTCTGCCCTTCAAGGAGCTCGGCGTCGGACCCTCCCCTCCTCTCTCAGCAGGGTTTTTATAAACTTATTTTCTATTTTGTTCTGTAGGTCACTTTAGGTGACGCTCATTCCTAAGTTTAACACACACGCTATATGGTCCGGCACGCAAAAAATTATTGCATCCTTGAAAAAAACATAATGAAATTTCCTACAGTTAAAACTGTTACTTCAAATTAAGCCAAATTTTTCCTTAAATAGAGGCAAAACAATCGATATGTTTAAGGTAAATTACCTTGATTCAATAGGGTAATTTCAAGGAAACGATTTTCTCGGTGCGCGGGGCGCCAGGGAGAGGATTAGCCTCGCGCACTCCGCTGTCCTCATCGCATAGTCCCACCCACTCACGGAGCAGCCTACTTTTCCCCGGCGCGGCCGTCGTCCCGGGCACACGTGGAGCCCGCGGCTGTGTGGCGTGGCGTGGCATGGCATGGCGCGGCGTCCATCGTGGGTGGGGCACTGGACCGCCGCCATCACGTTCGTCCGCCTTTCAATGGGGTGCGACTCCTATGGTCCCGCACCATGCACACCATCGGGTCGCCCACGCCCGCCCCGCGCCACGCCGCACAGTCACGCAGGGCGCCCCCCCCCCCTCTTTTCCCTTTTCCCTGTTTCCGATGGTTTACTTTCACAACAGCGGATAATGCTAATCGGTAAACAACATGCAAAATCCCTCGCCACACAAAGAACTACAACACACGCACTAAACAAAAGACTGAAACATGCGGAAACATGTAAAGTTCAAAGTTCTAAAAAAGTTCCAAAAAATAAATAAAAAAATGCAACATATCGCATCTTATCAAGTAGCATAAAACTGGATGACCTACACACACAGGATTAAATAGGATTTAGTCACGCACACATTACGCGTAGAGAACTCGACACTCTTGACAACTCCGTTGAGCTGCCTGATTTTGCTATAGCATGTATTGTACTCGGCATCGTGCCCCGGTGGAAGGGCCTCGCTATATGAACGGCTCCGGTCGGATCATGAACCTTGGGCCAAAAGAGGCCTCGTGGTTAGTCAAGTCAAGTATTGTAAAAGGCGCAGCAAACGCGGACGGCTACGTGTCGAAAGCTCACCGGAGCGTGTCCTGGCGGCCGCGCCACGAGCCCGCAGCTCACAGCTCGCACGCGATTGGTCCAGCGTGGTGGTCACGCGCGCGCGCCCGAGGCCCGGTTCAAACAAAAGGGGCACTCGTGTGGCCCCGGGGGTGGCTGTGAGTTGGGCGCTCCCTGACCCTGGCCACGCCCGGCCGCCACCCCCAAGCGGGCGGCCCGCGACGGTCCACTTTGCTCTTGCGTGGCTCCATGTGGACTGAACTGGACCGACGATCATGATTTTTTCTTTTCGTTCTTTTCGTTGTCCCCCCTCCACCGCCGCCGTGCGGCTGCCGCCCTGCTCCAGCCTCTGCAGCTCACGCAGGTAGTAATTTCACGGGCTGACGACGTAGTGTGGCTACGAGGCGCCCGCGGCGGCGGGGATCAAGGGGGTCTTCGGCGCGGCGGCCTTCACGGCGGCGGCGCCCGCGGCCCGGCAGAGACCTTGCCCCGGGCCGCGGGTTTGTCCGGCTGCAACGGGCGCACGCCAGCGAGGGAAATGTCAAGCGGTGACCTATTTGCCACCGATTTGGAGCTGGAAGCTGCCGTTCCCAGGTGCCGCACACTCCTCTTTTCATGTGTGATCTATTTCACCAAAGCGAACGCACCGCTCACACTTTTCGTCTCATTTTAGCCTTATTTGTGCCACTACGTCTCGGCCCTATGGGCCCTGCGCTTGCTCGTCGTCCTCTCCGGACCTCGGCGCCGGCGCCGGATGTGTAGCGACCGCATCAAGCACCGCAATGCCCGTATACTCTTTTTTTACCCATTTCTTTTTTAAATTTCCCGCTTTTTAGGTGGTTGGCAATTAGCGTGATCCATCTGGTCGCGGTGCGGTTTGCCGTACGGCGGGGCCGGGCGGCGGGGCGCATTCCAGCGCAAGGGGTCACACATCGCGGGCACATCTGACCGCAGAGACCGTTAACGCCCTCAACTTCATAGGAAGCGTCAGCTCGCCTCGCACGCCACGCTCAACACAAATACACGTGAAATGAGTGTCGGGCCGGGGCGGCTTGTGGTGACGATGACCTACGGCCGCCTACGGCTGTTCTTTAGCTGCACACAGCCCACCCCACCCACTGACCTACAGGTGATCCGTAGCTGCACATCATATAGCTCACCCCCCTACAAACAGAAATGTCCGTTTTGGAATTTTATCAAATGATCTTGACCTGAACCTGTATTTTAATTTCATGCTTAATCCAAGATGATTTCCATTTCAAGAGCGCAAATATATAAATTTTATTTACGAAGAATGGTCTTGGAAGAAATTACATTATTCAAGTACTACAAAAACAAAGGTAAGACTCAGAGGGTCTCAATGCCTTTAAAAGAGGCATTTAAAATTGAGCACGCCTACGCCTACAGCCTACAAAGGCATTATTAAAATTGCCCAAAGGTGCTAAATTCCAATGCCTTTGGACACTTCTGTGCTTTTACAAAGGCATTAAAATTCAACACCCCCTAGAAAGGCATGAAGTCCTACCTTTGTTTTTCCAGGGAAAATTCAAGTCAAGAACATTTTGCTTGATCCAAAAACCGACTCCTCTGGGTGCAACCTGCTGCTTTACATGGCCCAACAGCGCTGGGCTCCTGAGCGCCTTTAGGAACGAGGCCATTGCCACGCGAGTATGCGAACCATTTCACGGTGGCCGCCCTGATTGGAGAACGCTGTGCGTGTGAGAGAGAGAAGAGGGGAGGAGGTGCTGAATACATAGAGTTTTGACTCCTGGGACGTTCTCCAGCTCAAACTACAAATTATTATTACAATGCTATTTCTTTAAGGGGGCAGACCTGTGAATTGCAAGGGTTTGGGAAAACCGCCGCCAAATAAGAAGTGCACCCCGCATCGATTTGGCACTATAGGTTTATTGAGAGCATAGATGGAGCCAAATTAAGCCGTTGGCGCCGATGCGCTCACCCTCCAGGAACATGCCTATCTTCGCCTCCGTGCGGAGCAATGCAGTCCTTTAGGGTGTGCATGATTCTGCCGCTACGGATGTAAAACATGCCGCTAGTGGTTGACCTGGGGGTTTTCGAGATTTCAAAGTAGAAGTACCCGAAAAAAAATCTCAAAGTTGAGGTAAAAAAAAATGTGTCAAAATTTTGGTACTTTTTCGTGCACTTCGGTGCCTTAGGATTAAGATATCAAAAATCGGCCAGGTCAACCACTAGTCGCTGGTCTAGGCTACATTCAGTGCAAACGCCAAGTCTGTGGCTCAAAAACTACGGTCGGGAGGCTGCACACCGTTTGCAAAAAGTCATTCAGAGAAAAACGGGTTTAAAGTTTTTAGTGCCAATGTATAGCGGCGAACCAAAAGCCAGGGCAACTTACTGAACTGGTCCTAAAAGATGCCGGGGCTCTAGAGGACTCCTTCCTCGTCGTGTATCCTGTCCTGAGCGGCCATGCGAGCCCTAGCAGTCAAGCCAACCCGCCCACCCGCAGCACGTTTTGGGCTCTCATGAGCGCAATTTTTCGAATTTCAACATCCGCTTTGCGGCGAAAGAAAGAGGAAAGATCAAAGAATTTTTTGAGGCAATAAAAAAAAATTGAATATTTTGATGATTTTCACAGGTCTGCCCCCTTAAAAGGAGGGATAGAGGGCTTACTTTAGCAGACAAACGTAAAACATTTCCCCTCGCTTTATTTGAGACATGATTTTGACCATTTGAGACAAATTCGAGTGAGGTTTCTTCGGATAATTGGGTGACGTCAGCGAAATCTCAATCCCTTTTGAAGTGATACGTCCAAAAATACGCCTAATTCGGTTGGGCGAGGAAAATTTATATCATGCACTTCAATCACGGAACCCTACTAGTGTACGAGTAACGAAACCGAGTTCTTGGTGCTAAACTGGCCCAGGGGCCCGGGGGGTTTCTGAGGAAACGGCAATGCGATTGTATCCAGGACAACCGTGTCGAGGAGTGTCGACACTCAGCCAGTGAGTCACTCGCCTGATCCACAGCCCGGCGCCCATGCAGAGTCCGCCTTTTCTCTCCAGCAGAAAAGTTTTCTTCTAATTATGTTACTCATATCTGAATGGACGCGGGGGATTTTCCGGAACATGGGTCTAGTCTGTTGCGCCTGACAGGGGTGACGTCCGCTCCTGGTGACTGACATGGTCCACGGCTCGTCCGGCAGCCTCCCTGCGTCCTCGGGCCAGCTATCCGGCAGCGCGCCAGGACCACAGGAGGCTAGGCTCCGGCCGTGTGACCCGGGGGGCAATGGGACCACACGGGGGCTCGCCTAGCTGCTCTGCACGTCTTGCGTAACCCCGCCGCCCCGAGTCTTCGACCTGAAACCTGTTCACATTATGCCAATATCTGATCAGGAGGACGGTGGCCGGCCGCCGCCCAGAGATGGGATGGAATGGGATGGGGCAGACATCAGGGAGCCCGGCGGCAAAGACTTAAACACGCCGATCCAAACAAAGGTCGGAATGGCCAATATTACTTCCTGTTTCATCGACCATCAGAAATAGTACTTTTGTTCATCGTCAATATAAATGAATTTCACCAAAACAAAAAGATTGAAATATTGCACCGAGCACCTTGGTCTTCCGGAGTACAGCTGTATGAGTGAAGCAATTATATTGTTGTCTTTTTCTCTGTGTGGTGCCCGGAAGCACGGCGCAATAAGTAATCGCCGTCTGACTTAAAACCCACGCCACAACACGACGACCGCTCCGGATCCGGACGCGCAGATCCGGCGTCACGCCGGCGAGGGGAAGCAGCCCAATCCACTCATTTTCATTTTCGCGAGGGTGATAATGGGGACACACGCCAATTTGCGTTTTCTGCACGAGCTCGAGGAGGCCAACCCTCCCGCCCACTCCCCCTCCCCGACTCTCCGCCGCAAGGTCGGGGCTCTGGCCCGCCCGGGAGGCCCGGGACGCCGGGACGCCCGAGAGGATATAAGACGTCATACAACCGGTCCATTCCCCCACCCCCCCACCCCCCAACCTCCCTCGGACCTGGAATGCCTCGAAACGAAAATTGACTCGAGTACGCTCGTGCATTTGAGTCGCCGCGGCGCTGCCGCGTGGTGCCGCGCTACGCCACGCCACGACAGCCACATTTTAGGTACCCCCGCGAGGAGTCGAAAGAGCTAAGCCGAGCCGACGGACGAAGCAGAATCACGTCTCGAGGATTATTCGCTGCACAAAAATAAAATAAAAATGAGCTCCAAAGTAATGGTTGACGACTCCCTGAATGTGTGTGTGTGTGCGTGTGTCTGTAGAGGAGGGGGGGGGGGTACCGCGCGTGTGAGAGTGTTCGTGAGAGCGCGCGCGATTCGAGGCCGCGCCACGATATGCCGAACATAAAGAAGATGAGCTTCCCGCGAGGAAACTTAAAACGCAAAGGCGTTAAAGCCAACCGTTTCGCGCATTGGGAGGCAGGAATGTTGAGTGCCGCAAGAAACAAGAAAAAATAAAATGTGTGACTTAAAACGTTATTAAATGATTCGGAAGAACGAGTAAAGTTAGAATGCATGTGGGTTCGATACTTGAAAAGACGATCATTTACGACTTATTTCGGTTACAAATTTATACCGAAGGAGCGGTAAACAATGCTGCGATCGGCGACCTGGGACGCGGACCATTTTTCAGCTAATGTTGACAAGACAAGTCCAGGGGAGCACTGACGGTCACCGTTCTATACCACCATGAACCGGGTCGCGTATAAAATGCCCTTAGTTTTGCCCTCCGGTTGAATAACACGGGACGCTCGGTGGCGCACTGCTGTGTTGTGCCCTGGCTGCACAGCCTTACGACATGGCGCTTCTGACATGAGCTCATCTCCAGTCATTAGCAGCGGCATCAGGCCAGAGCTCCAGTGGGGCTCCAGCAGGGGGGTCCGGCCCGCCGCTGCTGGAGCCGCGGGCTGCTGCTGGAGCAATGCAACGTGAAGGAATGCGCGAGGCGGAGCGGAGCGCGGCACGACACCGAGGTCGAGGCACCGCGCCGAGTCAAGTTCAATCGGTTATCTGGAGAGGGGGGGGGGGGGGTATGACTACACCGCAGCTGGAGCAGTCTGAAGAGGTAAACAAAGGTGTTAATTCTCGGTTGGAACACTCTGAAGAACACAAAAGTGATCTTTGATTATGAGGAGATTTGACAGAAAAGTTGGACACTTGGAGGTATACTGAATTGGGAAGTCTGTACAGGTAGAAGTATTATTCAACTTAAAGGCCAAGCACATGCAAGAACTTGCCAGTTCAACAGTTTAGATATCAGTTTAAGGTCTAATTCCAAATGTTAGCGAGAGCAATGTCCGAAGAACATAGGGTATTTTAAAAGGAGCGCTTAGTTTTCAAGAAAATGATATAAAAAAAAAAGAAAAAAAAAAGACTTGGCCAACTACGTCAAACTTCAATTTTTTTTAAAAATACAATGTCGACCATGTTAAATGGATGGAGGCTGAAAGATGTCAAAGAAAAATATCGCTGGTTTTGTTGTTACTTTCCCTGGACCGGAAGGAAGCAGTCAGCAGGACTCCCCGTTTGGAGACAAGAGGCCGGGTGGCGACATGCAGCGGGCCATGCAAGGGCCGGGGCGACGTCGTGCCCAGGCCAGGCCCTGCTCGCCCCCGTTAAGTAACGCCTCCATACACGTCGCAGTGTCCTGGACGGTTTGATTGTATCTGCCCCACTGCCGGGCGGGCCCAGCCCGCGCAGGCGGGGCGGCGGGCGGGCGGGAGGACACAGCTGGATATGAAACTTTGCGACGCGGAAGGTGTGCCAGGGGTCATCGCGTGCGCCTGCGGCGGGGGACACCAACGCGGCACGCGCGCGACAAACACGGAAGGAAAACGAAATTCACACAAAATGACAGTGTGCACGTAACGGAAACAAAAAGAACAACAACAACAAAAACAATCGCTGCAGGGATATTGCATGAAGCGCAAAAAATCTTTTGTTCGATTCAATAATCCAAAATTCTCGTAAAACAAGACATTGTTATGATAGCAGGGTGAAATAATTCGCTTTTAAATAGAGCAAAATTCTTTGGTCACGAGTTACTCACGTAAACTGAGGTTCAAGCAAACAACTTTTCTGGGCGCATATTTAAAACAAACAAAAAACGGAAGAAATATACGAGACAGTGCCCAGCCGCGACGCGACCTTTTACGACCATGGGACTCATGCATATCAAGACGAACGCCAGATAACGCGGGTCGCGTCGTTTTGAGAAATGCCGCCGCCGGTGATGATGATGATGATGATTCCCTTTCCCTCATAGAATGCCGTTAAAGAGCGCGTCGCGTGTCGTAACGTAACTTTACTTGATCCATCTGCATGCCGACGTGTAGGGCGCTATATACTCACTGGCGCTGCTGGCGCGTGAGCAGGGCGGGTGGCGGCGCTGGGGACGGAGCAGGACTCACCTTGAAGCAGAAAAGCAAACCATTAGACCAATCAATGGCGACAAGCACAACACAACACATACGACCCGCTAGGTGAGCGAGTGTACTCGACCGGACAATGCGCTATACATCTCTTCACGGCAAATGCTTTTTCCTATACATAGATCTCTACCTACGAGCACATATTTCCGTTTCGTGCGTTCTATTCTTTCACATGGTCACTAGTATTTTTTTTATTTTTCTTTGAGAACAGGGAGAAACAAAACGGATTTTCCTATGTGAAGTAAGCGGATATAGACGCCGTGCTGCTCGGGTGGAAGACACCCATCACGGCATGCGGCATAGCGTTATCTCTTCAAGTCGGGGAGCTCATAATATTTTTTATTTTTTGACGCAAGAGCTTGGCTTGGCTCGGATGCCCTGGAAGAAGAAGCAGCAGCAGCAGCAGCAGTTAGTAATAGCAGGGGCATGTGAGGAGGGGCCTGGCTTTGGTGGGCCGCCCGAGCCGCGCCGACCCCACAGAGACCATGTGAGACACTCCGGCGGCCCATAACTCTCCGCGCCTCGCTCCGCGCCGGCCCGCACTCTGTGCACGCGCGCGGCTCTGGACCGAAATAGAGACTACTCCGTCCTTACGCCCCGCCGGGCCCGCAGCCGGGCCACTCCCCCGGGGAGCCCATGAAGGGCCCCATCCCTCACCGCTTACGTCAGAATGCATTCTCCCGCCTACCGGCAGGTGTCACATGCACACGTGCGATGCACACTCGAAATGGAGAGGGACAGTCGTGGCCCAGGAAAACACACAATGTCGTGCACATCATTCAGCTTGAAACGATTTTGAGACATACTGCAACAGCTCGGACATAAAAAATTGTTCCATACATATGTGCCAAAAGCTGTCCCAATTGTACCAATAAGAAGTGCTGTGCATGTGACAAAATCAGACCAATAAAAACAAATTTGTGCGGTATACAAGTCGGAAATTTTTTTTCAACACAAACTTGTGTGCAAGTTGTGTGTGCAACACAACACAAACCTTAATAATGGTATGATTTTATTAGTTGTTTTTTTTTAGGCATTATTCTTTCTTTGTTACAGTGAGTGCAACAAGTGCGCGCCACCCCCGCGCAGGCAGGGCCGCACGCCACGCCCAACTACGCCTCTCGTCGACACAGTTCCCATAGATGCATCGGCCGCCGCTTCGCACATTCATCTTCTGACTAACGAGCGAGCGGCACACTGGGCCCCGCCCGCCACATAGCGTCTCCCAACGGAGGAAAAAAAACGCACTTCGACACGGCCCAGACAGATACTGCAGTGAGAAAGTGTTTGTGTCTCTGTGGCGAACAATCGCTCAACACTCCTGCTTCTGCCTACTCACTCGAAAACCGTTAAATACCCCGCACTCACACTGCATACTCGTGGGAGCCAATCAAAACGCCGATGAAAGAGAATAACCAGACGGCACGCATCATGAAAGGTACAAAGGACGGGCGCGGGAAAGCTGCGCGCGCGTCGTGCACATGAACGTGACGTATGTATAATGCGCGAGAGATGTCAACCTGCTTTGCAGACGCTCGCTCATCAGGTCGACCCGGGTCGATTGGAGTCCCTGCCGTTAGTTTTGAAGCGGGCCGCCGCTTCGCGTCGACTTTTGATCGACTTGCGGTGCATTTCTAACGGAGCGAAGCGCGCGGCGCGTCCCCCCGCGCTCGCACGCACCGGCTCACGTCCAGAAGAATCGATACCTTGTTGAGGAAAACGAGAAAAGGGAAGGAGAGACAGAGCACGGGGGAAAAAAAAAGTCAGGCAAAAATCCGTTAGCTTGCTCTGCTGCAACGGCAGAGCTGGCTGGCTACGTGCGCCGCAGTCCCCGACAGAAGGGCCGCCTTTGTTCGTCTCGTCAAAAGAGCAGGGACCAAGAGACTGAGGGAACTGCTCACTCTTGCATCCTACAGACACAAGTTTTAACAGAAAGTATGATGATATACCTTCACACTAACTGGATTGTATCTTTTAATTGTACGAATTTAAGCAACCAAATTTTTTGCACACATTTCTGCGTTGATTTGAATACTTTTGTGAATTCATTTGTAGTACATCATGCACATTGTCGTACAAAATTGTCCGAAACGAAACGTAGGTTTAACTTAGTGCGAACATTTGCACAAAAACATACAAATGCATTTAGTGTGTTGTTGCACCCGAAGAGAGTTTAAGTCAAAACTATTTTTTATCTCGAAAAAAAGAACATTTTGTGTTAGTTCAAAAAGCACTGCAATTTTATTACGGTTTAAAAGTGTTGTTTAGTGAACTTGAAACAACGTCAATAACGGCCCACAATAACAAACACTGCACGGAGCGCTCTGCCTCATGGCACCACCAACACCCAGTAAAAGAAGCAGCAGAAGGAAGGAAGGTCCTGGGAGTGTCGACACTGACGCTTCGCGGCTCAATTAAAGTTTCCCCAAAGCCACTCCCGCACCCACGCTGCACCACCATTACCCCAGCATGCGGGACGTTATGGGAACGCCACGCAGCCCAGCCCGGGCGCAGCCCGCCTCACATTCGCTTTATGACACCACCATTTTCATTACTGTGGGGGTGTTGGCTAATTACAAATACCACAGCCTTCGAAAGATGGATGGATGACAAACATTTCTGTTTCACTTGTCTTAATCCTTATTTTTGGCCGCACGAATCAGATTTGGCAGAGAGAAGAACGGAACGGCATAACTCATAATGAGTTTGGCGAGGGTTGTCACAGCACTTTACTTGATCGGTTCAACATCAAAACCTGGATTTACCAACAGAACGATATTGTGTAAATAGGTCCAAATTGCACCTTTCTTGGAGGTGTCATCATACTAAACCCGCCAGTCTATTACCTCTTTCCGATAATGTGCATTATTATTCTCTTGAAAACACTTGTGCCCCGATTCTTTTTACTGCTGAACAACAAAAGAAGAATGGGACAGTTTGGAAAGATATCGCGGTTGCTGCCGTGCGCCTACTGCACCACAAGCCCATGCAACAACAACAACAACAACAACAACAACAACAACAAACGTTACCGACATTACCACTGTCGTTGCACTCTGCTGTGATCCTCACGTGCCCGGGCATTAAAGGGGCGCTGCTGCAGCAGCTGCCGTTGCACCGGCCGCGGGGCGTGGCGTGGCCGACGACCACGTAACGTTACAAAACGACCACCACGCCGACGCCCACTCAAGTCGTCTTCAACCCCTGCCGGATGAGCGTGCACGCGGTGCTTTACGGTCACCCCCCGGCCAGTGTCGCACACGTCGTGTGCCCACTGCTAAAGGGTGAGTGTACGAGTTATATTGGCCGCAGTAACTCACGAGGTCACGTGTCCAGCGCCAGTTTCGCAAGAGCCCGCTCGCCCGCTGCGCCGGTGCAGTATGCTGCAGTACGCTGCAGTGTACGCTGCGGTACGCTGCAGTATGCTGCTCCACGCCGCCGACGTTTACGGCGTGGATCTGGACCGGCGCCGGCCGTCCAGTACGGCCCATCATCGGCGCCCCCACCCCCTTCAGACACTTTGCAGGTTAACGGACAAGACGGGCCGGTTAGAAGAGCCCGTTTCGTTACACTGCAGCGGCAGCGGCTGCTGCTGCTTTGCTATTCGAGCACAGAGGAGATCGCAAAAGGCGACGACGTGAAACTTTACGACAGGAAACAAGCAGTTTGCGTGTTCTTCTAACATACAACAACCGCAACCTAACAGTGGTCCCTCTTCCGAAAATCACTTCGGGAATTCCCCAACAAATGTAACCTGCAGGCTGCTCAGTCTTCGTCGGTCTGTCCCCGCCCACAGCCCGGGATGGCTCCCCCGGTCTTGTCTTCCCGTGTGTACGTATCACTCCCGGGCCTCGCGGTAACAGCCACTCACAGTCCCTCTATGGGCATCATAAAACTTCACTACGGAAGGACCGGGTGCACGGTTGGGTACCGCGCCACTCGTAGAAAGTCAAAGGGAACAACGTCTCTGAAACCACCACAGCGACGATACGGGGACCGCGCGCGCGCACGCGCGCACGGAAGGTTTGGGCTGTTGTTATTATTGGGTAATGCGATCCCGACGGGAAAGGAATAGGGGATCATCTGTCTGGCGGGATAGGAAATGTGTAAGTAAATGAGTAAAGAAAGAGGCGTGTCAGACAGACAACCTGCCCGGACCGGGCCTATGGCGGCGGCGGCCGTATCCTTGAGCAGGGCGCGGAGCATTACTGCTGCACTTTCACATTCCCCAATTCTTTTTTCTTTTCTTCTGCTTATCTACCTTTTTCCTTTTTTGTCGCCCACCGCACACCTCCCTCCACCCGCTTCTCCTATATATTTCGTCGTCGCATCGCTTCTCGAGAGGCATAGCTGTGGTATGGAGGCGGTGGTGGTGAAGCGCGCGCGCGGGTCACGCGTGGGTCAACGCAAGGGGTCACGAGGGAGGGGTCACGAGCGGGTCGCACTGAATGGTCGTCCAGCGTAACAGGCCGCGCGGGGGGGGGGGCGCAAGCTGATCACAATCACATCCGACCCCGGTGAGCGGCCCCCCTCAGCCACTCATACTACCGCGGACGGCACGACGACCACCGCGCTCACCCCGTGTTGGCCTTTCCGCTGCAGCGAGGGGAGGGAGGGGCAGCGGGGGCGGGGGTCCAGCACACGGTCCAGCCGCCCCAGACAACATACAGCCGTATCGCGGCGGGCACACTACCGACCGTTTGCGCAACGTCTGCTCCCAGGAATGCAGGGCGCAGCGGCGTGGCGTGGCGGGGCACGGGCGGAATGGGGCATTAAGGGCATATACGGTACTGCATCGCCCCGGCCATCGCGCCGGCCACTCAAAAAAAGGGGGGCAGGGGGAGAGTTCCTCTTTCCGCAAAAGAATAAAATTACTGGGTGTGAGGATAAACTGGTTTTATTTTTTAGGAGTTTCAGTTCAAACGATTTAAAACGAAATAATGATTTTCAGTGCGTCGTGGTTTGAAATGTTTTGAGAAGTGTGCTAAGAACCATACAATCCATTATTATTAGTGTGAGGTGTGAAACTGCTATGCGCGAATAACTTAACATAATTAGCCTCGTAAGGTTAAATTCGAATTCTCGTAATTCACACCTAAATTTCCTAGCGCCCATATTGGCGTCGCCTTACGCTAGGAGTGCGTAGGCAAACCCGCACACTGTTTTAGCGTGGCCTTAACACATACGGGTACAAGGACTATGGTGGAAGAAGGAAACGACAACTCCTAACAGCGCCGTCTTACAAGCGTGCACTCGCATAAAGACGCTGGTATAGGACTAGACAAGGCTAGGCGGGGAGTGGCACGGAGTGGAATGGCGGTGCGCGGGGTAGCGAGTGACGCGGGGCCTGGCGCGCGGCTACCTCAGCCGCGGCGCCCGCGCGTCCACCGCAGACTTCCATCTCTTCATCGATGTCGTAAAACGCAGTAAGAAGCGCGCGCGCGGTGAAAATGCTGCTGTAAGTACGGCGAGCGCAGCAATAAGCTCAAAGCGCGCGGTGGGACGTCACGACGCCCCGCCACGCCCCGCCACGCCCCGCCCCACCACGCCGTTCCGCGAGGGGCAGAACAGAACGCGATTACGCATTCGATGCAGTCGTGTCCGCGCGGGTAAGTCTCCCCCCGAGGACCGCGCGGGCGGGCGGACTGTGTCCTCACCATTGTCCTACTATTTCGGGTTGCGTCTGCCGCCGCCGCCGCCGGAAGGCCGCCCTCCCTCCCTCCCTCTCTCTCTCTCTCTCTCTCTCTCTCTCTCTCTCTCTCTCACACACCTCCCGGCCCGCCGATCCGCCCAGCTCCGCTACGCTACGCTACGCCACGCCCCGGCGCCAAGATTAGTTATGACAGGAGAGAGCAGGGCAGCAGAACAGCGGCAGCAGAACAGCAGCAGGCGGCTGCCGCGCTTCCGGAAAGGTCACGGTAACACACCAGCCCGGGCCCTTTACCGACGGACAAATTGCAAACAGCGTCTCGAGACGGTGCGTGGC
>NW_026267144.1:836566-836866 GCF_000697945.3 Frankliniella occidentalis | reverse complement strand
CCTCACTCATCCGGGGGGAGGGGGGGGGGGAGTGAAGCCAACGGTGCTGCCGGCCTCCGCCACCACACCACACACCGCCACACATTAGAGCCAAACAGCTGAGAAAGAAAAAAAAATGACTAAAAATTAAAGTAAGTGGTATAGTTTGTAAAGTAGCAAAGGTAATTAGTGCTGATGTGTGAACAACTTCGGGAAAATTATGAACACCAACGGGATGAACCGGGTTAAGTGCACACTTAAACCAAGTTCTGCATTTTGCTGTGCACCGCAAGGTATTACACCGCGTACAACCTTCGTTTG
>NW_026267144.1:826866-836032 GCF_000697945.3 Frankliniella occidentalis | reverse complement strand
CCTCGAGCCGGCGTGGCAGCGGCCGCGGGCAGCGCGAGTCCGCCGACCCGCGACAGCTAAATGGCGACGCGGTTGCCTCACCGCCTCTGCTTTATAAGTCGGCGTGAAAAATACGCGACCCCCTGCTGCAGCCCCTGCGCCTGCTGCACGTCACCGCGCGCGCGCGTGCACGCACTGCTGGTCAGGTCGTGCCCGCCGAGGTGCCCGCCCGCGGCCGTGCGCACAGCGCTTCGTCCTGCACAACCTGCTGCTCGCGGCTAACGCGCGCATCGCGTGCGCGCCCGCTTACGACACATGTGTCGTGTGTGTGTCGTGCACGACGTGGCAGCGGCGGTCGTGTTGATGGACGCCTTTTCGGATCATTTTAATTTTATTCCACGACCAGCAGCATCATCGAAGAAGGGCCAGGCTTGCGCGATGTCTTTTAGAGTCCGGCCGCCGAGCGAACAGCGCACGCAGCCCCGCCTCTTCGAGCCGGTCGATGCGGCGCGGCGCAAGGGCTTTGGTCTTTTGGTGCAACTGACCGCAGGCGGGGCGGCGCGAGGCGGGGCGGGGCGGGGCGGGGCGGGGCGGGGCGGGGCGGGGCGGGGCGGGGCGGGGCGGGGCGGGGCGGGGCGGGGCGGGGCGGGGCGGGGCGGGGCGGGGCGGGGCGGGGCGGGGCGGGGCGGGGCGGGGCGGGGCGGGGCGGGGCGGGGCGGGGCGGGGCGGGGCGGGGCGGGGCGGGGCGGGGCGGGGCGGGGCGGGGCGGGGCGGGGCGGGGCGGGGCGGGGCGGGGCGGGGCGGGGCGGGGCGGGGCGGGGCGGGGCGGGGCGGGGCGGGGCGGGGCGGGGCGGGGCGGGGCGGGGCGGGGCGGGGCGGGGCGGGGCGGGGCGGGGCGGGGCGGGGCGGGGCGGGGCGGGGCGGGGCGGGGCGGGGCGGGGCGGGGCGGGGCGGGGCGGGGCGGGGCGGGGCGGGGCGGGGCGGGGCGGGGCGGGGCGGGGCGGGGCGGGGCGGGGCGGGGCGGGGCGGGGCGGGGCGGGGCGGGGCGGGGCGGGGCGGGGCGGGGCGGGGCGGGGCGGGGCGGGGCGGGGCGGGGCGGGGCGGGGCGGGGCGGGGCGGGGCGGGGCGGGGCGGGGCGGGGCGGGGCGGGGCGGGGCGGGGCGGGGCGGGGCGGGGCGGGGCGGGGCGGGGCGGGGCGGGGCGGGGCGGGGCGGGGCGGGGCGGGGCGGGGCGGGGCGGGGCGGGGCGGGGCGGGGCGGGGCGGGGCGGGGCGGGGCGGGGCGGGGCGGGGCGGGGCGGGGCGGGGCGGGGCGGGGCGGGGCGGGGCGGGGCGGGGCGGGGCGGGGCGGGGCGGGGCGGGGCGGGGCGGGGCGGGGCGGGGCGGGGCGGGGCGGGGCGGGGCGGGGCGGGGCGGGGCGGGGCGGGGCGGGGCGGGGCGGGGCGGGGCGGGGCGGGGCGGGGCGGGGCGGGGCGGGGCGGGGCGGGGCGGGGCGGGGCGGGGCGGGGCGGGGCGGGGCGGGGCGGGGCGGGGCGGGGCGGGGCGGGGCGGGGCGGGGCGGGGCGGGGCGGGGCGGGGCGGGGCGGGGCGGGGCGGGGCGGGGCGGGGCGGGGCGGGGCGGGGCGGGGCGGGGCGGGGCGGGGCGGGGCGGGGCGGGGCGGGGCGGGGCGGGGCGGGGCGGGGCGGGGCGGGGCGGGGCGGGGCGGGGCGGGGCGGGGCGGGGCGGGGCGGGGCGGGGCGGGGCGGGGCGGGGCGGGGCGGGGCGGGGCGGGGCGGGGCGGGGCGGGGCGGGGCGGGGCGGGGCGGGGCGGGGCGGGGCGGGGCGGGGCGGGGCGGGGCGGGGCGGGGCGGGGCGGGGCGGGGCGGGGCGGGGCGGGGCGGGGCGGGGCGGGGCGGGGCGGGGCGGGGCGGGGCGGGGCGGGGCGGGGCGGGGCGGGGCGGGGCGGGGCGGGGCGGGGCGGGGCGGGGCGGGGCGGGGCGGGGCGGGGCGGGGCGGGGCGGGGCGGGGCGGGGCGGGGCGGGGCGGGGCGGGGCGGGGCGGGGCGGGGCGGGGCGGGGCGGGGCGGGGCGGGGCGGGGCGGGGCGGGGCGGGGCGGGGCGGGGCGGGGCGGGGCGGGGCGGGGCGGGGCGGGGCGGGGCGGGGCGGGGCGGGGCGGGGCGGGGCGGGGCGGGGCGGGGCGGGGCGGGGCGGGGCGGGGCGGGGCGGGGCGGGGCGGGGCGGGGCGGGGCGGGGCGGGGCGGGGCGGGGCGGGGCGGGGCGGGGCGGGGCGGGGCGGGGCGGGGCGGGGCGGGGCGGGGCGGGGCGGGGCGGGGCGGGGCGGGGCGGGGCGGGGCGGGGCGGGGCGGGGCGGGGCGGGGCGGGGCGGGGCGGGGCGGGGCGGGGCGGGGCGGGGCGGGGCGGGGCGGGGCGGGGCGGGGCGGGGCGGGGCGGGGCGGGGCGGGGCGGGGCGGGGCGGGGCGGGGCGGGGCGGGGCGGGGCGGGGCGGGGCGGGGCGGGGCGGGGCGGGGCGGGGCGGGGCGGGGCGGGGCGGGGCGGGGCGGGGCGGGGCGGGGCGGGGCGGGGCGGGGCGGGGCGGGGCGGGGCGGGGCGGGGCGGGGCGGGGCGGGGCGGGGCGGGGCGGGGCGGGGCGGGGCGGGGCGGGGCGGGGCGGGGCGGGGCGGGGCGGGGCGGGGCGGGGCGGGGCGGGGCGGGGCGGGGCGGGGCGGGGCGGGGCGGGGCGGGGCGGGGCGGGGCGGGGCGGGGCGGGGCGGGGCGGGGCGGGGCGGGGCGGGGCGGGGCGGGGCGGGGCGGGGCGGGGCGGGGCGGGGCGGGGCGGGGCGGGGCGGGGCGGGGCGGGGCGGGGCGGGGCGGGGCGGGGCGGGGCGGGGCGGGGCGGGGCGGGGCGGGGCGGGGCGGGGCGGGGCGGGGCGGGGCGGGGCGGGGCGGGGCGGGGCGGGGCGGGGCGGGGCGGGGCGGGGCGGGGCGGGGCGGGGCGGGGCGGGGCGGGGCGGGGCGGGGCGGGGCGGGGCGGGGCGGGGCGGGGCGGGGCGGGGCGGGGCGGGGCGGGGCGGGGCGGGGCGGGGCGGGGCGGGGCGGGGCGGGGCGGGGCGGGGCGGGGCGGGGCGGGGCGGGGCGGGGCGGGGCGGGGCGGGGCGGGGCGGGGCGGGGCGGGGCGGGGCGGGGCGGGGCGGGGCGGGGCGGGGCGGGGCGGGGCGGGGCGGGGCGGGGCGGGGCGGGGCGGGGCGGGGCGGGGCGGGGCGGGGCGGGGCGGGGCGGGGCGGGGCGGGGCGGGGCGGGGCGGGGCGGGGCGGGGCGGGGCGGGGCGGGGCGGGGCGGGGCGGGGCGGGGCGGGGCGGGGCGGGGCGGGGCGGGGCGGGGCGGGGCGGGGCGGGGCGGGGCGGGGCGGGGCGGGGCGGGGCGGGGCGGGGCGGGGCGGGGCGGGGCGGGGCGGGGCGGGGCGGGGCGGGGCGGGGCGGGGCGGGGCGGGGCGGGGCGGGGCGGGGCGGGGCGGGGCGGGGCGGGGCGGGGCGGGGCGGGGCGGGGCGGGGCGGGGCGGGGCGGGGCGGGGCGGGGCGGGGCGGGGCGGGGCGGGGCGGGGCGGGGCGGGGCGGGGCGGGGCGGGGCGGGGCGGGGCGGGGCGGGGCGGGGCGGGGCGGGGCGGGGCGGGGCGGGGCGGGGCGGGGCGGGGCGGGGCGGGGCGGGGCGGGGCGGGGCGGGGCGGGGCGGGGCGGGGCGGGGCGGGGCGGGGCGGGGCGGGGCGGGGCGGGGCGGGGCGGGGCGGGGCGGGGCGGGGCGGGGCGGGGCGGGGCGGGGCGGGGCGGGGCGGGGCGGGGCGGGGCGGGGCGGGGCGGGGCGGGGCGGGGCGGGGCGGGGCGGGGCGGGGCGGGGCGGGGCGGGGCGGGGCGGGGCGGGGCGGGGCGGGGCGGGGCGGGGCGGGGCGGGGCGGGGCGGGGCGGGGCGGGGCGGGGCGGGGCGGGGCGGGGCGGGGCGGGGCGGGGCGGGGCGGGGCGGGGCGGGGCGGGGCGGGGCGGGGCGGGGCGGGGCGGGGCGGGGCGGGGCGGGGCGGGGCGGGGCGGGGCGGGGCGGGGCGGGGCGGGGCGGGGCGGGGCGGGGCGGGGCGGGGCGGGGCGGGGCGGGGCGGGGCGGGGCGGGGCGGGGCGGGGCGGGGCGGGGCGGGGCGGGGCGGGGCGGGGCGGGGCGGGGCGGGGCGGGGCGGGGCGGGGCGGGGCGGGGCGGGGCGGGGCGGGGCGGGGCGGGGCGGGGCGGGGCGGGGCGGGGCGGGGCGGGGCGGGGCGGGGCGGGGCGGGGCGGGGCGGGGCGGGGCGGGGCGGGGCGGGGCGGGGCGGGGCGGGGCGGGGCGGGGCGGGGCGGGGCGGGGCGGGGCGGGGCGGGGCGGGGCGGGGCGGGGCGGGGCGGGGCGGGGCGGGGCGGGGCGGGGCGGGGCGGGGCGGGGCGGGGCGGGGCGGGGCGGGGCGGGGCGGGGCGGGGCGGGGCGGGGCGGGGCGGGGCGGGGCGGGGCGGGGCGGGGCGGGGCGGGGCGGGGCGGGGCGGGGCGGGGCGGGGCGGGGCGGGGCGGGGCGGGGCGGGGCGGGGCGGGGCGGGGCGGGGCGGGGCGGGGCGGGGCGGGGCGGGGCGGGGCGGGGCGGGGCGGGGCGGGGCGGGGCGGGGCGGGGCGGGGCGGGGCGGGGCGGGGCGGGGCGGGGCGGGGCGGGGCGGGGCGGGGCGGGGCGGGGCGGGGCGGGGCGGGGCGGGGCGGGGCGGGGCGGGGCGGGGCGGGGCGGGGCGGGGCGGGGCGGGGCGGGGCGGGGCGGGGCGGGGCGGGGCGGGGCGGGGCGGGGCGGGGCGGGGCGGGGCGGGGCGGGGCGGGGCGGGGCGGGGCGGGGCGGGGCGGGGCGGGGCGGGGCGGGGCGGGGCGGGGCGGGGCGGGGCGGGGCGGGGCGGGGCGGGGCGGGGCGGGGCGGGGCGGGGCGGGGCGGGGCGGGGCGGGGCGGGGCGGGGCGGGGCGGGGCGGGGCGGGGCGGGGCGGGGCGGGGCGGGGCGGGGCGGGGCGGGGCGGGGCGGGGCGGGGCGGGGCGGGGCGGGGCGGGGCGGGGCGGGGCGGGGCGGGGCGGGGCGGGGCGGGGCGGGGCGGGGCGGGGCGGGGCGGGGCGGGGCGGGGCGGGGCGGGGCGGGGCGGGGCGGGGCGGGGCGGGGCGGGGCGGGGCGGGGCGGGGCGGGGCGGGGCGGGGCGGGGCGGGGCGGGGCGGGGCGGGGCGGGGCGGGGCGGGGCGGGGCGGGGCGGGGCGGGGCGGGGCGGGGCGGGGCGGGGCGGGGCGGGGCGGGGCGGGGCGGGGCGGGGCGGGGCGGGGCGGGGCGGGGCGGGGCGGGGCGGGGCGGGGCGGGGCGGGGCGGGGCGGGGCGGGGCGGGGCGGGGCGGGGCGGGGCGGGGCGGGGCGGGGCGGGGCGGGGCGGGGCGGGGCGGGGCGGGGCGGGGCGGGGCGGGGCGGGGCGGGGCGGGGCGGGGCGGGGCGGGGCGGGGCGGGGCGGGGCGGGGCGGGGCGGGGCGGGGCGGGGCGGGGCGGGGCGGGGCGGGGCGGGGCGGGGCGGGGCGGGGCGGGGCGGGGCGGGGCGGGGCGGGGCGGGGCGGGGCGGGGCGGGGCGGGGCGGGGCGGGGCGGGGCGGGGCGGGGCGGGGCGGGGCGGGGCGGGGCGGGGCGGGGCGGGGCGGGGCGGGGCGGGGCGGGGCGGGGCGGGGCGGGGCGGGGCGGGGCGGGGCGGGGCGGGGCGGGGCGGGGCGGGGCGGGGCGGGGCGGGGCGGGGCGGGGCGGGGCGGGGCGGGGCGGGGCGGGGCGGGGCGGGGCGGGGCGGGGCGGGGCGGGGCGGGGCGGGGCGGGGCGGGGCGGGGCGGGGCGGGGCGGGGCGGGGCGGGGCGGGGCGGGGCGGGGCGGGGCGGGGCGGGGCGGGGCGGGGCGGGGCGGGGCGGGGCGGGGCGGGGCGGGGCGGGGCGGGGCGGGGCGGGGCGGGGCGGGGCGGGGCGGGGCGGGGCGGGGCGGGGCGGGGCGGGGCGGGGCGGGGCGGGGCGGGGCGGGGCGGGGCGGGGCGGGGCGGGGCGGGGCGGGGCGGGGCGGGGCGGGGCGGGGCGGGGCGGGGCGGGGCGGGGCGGGGCGGGGCGGGGCGGGGCGGGGCGGGGCGGGGCGGGGCGGGGCGGGGCGGGGCGGGGCGGGGCGGGGCGGGGCGGGGCGGGGCGGGGCGGGGCGGGGCGGGGCGGGGCGGGGCGGGGCGGGGCGGGGCGGGGCGGGGCGGGGCGGGGCGGGGCGGGGCGGGGCGGGGCGGGGCGGGGCGGGGCGGGGCGGGGCGGGGCGGGGCGGGGCGGGGCGGGGCGGGGCGGGGCGGGGCGGGGCGGGGCGGGGCGGGGCGGGGCGGGGCGGGGCGGGGCGGGGCGGGGCGGGGCGGGGCGGGGCGGGGCGGGGCGGGGCGGGGCGGGGCGGGGCGGGGCGGGGCGGGGCGGGGCGGGGCGGGGCGGGGCGGGGCGGGGCGGGGCGGGGCGGGGCGGGGCGGGGCGGGGCGGGGCGGGGCGGGGCGGGGCGGGGCGGGGCGGGGCGGGGCGGGGCGGGGCGGGGCGGGGCGGGGCGGGGCGGGGCGGGGCGGGGCGGGGCGGGGCGGGGCGGGGCGGGGCGGGGCGGGGCGGGGCGGGGCGGGGCGGGGCGGGGCGGGGCGGGGCGGGGCGGGGCGGGGCGGGGCGGGGCGGGGCGGGGCGGGGCGGGGCGGGGCGGGGCGGGGCGGGGCGGGGCGGGGCGGGGCGGGGCGGGGCGGGGCGGGGCGGGGCGGGGCGGGGCGGGGCGGGGCGGGGCGGGGCGGGGCGGGGCGGGGCGGGGCGGGGCGGGGCGGGGCGGGGCGGGGCGGGGCGGGGCGGGGCGGGGCGGGGCGGGGCGGGGCGGGGCGGGGCGGGGCGGGGCGGGGCGGGGCGGGGCGGGGCGGGGCGGGGCGGGGCGGGGCGGGGCGGGGCGGGGCGGGGCGGGGCGGGGCGGGGCGGGGCGGGGCGGGGCGGGGCGGGGCGGGGCGGGGCGGGGCGGGGCGGGGCGGGGCGGGGCGGGGCGGGGCGGGGCGGGGCGGGGCGGGGCGGGGCGGGGCGGGGCGGGGCGGGGCGGGGCGGGGCGGGGCGGGGCGGGGCGGGGCGGGGCGGGGCGGGGCGGGGCGGGGCGGGGCGGGGCGGGGCGGGGCGGGGCGGGGCGGGGCGGGGCGGGGCGGGGCGGGGCGGGGCGGGGCGGGGCGGGGCGGGGCGGGGCGGGGCGGGGCGGGGCGGGGCGGGGCGGGGCGGGGCGGGGCGGGGCGGGGCGGGGCGGGGCGGGGCGGGGCGGGGCGGGGCGGGGCGGGGCGGGGCGGGGCGGGGCGGGGCGGGGCGGGGCGGGGCGGGGCGGGGCGGGGCGGGGCGGGGCGGGGCGGGGCGGGGCGGGGCGGGGCGGGGCGGGGCGGGGCGGGGCGGGGCGGGGCGGGGCGGGGCGGGGCGGGGCGGGGCGGGGCGGGGCGGGGCGGGGCGGGGCGGGGCGGGGCGGGGCGGGGCGGGGCGGGGCGGGGCGGGGCGGGGCGGGGCGGGGCGGGGCGGGGCGGGGCGGGGCGGGGCGGGGCGGTGTTGAAGCAGGGCGTTACCCTGCTGCAGGAGGCGGCTTGCCGGCCGCGTGCAGCCCAAACAGGTGGCGCCGCTGCAAGCCGAGCTGCAAGCGATCCCGTTTTGGGGCGGGAATAATATCGCATTATGTTATAATGGCCCAGCAGCCCGGCTCGGCCGCCCGTCCGTCCGTCTTTCTGTCTGCGTGTCTCAGCCTTGCTTGTCGTCGAGGAACAGCAAGAGACTCAAACACGAAACTTTTGAGTATGAATATACAGCAGAGACCAAACTGTATGTCCGGCGACTGTCCTGCCGCCTTATAGCCAGTTATGTGACCTCTGCTCCTACCGCACCGCATCGTGTTCGACCTCCTGCCCAGCTGGCGTCCCTACCTCCCCTACCTCCCCTACCTCCTCCTCAGACTCACGGTGGAGTGGGTCTCTCTCCACCGTGCTCAGACTGTTAACACGGGCAGCCCGCGCGAACTCGCTCCGCATCGGTCATCGCCGCCACCACCGCCTACCCCCTTTCCCCAATGTTTTGTCCAACCCGGAGGGGGTTGGGGTTGGCGCCGGCCCCGTACTGGCCGCACCCCCTCCTGCCGAGCCCCGAGCCCCCTGCGCTGGGCCACCAGGGGGGCCTTTCCGCCTGCGGGTCGACATGGGGCCGGGCCGAGTCGGGAGGGGACGACTTCGACCCGGTCGGCCGCAGGCCCTGCGCCGCTCACCTCAAACCGCTTCACACTGGCGATGCCCCCCCCCCCCAGAAAAATGAAAAGTTACGTGGGATGACCATAAAATATGGTTGAAACAACGATCCGCAAGTGATGAAAACCGTACATGTTTGGTTGGTACACCTCTGCTGTTGTTGCCTCAACCACATGTGATGGTCATCCCCTGAAGTAACCAAACGATCGTTGCTACAACTGTTCATTTTTCTGGGTGCCCTTTAGCGATCAATGACACAGAACGAAACAAAATTTAGAAAAACGTACAAAACTGCACTGCAAAAAGCTTGCGAAAAACTATTCTTTGCATTGCAAAAAATTTTCAAGCGTTGTAAAATGCTTTGCATTGCGAACTAAATCCTTCGCGGACTAATTCTTCGCACCTTACGAAGAAAATCGTTCGTAAACGCAGCAAAGAATTAGTTCGTAACCTTGCAAACCATTCATTCGCAACTTACGAAGAAAATAGTTTGCAATGCGAAGAAAATAGTTTGCAATGCAAACTTGCTTAAAATGCTTGTAAAATTCTTTGCAAGAATTTTACAGTCTGAGTCCTCCGGTGTGGTCGAGGTCTGCTCACACTAGGGCATTCCCCCCAGCCCCAGGCCGGCGTGTTATTGGCGTGCAGTCCAGCCGGGGCGGGGCGGGCGAGGCGGGGCGGGCGCACCAGACCGTGGAGGGCGTCAAGCCAAATCCGCCGCGTGAATCCGGCGCCCATAGCCCATTTCCATCCCTGCATCCGCCCGGCCTACACAACACCGCGTCCGTCCACAGAGCCAGCAGCAGCGGTCCCCAGAGCAGCGCCGAGTCGAGTCGAGCCGCCGAGCCGAGCACCCCGGACGAACCCGAGGATTAGAACACCTCTGCAGAGCATGCTCGCCGGGAGAGCGAGACCAGC
>NW_026267144.1:826196-826508 GCF_000697945.3 Frankliniella occidentalis | reverse complement strand
GGCATTTTTGGCGTAGGTGTGATTTTTACTTTCTTATCGTCGGCGCCGGGCTCCGCCGGGCTCGTCACACCCGCGCTGCATTCCGAGGCGGACGTCCGGCTGACCCGATCGGCTCGCCCCGAATGCTAATCAATTTATTGCCCCCGTTTTGGTCGTTGTTCGGAGACTCGCACTCCAACTCATACTATACTGTCCGTACCGTATCGCGCGGCCTGCTAGTTCGCTATTAGTCGATTCCCTCTGGCCGGAGCGAAAACTACAAAACAGAAACATAGATTCTCTTTGCCAACCCCGCGACCGTTTCGGTTTGAT
>NW_026267144.1:825109-826146 GCF_000697945.3 Frankliniella occidentalis | reverse complement strand
GTCCAGTTTGCGCGCGAGCAATGAGGGTCGTGATCGCGTCATGACGAGAGTAGCGGGGCGCTGCTCTCGGTCGCGTTGCTCTGCACTGCGCCAGTGGTGTGGTGTGGTGAGCCGCCCGGCCCGGCCCGGCCCGGCCCCCAGAGAGGTAAAGATTGAAAAGGCGTGCAAGTGGCTGCAACGGGGCTGCTGCTGGCGCGCAGCGGCCTTCGGCTGCACACCCGCAGTCCCGCTACTACGTCCCCCGCCCCCCCCCCCCCCCCGCGCCACGGTATCCATCCAGTCGGGTCGCACGTCGCCTCTCGCGAGTGTACACTGCAGGGCAAAAACACACCTGTAGTGGCGGCTGTTGTCGAGACATCTTACTGTGAGCGAGCATGTCAACCTGCAGCGATAGTAGGGCACATATGCCATCCCCATGTTTTGATGTTGTACCCCTAGCACGTTTATTCTTATCAAATTAAACACTTTTATTTAACGAAAAGCATTAAAAAAAAAAAGAAACTCGCGCCGAGATAGAGGACAAGAGATGGAGATGTACCCGTTTGCCAGGGCGTGGTTTAAAAGACACACATACCTCACAGAGACATTTGTCGTCGAGCATAAAAAGTCAAGTCCATCTCAGAGGACGAAATGGATGTCGTAAACCGCGACGAAGGCCAGGCACACATAGAACATACAGTTACAGGTGTGTGCCGAAGGTGGTGAGAGCGCGGAACTCATACCGACAAAATATTTCTGTAGCCAGGGGTACGGCAAACTAACCAAACTCGCGGAGGTTTTCCTTTCCCGCAGTCGCGATCACAGCTCATTTTCTACAGCTGGGCAATAATTGCAATCAGCCCTGCGACCGACCGGCTCGGCTGCGTACACTCCGTTACGAAAATGAGGCGGAGCAGCAGCAACTGACTCGCGGCGCTCCCGGCGGCCGGCGCGGCAATGCAACAAATTTCGAACAGTGTTCGCGCAATCGGCGTCCCATTAGTGCTGCCGAGTAGTTCGTCCCGTCGAGAAGGTCCTTGAGCCCCTAATTAGCACAC
>NW_026267144.1:824114-825059 GCF_000697945.3 Frankliniella occidentalis | reverse complement strand
CCAGAATGTGAATGCATGAGATTCAAGCGTGGGCCGGCATGCTGTGCAGCGATTTGTGTTGGTTCATATGAGCGCGAAAATGATGGTCTGATACAACACAAGCACGCACACGGTCAAAAAAATGAAACAAAAATAACTTTGATAATACACTGGTAAAACAAATGTAGGGCCTAATGCCTTCCTAGGGATGTAAAATTTCAATGCCTTTGTAAAGGCACGAAGGTGTTCAAAGGCATTGAAATTTAGAACCTTTTGCCGTGGACAGTTCTACTGCCTTATTTGCAGGGATGCTGATTTTTAATGCCTCGAGGTGCTAATTTTTAATGCCTTTGTAGGGGTGCTAATTTTAAACACTTCCTTGTGGCTTATTTCTGGTCCCTATGATTTAACATGGGAGAGTGACCACATAGTGGTCATGCCGCAGGGACCGTGTTAATGCCTTTGGAAAGGCATTAAGACCCTTTGAGCCCTACCTCTGTTTTCCTGTGCTATGCGAACCGATCCCTACATATGGAACATGGCGCGGGAGGTAAAACAATAATCTCGTTATGTAGGCGCAGATATTCACTGTTGTCGTGACTCTTACTAGCTCTTACTAGCTAACTCGACGAGCTGTTTTCCTCGGGGGCTGTGCTTGCTGTCTGTGCTGCGCAGTGCTGGGCGGGGCGGGGCCCGTCTGATGTTGTGTTATGACCCCCTGAGGGCGCAGAGGCTTTACGGCCTCCCTTATTAAAGTACACAGCTGTGAAAAGCGAAAATCCCACCCATCCCACCTCGTCGCCGTCTTTCTTTGCTTCTGCACCTCGTGCGCCGGTCGGGGGGTTTGCAGGTCTGCATTATTGTCACTGTATCCAAAGGGGTCAGTTGGCGAAATGTAATGTCACTGGCCCGTGATCCTATTGTGGCACTTTATTTTTAGCAGATGATACCTTACAAACTTAAACT
>NW_026267144.1:821343-824064 GCF_000697945.3 Frankliniella occidentalis | reverse complement strand
CCCCCCCAAGCAGCAGCAGCGTCCGCGCATTCACCAGGGAATGCCCAGCCGGCCGCGCCCAGCAGCACACTCCTCACGACGACGACGACCTGCTTCCTGCCGACAACAAGAGATGCTACCGAGATGACTCTTCTTCGCCTTCTTTCATGAAATATTCATTGGAAGCACGTGAGCACGTGCGCCGCACGTGCACTATTATTTGATGTGAGATGCAAGATGGAAGGGAAGGGGACTCCACACCAACACGTGGCGATCAGGGGGCGGCGGCGTGAGCGCGGGAAACGGTTAGTCTCAACAAACTCGACAAACGGGGAAAATAGAGAAAAACAGAGTATAAATTTACACAAATTATTATTTTTTATTTTCCATCCCAGAAAACCCCTCCTCACAGCAGATGCCACCTCGCCTCCTGTCAGAGGGCGTTCACATTGCTCAACGCGCTTCTTTCCCTTCTTCTCTCTGCCCTGCTGTCCTCCCCAAAACAAACGACAAAAATAATGATGGAAAACGTTTTTGAAACGATGTTGTTTTGGCTGCGCCCGCCACCGGGGGGCCCAAAGCCGATCCGAGAGGCAGACGGCGCCAGCAGCGTCCGTGGCGCAGCGTGGAGGATTCGACACAGTTTCCAAAGAGAAGGGGTGGAGGGACGCCGCTGCAGGCCGCCGCGTCGCCGCACCTCGAGCCCGGCCGTCACGATCCGACCGGCACACAGGAACGAACGGCGCAGAGAAGCAAGGGAGAGAAAAAATATATATAAAACAGAACGTCATTTGCCGATGCGATTCCCTGCCATTTCCTTCGGCTTGTTGTTGCGCCCGTTGCCGATTGCATCGGCCGCCGTAGCCAGCGAAGAGGTAGCCACCGCATCAAAGACAAAGAGAAAAGAAGGTGGCGAGAAAAGAGAGAGAGGCGGGAGGGAGGGAAAGAGAGAGACAGAGAAAGAGAGGCATCGGCAGCGCGCGGACAGTAGCAGCCGCAGCATGACGCCATTCGAGCAATACCGCTGCAATTTGAAATCCGCCACGCCACCGCCGCTCAATAGTATAGCGCCCCGCGCGCTGGAGGTGTTCTCACGCCCGACAGGGGCGTGGCGGGGCGTGGCGTGTCGGGGTTACGAAGTCGCGGCGGTGGCGCGTGGCCGACCAGCAGCGCTTCCGCCGGCCCTCGTCTCGCCGTCGCCAGGAGGGTCCTAATGCGTGCGCGCGGCCACCTCACCGTCACCGCATTAAAACTAACGAAGGGAGCCCGTCAATCGGTTGCCCAACGTGGCCTGCTGCCGCTGCCGCTGCTGCTGCTGCTGCTGCTGCTGCTGCTGGAGCCTCCAGGAAGCGAGGCGCGCCGCCCGCACCGTGACGAGGCGAGGGGCGCGCGCCCGCCGTCGTAAACGTTAATCAGGAGGCGACGCGCGACAGACAGGCCGCGTAGCGTGGACAACGGGAGGCGAGCGGACGCCAAGAGTTTTCACTGATAAGTGGCAAGGCCTCTCTGAGCGTACGGCACACGGCCCCGCTAATGGAGGGTAACAAGGTGACAAATATACAACGCGGGGCGGGGCGGGGCGGGGCGGGGCCGGGCGGGCAGAGCAGACAAGAGAAAAGGAAGCCGACGACGCAACCAAACGCATTCAGTATACGTAAATAGCCACACCGCGCGCAACGACACCGGTCGCGGCGCGGCGCGGCGCGAGGCGTGGCAGGAAAAGGAAATGCACCTTTCGTTCAAACCACGTGGTAATTTTACGGGTAGTCGATGGCCCTTGTTTTTTGTTTTTTTCACCGACCAGCCAGCGACGGCGGCGACGGCGTCTAGCACGGGGAACATAAAATACCGGAGAAACGAGGAAAATTCCATCCTGACGGGCAACGCGTTGGATGGGGCGATGGGGCGCCTGACTGGGCTAAAGGCGTATCTCCACCATTCACACCTGCCCGGGAAAGGAGAAGGGCTGGGCTCCGTACAATGGCACGGAGGCGACACGTGGACGCGACGCACGAAACGCGCGGTCCGGATCGAGGCCGGGAGTAATGGGCAAGGACCTCAGCAAGGACGTCCGAAAAGAGCTCGGCGAGGACCTCGACTAGGACGTCATCCGGGGACCGTCCGGGACCTTGGTGCGGTAAAGACCCTGTGCCTGCGGCCAAGACGGCGCATGCTACAGTTCCGGGTGGAAAACAGTCTACGTGCGACATACCGCGGCGGCCCGGGCCGATGGAGCGGGACGAAGACTGTGCCGGTCTAGTCGGCCGCGGCCCGGTCGGACGGTCGGACGGTCGGTCGGTCGCACGCTGCACGGCGAGGCGAATGGCGGCGACAACGGCGGCGACCTTGCGCGGGTCGGGCCGGTCGGGCCGCACAATGAAAGCATAATGCCCCGCCGAGGAGCGCTGGCCGCGGGGCTCGCGGGGACCCCGGCGGGGACACATCACGACCACGGCCTTCTCCGACCTCGGCGACGCTCACGGCCCGCCGCGCCTCAACGGGGCGGCACGCCAACAGTCAAACGGCAGCAGTCAGCGGCTCCAAACATAGACGACAGCGCGGCTCCTTTTTCCTCAAAGCGTTGCTGCTCCGGGGACTCCGCGTCACCACCGCGCCGCTCCGGCCCTGCCCTGCCTGGCGTGACCCATAGAGCGACCTGACACTGACAAACCGACGGGTTGAAGGACGCGCTTCGTGAAGTTGTCTTGACGCAGTGCTCTAGCTCTTCCCCGCCCCGCCCCG
>NW_026267144.1:812071-817168 GCF_000697945.3 Frankliniella occidentalis | reverse complement strand
CCTTGGCGACGACGTGGACAGAACCTGGCACTTCCTGGCATGTCAAGCCTGCCTCATCCTCCCCTGTCAATGAGGCGGGGAGGGGGGTGAAGCGTACAGTCCATCGATCGGCATCCCCTCATTGATTGAGGGGCTGAGCCAGCGTGCGCCGGAGCGAGGGATGTGTCGTCTCGTTTGGACTGCTCTAGAGAGACTCCAGCCATACTTCCTCCCCTCGCTGGTCGCGCTTTCGAGCGGGCCGATATCATTCTTATTCAAATGCAATTCACACTTACAACGACTGTCGCTCGCGTCACCTTTATTTACAACGCCGACGAGGCTTCGCAATGCCATGTCACGCCTATATAGCCTGCTATGAGAGAGGGCAAAAGCTAAAAGGTGGTCGCGTTCTAACGAGTGTGACATATGATACCCTAAGCACGATTTACACTTAGATTGAATGTGACGTAGGTACGCTAGCGTTTGAAGTGGTAGTGTATATGCGAGCCTCTTTAATTGCGAAACAAGGTTGCGTGCCGCTGCCGCCCGGTCCCATCACGCCAGCCGAGCCGCAGCAGGGGCGCTCGAGGCCGGCCCGGTCCGGCCCGGCCGGGCATCGACGGTACGCTTCACAGCCGCGCAGCGCACCAGGAGTCGGGTACATACATATCCATTAATGACGAAGGAGAGGGCACTTACCTTAATTTCATGGTACTTTTCTTCCAGGTAGTAGGCGATGTTCCTGGCCTCTTCATACTTCTTGGAGAGGTGCAAATACTTGTCATAATGAGTCTTGAAAAGAACAAATCTGTAAGGGAAGAGGAGAGCAATAACATCAGTAGACAGCCTGCTGTAAGGAGCATTTGAAATATCATGAAGAATGTGTATGGAAGGGGCTTACTTGTAGAAATCATTGTCTGTGATCATATCTCTGATGCTATCCTCAGGGTCAACTCGATCATAAATCCCAACGTGATGGCTTGATTTTCTTTGAAGATCTTTGCCACGAAGACGGGAGGTATCCAACATTTGAAAGCGCACATCGTTTTCTGATTCACACTCACTGAAGCACTCTGATTTTGGAAGAAGCACTGGCACGGGGGCTGACAAGGCTAGACTTGCACTAAACCCGGAATCACTTGCACTGTGACTTATTTCACCATTCACAACAACTGAATTGTTATCACTTTTAGATTTTGCACTGGTTGAACTTGTTGACACAGCTGGATTCTGCATTGCGAAGTCATCACTTTTACTTTGCTTCATGTCGTTGGTGTTCGAAGCACTACACCTTGTTGACATTGGAGGGCGATATTCATCCAAGCAGTTGCGATGATATGCACTGCCACGGGGCATTCTTCCAGTATCCGGAACAATTACTTGGGGCATCGCTCACTCAACAAACTGCAATCAGAACCAGAAAAGAGGGCCAACGTGTGAGTTAACAATAATAGTCATTTCAGCAAAAGTAATCTATGGCCAGCTAGACAGTCGCCCCAACACTTGACTGTAATCACATCAAAGAGAAAATGCCAAGACCTGTATTAAAAAGAAGCACACGTACCATTGCGAAATAAAGTGTGTTTCGCGTGGGGATAGAAAACCGGCGACTCTCAACGGAATGCGGCACAGCGAGGCGCGGGGCACAACGCTACACGCGGATCAGACGCGACGGGCCGGGCGGCCGACCAAAACAAGACTGAGAGACTGAAGCAGCCGACGGCACGGCGGACCGTTGTTTTCTTGCGCAGCGGACAAGCGGCTACACAGCCGGCCGAGCTCCGGGCTCCAGGCCACCCCCCCACCCCCCTCCAATTCTCTAATCCCTCTAACCTGGGTGAGCACTAACCAGAGTGCAGAGAGACGCACAGCAGCGACACTGCGACTTAGTTCATAGATGACGTTCGCAAGAACTGTGGATGTAAGTTGTGAACAAATGTCTTTGTCCAAAGACGGCAAGTTGGTGGGGGTGTAGATATGCAGGATCTGTGAAGACTCTCTGTACATGCGTAGTCGCTCACTCAACCAGCCACACAAGTAACCAACTGCAAAAGACAAAAATTTCAAAAACATTGTATGTTTTGATGAAGTTTACTGTACAATAAAATAAAAATTCCATCTAAATTTTATAAAAAATTAGGATTTTGATTCGTTTTAAAAATAACCGCTTACCACATAACATTTTGATGTATATACATGATACATCAGGAGAACTTACTGGTGTTGTGCTGCACCTGAAAACAGATGAAGAATAAAAAAATATGGCTGCCTCCATGATGGGGGAGTGCTGCTAAATGCAGCAGACACAACTGAAGAGAAACAAATCAGTTCTGCGAATTTCCTAGGATATAAAATGAGTTCACGACTGCTTTCTGTTACACAGAAAGCTTTAGGGTTTTCTACTCTACAACCAAGTCGTTCACTTATTCGCATGTTAGGTGCTCCACCTGAAAAAGCACGATCACTAAAGCAGAAAATTGAAGGTTAGCCTCCTAATTTAGCTTTCTTTTCCATTTTAAAATACATCTATCAATGCTCACAATATCCTATTTACCGTCAAATTTATTGAACATTTATGTTATTATTCGTCAAGTTTTCTCTGTTGCTTATAGATCTCTCAAGACAATAATTATACTTAGCCAATCACTTTTTGTTTTTAATGTACTTCTTGATACTTCTCATTACTCTTCAGTATTTATGTTAATCTATCTTTTCTCTATATTCCAGAGTATAATCGTCCAGATGAAGAGGTTGTTCGAAGGGTGGATATCGGTCTTCCTTCAGGACGTGTCAGTGATAGAACACTCGCCTCGGAAAGATCAAAAGTTTTAGCTAAAGTGAAAAATGACCCTGAAATGGAACGTTTGGCAAGAGAACAAAAGTGTGAGGTTCTTTTTACTGCATCCTGTGTTCTTCCCCTTTCAGTCCCATTATGTTTCTATTCTAAGACCTGTAACTTTTTTCTTGATTATTTAAACATTTCATCTATGTCATAGTATAATTTTTCATTCTTCTATTGTTACAGTGAATGTTCCTTTAGAAACTATAGAACAAGGCTGGAAAGAGTCAGGTTCAGCAAGTCAGCACCTTAAGACAATTGCTGATCATTACGGTATCTTCGAACATCTATTTGGTTATGCTTACTTTTTTCCAAGAGTAATGCTGGATGTCGGATTTGTACAAAAAGATGAATCAATTGTGCCTGTGTATCGTGGAAACTTTGTCAAACCTATAGAGGTATGGAAAAACTGTATCAAAATTTGAAATAACCATTTCACATATCAGTATCTCTTATGTCATGTTAAAACTCTTCTCATTACAAAATCTCTTAGGGTAATACGTTTTTAATTGTCATGCTTTTCAGGCTACAAAGGCACCAGAAGTTAATTTTGAATCAGATAAAGACAGTCTGTGGACTTTAATATTGACTAATCCTGATGGTCATTTAACTGAAGAAAATGCTGAATATGTTCATTGGTTCATGTAAGTAGAATTCCCATTTACTACTAGCTTTCAGTTAAATAAACTAATCTGAAATTAATTATTACGAATTCAAACAATCTATTTTTTTGTAGGGGCAACATACCTGGGAATGATGTCTCCAAAGGGGAAGTGGTATATGAATATTTACGTCCTTTCCCACCTTCAGGCACAGGCTATCATCGTCTTGTTTTCATTCTTTACAAACAAGAAGGAAAAATTGACTACTCAAGCCTTAAAAAAGCAGGCCCATGGTACGTTGTTTTTTCTATTGTTTTGGCATTTCACTGTCACTGTCCCTGTATGCGATGCTTATGCATGTTCAGTGAAAGTAAGAGTTGAAATAATTAATTTATTCCAACTAATTTGAAGCATCTGAAAAACATTTGTTCTGTTACCGTCCACCAACTCAGCTTTCCATCTTTTTTTTTCAGCACTGATTTGACTCTTCGTACGTTTAGTACTTTAGAATTCTATAAACCAAGACAGGACCTGCTTACACCTGCTGGACTTGCATTTTGCCAAACAGATTATGACTATTCAGTTAAGAAAACTTTCCATGAAATTTTAGGCATGAAAGAACCCAAATTTGAATATGATTTTCCTGAACACTATGTGAAGGAACAAATATGGTATCCATCTAACTCTCAATCATTTGATGTGTAAGTGCTTTCATTTTTGCCTTGATTGCCTTCATCTTTATTATTATCTATCCCATTAATGTCCAACCATTTATGTTTTAGGTATTTAGACAGATATCGTGACCCATGTGAAATAAACAAGGAGTTTATTGTGGACAGATTAAAAACCACAAACCCATTCCAAAAAGAGAAGAAAAAGTTGAAGTACCCACTGGTTCATCTTCACCTAGATAGGTCCATTCCAAGCTGGATCAGAAGGAGAAGAGGCTGGGCAGAAATGGGTTGGGGAATGGTCAATGAATCTAAGTAAGTTCAATTTGTGTTTAATTTGGTTGTTTTCCTATGTTTAATAAATATGTTGCAGAATATTCTACAAGTATTATTTTTCATTGATTTAAAATTTTGTAGAAACTACACTGGTGAAACAAGTGTGCAAAATTTGCACACCAATGAGTGCAATTTATGATTTTGCACATCACATGGTGTTTAATTCAAGTTGCACACTTAGGTAGTGTGCAAATTTTAGACGTTTTGTAAACGTTTAAATTTTGCACACTTCGGCACATACAGTTCCATGCTATCAATAGGAAGCATGTGGTGTGCAGCTGCGAGACTTTTCGGAAGTGTCGAAAGTTTAAACACCAATTGAAGTATAAACTAGTTAGACACCACAAAGTGTCTAAAAAATGCACACTTGAACTTAAACAGCAATTGACGAGCAAAGTTAAACACTTGTTGGACCAGTGTAGAATGAATTTCAAACTAAGTATCAAACCCTTACCTGGCAGTCCAAAGGTTTGCTCTGTATTATCCCAAAACAAAGCAGTATGGTGCTAACTAGGGAAATTAGCTGGAGTGTTTGTCTCATATATCTTTAAATCGTGCTCTGTGTTCTTGCTTGATGGACCGTCTTCTGTTTTCACAAATAATTTATGACGCAAGTACATGAGAAACTTTGTTGCTCTTATGTATTTCATTCTCTATCACTCTCCAATAA
>NW_026267144.1:801864-806421 GCF_000697945.3 Frankliniella occidentalis | reverse complement strand
CCTCCCTTCTACCGCTGGAGCCCCCGCACAGCACCGCACCGCCACCTACCCCCTCCCTTTCCCCACAAGTGTAAATACGGAAATATAATAGACTGGAATAGAATAATTCTTCACAAGGTATCATCTGCTTTCACGATCCGTTTCTGGTCGGAACTTTTTTTACATTATTCACAAAAGCATCGAACTCGCGTATTTTCCCCTTCGTTTGAGAATAAGGTAACACCGCCACAACGCCACAACCACCGCAACCCCTCTCTTACCCAATACCCCTCTAGGCCACAGCGATCCGCGACCAACGACCACCAACCACCAACAGCGTGTCGCTGTAAAATATGCCACGAATTTCCTCGTTCGCATGTTCTGTGGTATGCTAAATACTGATTTATTTATGTTATGCCGGGAAATGATGAAAACCGCACACATAAACGCCAGTTCCTTATTTCAAACGTTGCTCTTGCTTCCGCAAGAAGATTACTTGGAGTTTTAAACAAGCCTGTTGTACTTGTCTTGACTGTACAATTGCACAATTGTCGGTGCAATATCAAACATGTATTTTATTCGCTGGGCGCAGGGAGCTGGCGAGCAATCCGAACGAGGAAATATCAACCCCGCGCCACGCCTGGACTATTCCAACTCATTTGCAAGGGAGAGCTCCAGCGACGGGAGGAGAGCGGGGTGGGGTGGCTAGGCGGCGGCGTGCAAAGAGACGGCACGGCCGCTCAGCGCCTCCTGATAGTGTCATTACCGGGGGTGGCGTGGCGTAACGTGCCTGCTCGGCGTCACGGCGTGGCAGAGGCCTGGCGACGCCTAGCGCGGTGCGGCGGGGCAGGGCGCTGCGCCCCGGCTGCTGCGCCCCGACATCAGTTGATTGGTCTCCGATGAGGCGTCACGACGCTGGGGACGACCCCCTCCCCCCGTCCTCCCCCCTTACGCTGCAGCACAGACGGGGCCTACTGAGTCTCGCAGTGGGACCCCATGTTTCCGTTTCGAATAAGTAAAGTAAAATGGGGGAGAACGGAGGTCCCGTCAGAGCGTCCTCTAGGCTGGCCTTTAGAACGGCCTTGGCTCTCGCGCTTGCATCTTCTCCTTTTCTACCCTGCTCCGTATACTCCCTACTTCATGCTCCTTGCTTTTGCTGCATGCTCCACTCGGTGCCCCATATGCTCGATGACCTATGCTCCTATGCTCCATGCTCCTTGCTGCGATGCTTTATGCTCCATGCGCCAGGCTCCGTCCTCCCCATGCCCTCTGCTCTTTGCTCCATGCCCGATGCTCCGCGCCCCGTTCCGAGCTCCATTACCCCCTCCTCCCGTTTATTACCGTGAAATTTAGTACGTTAGGTACCTTCACCTTCGAATTGCAGATGGCGGGAAAGATAAACTCAGGACTGACGTGAACTGGGCAGCTGCTGTTGTACCAGCTCTTCACATCCCTGCAAATGGCAGCTTATTTTCAAATATCCGAAGCTCGCCGAAGCGTCTACTACTTTTCTCTCCCAATCCGCCCGATTTTATTTTACCGGGTGATCGCCTATATGGAGCGGGCGGGCGGGTTTTACGACGGCTCCAGTCCGGTCGGCATTCAGTACAAGACCCCCACTTCTCTCGCTCTCTCTCTTTCTCCCGCTTACCCGTGCAGCGCAAGCGCGTTTACCAACTTTTATTTCCTTTTGCACAGCCGTGTTTGTTCTCCCCTCATGAGCGCTCACTCCCCGAGAGGAATGAACGCAACGCCGTAAAGACACCCCTCCAAACCTAGCGGTTATATTTCCCTCACTCGCCTCTCGCTCTCCTCGCCAACTCAATCAAGCGGCGCGGAGAGAGGTTGCGTTCCCTCGCGACCGCCCCGCGCCGCTGTGAGATTCAATTCAGAGTGTCTAGAATATTAAGAGGTGTGATGAAGGGGGGGAGGGGAAAATAATTACGAGACGACCTTTAGCTCCGCTCCCCTCTTTTTTTTCTTTGTTTTCTTTATTTGTTGAAGAATAGCGGACTACCTCGGCTGCCGACTGCGATTGTTCTCTTTGTGAGTTTTTGACTAAGATGAAAAGGCGTGGGAATGCAGCCACATGTACCTAAAATGCCATCATGTAATGAAATATAGGTGCTCCAGGGTGGCGTTTGCAGGATATTGGCGGGAAAACTCACCAATCAGGTTTCAAAGTTTTGCTTAAATTTTATTGTCATTCTATATTACACTTTTCAACAGGGATATCACGCACACACAAAATACAATAAATTATGGTGTAAGAAAAATAAATAGATTTTTGGTAATTTTTTTGGCATAGTATCACTATGCTGACTTGGTCCTAGATGATGTAATCTGAAACAGACGACAAATGCGCTCCCATCAGTCCTTGCGGGGGGATTAGATGGGCTGGTGGTTCTCGGCACATCGACCCCATCCCAACCCAACCCAGACCCCAACCCAACCTCGGCCCACTCCATCCCCCACCACCACCCCACTGCCCAGGGCCAACTCTTGTGTCCCTCCGTAATCCCTGCTCGTCCAGGAACCAACAACAAAAGACGGGATGTAAACACAAACAGCCCCGAATTCAAAAAAATAAAAATAAAAAACAAATTAAACGGCACGAAACCCATTCATTCGCGCATGTGAGACCGCCTTCCTCCCCTCTGGGCGGGCGCGGCTGCGGCTGGTCCCCCCGCGGGCTGGCTCTTGCCCTCGGGCCGCTCGGCCAGCTCGTGTGGACTCAGCAGAGCAAACACGCCAACAGCGACGCGGCCAACGCGGCCATTGCCGTTCGACCCTCAGACATTTCCAGTTCCACTCTCTCTTGCTTTGCGCTTCGTCAACTCGGCTCGCTGTCTGTCTCTAAACCCCTCGGCGGTTCAAGTTGCGCCGGTGCCCCCCGCCCGGACCCCCGCCCCGCTGTGGTGGGTGGAGCAGGGTGGGGTGGGTTACTGCACCCCCCACCCCCTTCAGCTCGCCTCGTCAGTTTTATACCGGCGAGGTAATATTCGCGACTGTTTTGCTTGGAGTTTTGCTGCTCCTCACGTGTTCGCCCGCGGGCGCGGAGGCGTGCCGGTGGGCGGCGCGGGGAGGGTCGCGGCCGCGTGCGAGGGAGAGAGAGAGAACTCTTCCGATGATAGCCGTATCAGTTCACCGGGGATCGGGGATTCTTCTTTCCCCGCCGGCTTTCTCGGACGCGTCCCCGGCGTCCTGTCCCCGCGCCCCGGACCTTCCCGAGGAGGGCAATAAATACACTACCCGCACCGCTCTCCTCGGCGAGGAGGAGTCACATTACGAGTTGCCGCCAGTCTCGAGGGGTTTCCGGCTCCCAGGTGGATTCTGGAGAAAGACCGGGAGGAGGGGTGGGGAAGAGAGAGGGGAGACAGGGGGGAGGAAGGGTTTAACGCGATGAGACAAGCAGGCAGGCATCCGTCAGACTCAGCGGGGACGGAACGCTAATGCCTTGTCTCGGCTGACTGTGTCTAATCTTTTGCAAACTGCCTGCGGTCCACGCCGAACAGCGGTCCACCCCTTCCCCTGCACGGCGCAGTATACCCACCTGCTAGTGCTAGTGCTGCCCCCGGTAGGCGAGGCTCTGGGCGTCGCCGGCGTACACGGGCTGCGCGGGGAGGACGCCCTGCGGGACGCTCTGGATGGCCTCGGCGGCGCCCTGGGGCAGCTCGAAGGCGCGGGCCGCCGCGTAGTGCGCGTCCCAGGGGGCGACGTGGGCGGACAGCTGCGACACGGGCGCCTGGTCGGCCGCGATCTTCTTGCAGAGCTGGAAGACGGCCAGGGACAGGGCGATGACGAAGGAGAAGAAGCCGAGCTGGAGGGCGTTCCACGCCTTGAGGCCGAGCACGCCGAGGGCCAGGGGGATGAGGGTCATGGCCTTGAGCAGGACGAACACCAGCAGGGGCACGACCATGCGGCGGAGCTTGCCCTTGCTCTTGCCTGCAACACCGAATAACTGGATCAGCAACAAACACGATCAGGGAGGCGCGCGGGGTTCGCGCCGGCTTGTTCTACCCCTCCTCCGCACATCCCTCCTCCACGTGGAGTTCACTCAAGACGTGCGGCGCGCGTGTAGCACCGTGTAGCACCGTGTAGCACCCCCCTTCCCTCCCTTTCGCACTTTACCCCGGACCGAGTGTGACAGCAGCTCTGCGAGATCCCGCGATGTGTCAGAACTTAGACCGCTTTTTGTTGCCACCCTCCTCTTCCCCTTACTAGACTTAGATTAGAACACACGGCTCCCTCGCGCCCGCCCGAGATGCTGGGCCGAGCTGCCGAGCACCCTCCCGGCGGGTCCGACCTGCCACTGCCGTCTACCGCCTAATTACAAGGAAGGCGACATGGGGCGGCCGCCGGAGCCGCCCTCACCCCCCCACCCCGCCCCCCGCCCCGGGCGGCGCCACCAACTCGACTGGCAAGGCGTCGGCGCCGCACAACTAATTTCTCATTGTGCCAATGCCGCCTTTTATGTACATAAGAAATTGTGCGGCGAGTTAAGCTCGCGTTCTGATCCGCCTTTGTTCTGCGGGCGAGTGGAAGTGGCTATAGGCCTCTCGGTGAACAAGACACTTA
>NW_026267144.1:800984-801814 GCF_000697945.3 Frankliniella occidentalis | reverse complement strand
GCCCCGCCCCCCGCCACTACTTCGTCACGCGCAGCCGGGTAAGCAGTCCAAAAAACATCGAGCGGGACGGACGTGGGAATACCGTGGAAGTCATCATGTCCGCCATCCGCCTCGCGACGGCTCGGGGCCAGACAGACAGAGACAGACAGGCACTGCCGATAACGGGAGGGAGTGAGCAGGAATTCCCCGCGGCGGCTCCACTATTTGCAGTTCGGGGCGCGCATAAAGCCCGCTCGTTAGCGGGGATGAAGGTGACGTCATGGGGCAGCGAGAAGGGGCTTATCTGCGGTGAGCAGCGGCAGCCACAGAGGAGGAGCGTGCCGCCGCATCCGGAGGGCCCTAATGTGCGAGGGGTGGGCGTGGCACTGCAGGGGTGCGGCGCACAGGGCCCCGCCGGGGTAGCAGGGGTGTGCGCCGGCCGGGAAGGAGCAGCCACGCCCTCCCTAACCGGAGCGCCTCCTCCTCGGTGCAGCCACAACCAGAGGTGAGCATCGGGCGGTCCGCCTGGACCGGGATGGTCCGGAAAGCGAGAAGTGAGAGTGAGATGGAGCACTGGCCGGCTCGAGCGTCTCACTTCCACCCGTCGTTTTCGGATCATCCCGGTCCAGGCGGACCGCCCGATGCTCACCTCTGGCCACAACCCCCATACCACGACTGACCAGACAACAGGCCGCTCCAAAATAATTCGCTTCCAGGTTGGCTGACTGCACGCGCCACCGCCGCCGGACGGGATCTCATGATAACGCTCTGACAGCTTTTGCTTTGCGTACAATGCCCGGCCCAACAACAACAGCACTGCGCCGACCGGAACTAATTGCGTCCTCCGCGGG
>NW_026267144.1:795131-795973 GCF_000697945.3 Frankliniella occidentalis | reverse complement strand
CACCCCGCCCCGCCTTACCACATCACGCCACACAGAGCGCCATCGCCATAGCTTCCGAATAACTCTGCGCCATAGGAATCTTTTGCACGACGCGACGAGGAAGGGGGAGAGAAAAAAAAATAACTCCGACATAAACGTTCCCGTGGATGATTTCTCACGACTCAATGCCGTACTATACACACATTGCAATAAGCGAGCACTTTGTTTTGCAGTGTACACGCACACACGGCCGGAGGTCCTCGCGGCACTAATTACGCGTCCGACCAGGAAAACGCTTCTTGGGCAAAGGCCCGCAAGGACCCCAGGATCCGCAGCCTCCGCGCGGCCCGCGGGCCCGCGGGGCATGCGACGGCATTCCCTGTGCACCAGGGGGGCCGGCCCACCAGGCAGGGGGGCGGCGCAGCGGCGGGCAACGGCGGAAAAAGTGATCCCGTTTCAGTGGAAATTTGAAAAAAGAAAACAAAAACTTCACAAACCATCATCATTTAAAGTTGTGCATTTCCATTATAATATAATAGGCTATAAAACAAAAACGTTTGGATCAGAATGTTTCAAGAGTTGCTTTTTCCCTCGCGAAATGTTTATGAAAAGTTTCAGGATGGTTAAGAATCTGCCAAATCAATCGGTTTAGCGCATCGACATGAAAGCGTTTGGCTACCAACTGGACGAGGCGCACTCAGCCTGCGGACTGCCAGGTAGGCAACCGGCGCCCGGTGAGCGCAGCTGTGTACGAGCGTTGCCTACCCAGCCGGGCGCCCGCAGCCTGCGGACCGCCAGGTAGGCAACCGGCGCCCGGTGAGCGCAGCTGTGCGCGAGCGTTGCCTACCGTGCCGGGCGCCCGC
>NW_026267144.1:783202-786266 GCF_000697945.3 Frankliniella occidentalis | reverse complement strand
TAAGATTGAAAAAGGCCAGCTCTTGCTGTGTTAGTAGGCACATTGGTACAGTTGGGTACTGTTGTAAATTTAGGTAGCAGTTTTGGAAACATAATCACTTGTTGTGAGTTAGTCAGTGTCAATTTTCGTCAATCTGTCAAGTGATATGGCAAGGCCATGTTGCCCGGCTGCTGTCGAGTTCATGTTTAGGTCAATGGTCACTGACTAGAATGTCGGGTTGCCCTGCTACAAGCTTGGGGCAGTGTCGTCTTGTCAGAGGTAGCCGATACCCGCGCTACCCAGTCTTTCACATATAAGGTCTAAGTCCTTGAGCCTCGCATATTGTCGTCCCTCTAATATTGTGTGGCTGTGACAGTGCTTGACGAGGAGGTCGAGGACCCCGATGACGCCCCTGGTCCTGTGGGAGAGGCATCTCGTTGTGGCTGGTACGAGCTGTAGGCCAGGCTGTGGGCGTCCCAGACTCGGGCGTAGGGTCCGCTAGCGGAGCCCGCCGAGTCGGAGGGGGTCCACGACGGCTCGTACGACGAGGGCGACGACGAGGCTGGCGAGGGAGAAGCCGGACCCGAGGCCGGAGGTCCGTACGAGTTGGTGGGCGGGCCGTACGAGTTGGTCGGCGGGCCGTACGAAGGCTGGGGCGGCCCGTAGGTGGGCGGGGGAGGGCCGTAGCTGGGCACGGGCGCCGGGGGGCCGTAGGCCGTCATGGGGGCCATGGTCGTGGTCGCGTCCATGCCCATGCCCATCGGAGCCATCATGCCGAACTTCTTGAGCAGCTGCACGAGCAGGAAGCCGAGCACCAGCGTCAGCGCCAGCTTGGACATGATGAGCGCCTTCAGGGCCTTGACGCCGATGAGCGCCATGAAGATGGGCTGCAGGGCCTTCATCTTGAGCTTCATGAGCACAAGTGCCGGCAGCAGCAGCTTCTTTTTCAGCAGCAGGCCGCGCTCTGGAACAAGACAGGGGGAGTCGTCAGTGTCGGTGAGCGTGGGCAGGGCGGGCAGGGCCCCGGGGAATGACTCAGGGTGCTTCTCGTCTCGCACTCGGGGTTGGATGATCATGGTCCCCGGTGTGCCCCTCCGACACACCCGCTGCCCTCGGTCTCAGTGGCTGACCCACAGGACAGGAAGGAACATCTGAGGGCTCCGTACCGTGCCGAACCCTCCTCACACAACCCTCGCCTTCGATAAGACGACGATTTCATTTTGCGAGCCGCTGAGCAATTGCCCCGGGCTGGCCTCCTTTCTCGCCAAAGCGCATTTTGTCTCTCCAAGGACCCGAGAAGCTGTGAACTCCGCCCGTTCCGTCCTCGCCGTTACTATTTGATGAGCGACGAGGCGCGTTGGCCCGATCAGAGAAAGCCAATTTAACCGCGCTGGTCGATCAAAGAGCCGCGGCGCGACGCCCACCCTTTAGTCAGTGTTAGAGTCTGCTATCTGTAATTCCGCAACGTTTGCGGTTTGACCTCTCAGCTGGTTTTGCTTTTCGCACACGCCACCCTAATTGTAATTGTACAGCGCCGGGCGCGCGTCCAGCAGAAAATAATTGACAGGGAGCGAGGCCCTTCCTCCTGACCACCCCTCCCCCCTCCTGCCCCTCCCCCAGTCAACCCCCGGCCCCGCCCAGTAGGGCTGACGTTCGCCAAATAGAGGTGGGCGGGGCGAAAAAGTTGGGTGCCACAGAGCGCGTCGTGCGCAGAAAAAAACAGGGACGAATGCGAATTAATTGGTAATGGCTGTCTACATCTGTTTTATCAGAACTGAAAATGGTGTCCGATATTTTTCAAGTCGTCGGATTTCTTTTGCTTCTCCGTCTGGAGATGCGCCCCATTCCAGTCGACGACGCAAAGCGAGAAGCACTCTGTCCTAGTCCTGGCCTAGACACTGACACACATGCGGCGTTCCCCTCGCCGCCAGGGCAGCCAACTTACTTTTCTTTTTCGTACCTTGAGACAGGAGGGCGCGTCCTTGCCCCTCTCCCTCCTCGTGGTCTGACGGGAAGCTCATCTGCAGGCCGTCGATGCCCTGCGCGGGCCGGAAGCTGAGCACGCCGCCCTCCTCGAAGAGCATCGTGGGCAGGTTCACCTTGAACTCGTGCGACTTGAAGTAGCGGCTGAGGCGGGACACGATCATCTTGTCCAGCCTGGCGTTGCCGGTGCCGTCCTCGAGGGAGCGGGCCGACACGACCTCGGCGCCGGGCGCGGCGTCCGAACCGACGACTGTATCCAGGTAGCTGAGCACCTTGACGCGGAGGCAGGACATGGTGGGCAGCGCGCCGCCCAGGCAGTCGCTCACGATGGCTGACAGAAGCTCCTCGCCGGAGCGGATCTTTCTGGGTTTGCCGAACAGCCCGCCATCGCCATCACCAAACACCTGGTTGTCGGCCACGTCTTCTGCGGAGACGCCGCTCGCGGCCGCCGCCGCGAGCAGCCACGAGCATGCCAACAGCACGAGGGGCGTCGGCAGCCGCCAGGATCGCGTCGACGAGGAGGGCATGGCGGTGCGAGGACACACTCTGCGGTGTGTGGCTTACGAGGGAGAGGCACGGGCCGCAGTGAAGGCCACACCTCCTGGCAAGCTCGTTTTATCGCGTCGACCCTCCGGCAGCCCCGGGGCCGTCCCTGGCGCGGTGCTCCTCCAGGCCGCCGCCGCCGGGGGGCGGGTCCGGGGGCGCCGTCTTCGGGGAGGGGATAGCCGCCGCGGGGGAAGGGAGCGCGCCGTCGTCGTCGTCGGCGGGGAAAGGCTTTGGTCTGACAGGTGGGGGATTGATTCGGGGGCTCACAGACACACACGCGCGGAAAGGAAGAGTGACCGGTGAGCCTCCCCGCCCTCGCCCCCCTCCCCCTTCAGCCCGAATCCCCCCCGAACCCCTCCCCGTCCACCACGCCTCGACGCGGAGCCCCCCATACCTCCATGACGGCGATCCCCGTTGAGCGCCGGTAGCGGGAGCATCAGGGAAAGGTGTCGCCCGAGCTTAGCATGCACGTCGCGGCACCCCCGGCCCCGGCGCCCCGCCCCGCCCGGTCACTTTGGCGCGTGTGTCTGGTGCTGGTCCTAGAGTCCCGGTAGCA
>NW_026267144.1:773173-775257 GCF_000697945.3 Frankliniella occidentalis | reverse complement strand
CCCCCCCTCCCCCTTTTCCCCTAGTCTCACCGCCACAACCGGTGACGTGTTGGTGACAGCGCCTTTGCCCGGAGCGAGCTCTGTGAGTGAGTTGGTTTATGAATTCGAGTTTCGCGGGACGCAAAAACCACGAGCGAGTTAGTTGCCCAAACTTGTCCGAGTTCCGGAGTCCTGCTGAAGTTGCCACCTCGCCTCTACTTACGGTACTTGCGGTGCCTCGCCTCGGTGCCCTGCTGCTCTTCGACGTCGCTGTCGTTGGAGCCGAAGTCGAGGCTGATGTCCAGCTTGTCCTGGTCCAGGGCGCGGGGGCTGACGGACACTTGAGCGCCCCAGGGAAGCTTGACGTGCACGTCGTGGCGCTGAAGGTAGCGGGTCGCAGTGTCGACCAGGTCGCCGCCGTCCTCGGAGCGCGCCGTCGACTCTGCCGATTCTTCGTAAGAGTTCCTCACCACCGAAACAGAGTCCGTCACCTGCACGGACGGTCATAAATTATTAGTTTCTGTTTTTCTTTAGCATGACAACCTCACCTGAAAGTGTCGTAGCCATGTTCAAGTACCCACCTGGAACGAGTCCTTGCGCAGCACGTGGTCCAGGACGCTGAGCACGCGGTACTTGACGCACGCCACGGCGTCGTCGCTGGCGCAGCCGGCCTGCAACTCGGACACCACGGCGTCCATCGGGGTGCCCTTCCAGAAGGCGTTGCCCTTGACGGGGGACTCTTGGACGCTCGTGGCGGGGAGGCCGTGGGCGACCCCGACGGCCACCAGGACGGCGACGATGGCGAAGAACCTCATGGTGAGCGGGGTGCGTGTGAGGGACAGGTGAGTGAGGACCAGAGTGACCTGTCGCACTGCCAACCGGCGTTTTATACTCCGCACGAGTGGCGGCGTGCGGGGGGCTGGCGGGGACGCCGCCGGGCCCCTCCCCGCCGAGCGTCCGCGGGAGCTCCCGCGGCGTCCGCGACCCTGCCGTCCACGGGCCTGGAGGAGTGGAGGGGCGGCCGGGACGAGCCTGGAGGGGAAGCAGCCGCCGGTAGGCGGGGATCACCCTATCGGCGCGCCACCCGAGGAGGCGAGCGAGGAGCCACAGGACGCCACACCGCGCCCGGGCGGCCCGCACATGCTTCAATAATCACAAACGTTAACTGATTTTGACAATGCGCCGGAAAACAAAAATCTGACATGTGGCTCCTTCAGTCAGTATGATGGCTCATCAATCGGGCATAAACTTATACGTATGGGACATCCCGTGTCCTGCGTATACAAAACTCGCACGCAAATTCGGATGATGAAAACAACCAAACTTATTTTTTTTCAATCAGAATTCAGTTACACTCCTTGAGAGAGGAGAGCCAAGGTTATACTGTACCGACAGCCGTCCGCACGTCTGTGCGGTACAGTATAACCAGAAAACAAGTTCGGCGTAGAAGGCCCACCCTGTATCTGTATGCCCAAATAGAACCAAATAGTATCCATATTCTCAGCTTCCTAAAATGTGAAAACCGAAAATTGTTTTGTGTCATTCGTTAGGACAGTCAATCAGACCCCAGAAGACATGATCTTAATCAGGTCCAGGCTAGTAATATTTTTGTAAACTGCTGGAAGACCGAGGTCAATGGTGAAATGGTAAGGATTATAATTCGATTGATCCGTGACGGGTCATTGACAGTGCCGTTGGGTCGGTATGACGGGCAGTGGGCCGGCGCCGGGGCGTGGCCGCCCGTGCCATGTGGTGCTAGACCGCCACCCGCTTGGTATGCGGCGCGCGCGTGCCGGCGGTGCGGGCGGAGCCCGAGGCGGAGCCCCCCGGGCCGGGACCAACGGCGAGCATCCTCGGGGGGCGGCGCGGGGCGGAGGGGACCGGGCCGCTAACGCTAGCCGGACTTCGTTACCCCTCCCACTCCCCTCCTCCCCCTCACGGTCACGCGGGGCGTCCTTGACTTGGCACAGGACGACGGCGCCCAGGAAGTGCAGCGCAAAAAGCGCGCGAGCCAGAAAGGAAAAGGGAAGCGACCATTTGGGGACAACATTCTTCTGCTTGGCTTATTGTGGCTTGGCTGAGGCGGGGCGCAGTGGGGAAGGGTG
>NW_026267144.1:761871-767018 GCF_000697945.3 Frankliniella occidentalis | reverse complement strand
TCAGGCCCGGGGGTGGGGTCCCTGTCAGAGCCCTGCAGCGAGCGAGCATCGGATGCCTACATGGCGTTCGACAGCGAATAGGAGTTGTCTCGAAGCAGCAGACGACGACCAGGAAAGAAGTACCAGGTGGCTGATTCACGCCCGCGCACTCCTGTAGTTATGCTGTACCGCATGCACGGGTGCGGGCGGGTTGCCTACTCGCTCGGCTCGTAAGGCGCCGTGGACATATAGGCAAGCCCGCCCGCACTCGTGCATGCGGTACAGTATACCCCATGGGAACAGAACCATCGAATCGATGTCGATGGGACGTGGGCGTCAACCGTGGATTCGATGAAGACCGTCGAGTCGATCATCCACGGGAAAACGGAAGTGGATTCCCCGGGGATAGCATATGGATGCATCCACTCGATCGTCCACTACATATCCACCAGCCATCCCCAAAATAAATTTAAGAAAACAAAACGAAAAATAAAAGTTTTTTTCGTTTGGTTTCATATTGTTTAACCTCCTTTTTGTTACACTTGAACCTTCTACTTAGTTTAAGTTACATTAAAGCGATTTTTTATTTACCTTTACCTGGAGTTGAACCCATGACCTTCCGTTCCGAAGCCGTTGACGCTGACCACTGCGCCACCGAGACATCTACTCAACCCACTCGACCGGGAGCTACCTATGCGGCAGGATACCCGGTGACCTCATCCACGACCGATCCACGTGGATACCACAGGGGTGGCAGAGTTGGATCATCAGTATCAAAATTATCGTGACATATGAGTCGGTTCTTTTCCAAGTTGGTATAGACACGACGAATGCAAGGCAAAAGTAATATCTACATTAGATGACTAACGGTCGTACCTATGTGGAAGTAAAATTATTTGTCTTTATTGAATGGTCTCAATGTAAGCAACGTTGCTATAATGTGGATGTATCTACAAAGATTGCAACAGGCGGTATCCACGTGAAAATCTCATATAATTTCGATGTAGATATTTCCCTATCGAAAGAATGTGGAGATGTAGGGGGTGTATCTACATAGATAACGGCAGAAGGTGTCCACGTGGAAATCCTATTTTGTGTCTACGTAGACACTTCCCTTTTAGAACCACGTGGATATGCTGTGGATGAATGGTGGATAGATCCTCATCCACGTGGTCCACGAAGATTTGGTCGAATCCACGTGGATGGGACGTGCCGTTCCCACCCCTACAGAAGTGCGCGGGCATGGATCAGCCACCTGGTACAAGAATATCGGTAATAGAATGAGAAATTGTGGCATTGACCAACCTATGGCCCGGCGGCGCGAGCTTCCAATCCCACCACCGTTTTCGGACGCCATCCGATGTTTGCTCGCTGCAGGGCGCTGGTCCCTTGGCGCTGGGCTGGGCCCCGCTACTGCAGGGTCGCGCTGCCCCTCCCGGCCCCGTGCGTGCCGTGCGCCCGATCGACAGTCGGCAGTGCCACTCATGAGTTGTTGTGCTTTCTCCGCCACGGCGTGATCTAGGGCCCGGGCGGGGCCGGCGACGGCTTTCCCTTCGTCTCATCGGCACGACGACGACGGGTCGCCGGGCACGACGCCCGGTGGCCCAGCTCGTGCGCCCTGGACGACGAATGCGCCGCCGCGCCCTTGGAAACGGGGCGTTCTCTCAGCGGGTGGGCCTCGCAGGCGAGGGTCCCCGCAGGGCGGGCAGAGGCTCCTGGAGGCCGGGGCGGCCCTGCGGCGGCGGCCAGGACGCTCCGGGCGGCGCGCTCCAATGGGGCCTCCGCCCAGCGAGGGCCGCCCTCCCGGACGCACCGGCCGCCCGCCGGGGGCAAATGAAGGGAGAATAACATCGCGCCAAATCGCCAGAGACACTCTGCATACATCCTCCTGGCTCCCCGCCGCCACCGCGGCCTCCCTCTTCTCCCCACTTCTTTTTCTCCCTCCCCACCTCCCACTCGGCTCGGGGGATGAATAGGACGGTGATCTCCATGATTACTCTTGCGGCTCAATTCCAGGGAAATGTGAAGCAGCGACAATCAGCGCTCCGCGTGATGGAGCTGCGCTGTGCGGTGTCCCCTTCCCTCCCTCGCCCCCGCGGCTACGGCGTGGCGGCGCTGGGTGTGGGGCGGCACTCAGCCGTATCACTTTGAGCAGAGCAGCAACACCACCACACCTGCTGTTTTGATTCCACAGATGCAATGCCGAGGCGGGCGAGCTGGTGCGAACAGGAGTGGGAGAGTGCACCCGGTCGTGGTGGTGGTGTGAACGACAGGAGGACGGGTGGGTAGAGACAGACAGACACACTTGGGTACTCTGCACCCCAGTTTATTCAGCGCGTTCTCATTTCTCTCTCTCTTTTTTTACAAAAATAAATAATAGCACAGCCTGTGAAGGCGCTCGCAGTGGGTTAACGACACGACGGGCCGCTGCTGCTGGGCGGGGGCCGCTGGGGGGCAGGAGGGGACTAGAAGGGCTTTCAAATAAATAAGGGGCAATAAATTAATTAGCAGCACTCGAGCCAAGGACGGTGAGGAGGGCTGGGCTGGGCGAGTGCGGCGGCGGGGGGCCGGGTGGCGGCTGCGGTGCGCGGCCTCGGCGGCGCGGGTGCACGCCCACGGCCGCCATCTCTTTGGTTCTCTCGGTGCTCGGGGCGAGCGGCGCCGGGGTGGGCGACGCTCCTCAGGCTCCACAGACTCCGCAGACAGCGCCTGGACAGTGTCGCGTCCTCATCGGCGGCGTCCTCGGTAGGCCAGGTCCCGGCCGTCGCGCTCCTGCACGTGGTCCACGTGGTACACGTCGTAGTTGATGATCTCCTGCACGCAACAGGGCAGAGGTTACAACGACGTCGGGGAGGTGCTGGAGGGCGTCAACTCCCCGTTTGGTCCACCTTATTCACCGCTCACCCCTGTAAAGTCTCTGAGTGTCGATCACTTTTGTCTATTGTTGCTGGTGTGCGCTGTAGGCCATGTCGTCGGCCGATCTAGCCGCCGCGTAACTGTGGTGGTCGTAGTGGTCGTAGTGGGCGTGGTCGGCGGCGTGGTGGTCGATGTGGTGATCGTAGTGGCCGTGGGACTGCGGGTAGTGGTACACGTCGTAGTTAACCACCTGGAGGCAGGAGGCAGAGGTCTCGCGTCAGCTAAACTCCACGGCAAGAAAATCGCGAGGAATTCCTTTTTTTGGTCGCTCTCACTATACATCTAGACAAGACTAATATCAGAAACACAGTTAGTTCTCCGCAGCTACAGCAAGCTAAAGCGCTGGAATTCCTTCGATTTCCATACCCCTCAGTTTGGCTAGTACTTTATTTTTTAAATGACACAACCCAGCTGGCCGGCGGTGCGAAGCAGAACGCCCCCGCTGGCACAGCGCCAATAGGTGTATGTGTGCAGGCCCAGCGTCGCCCCGCCCCGCCCACGCCGGCTGTTTGGCAGTGCTAGCGGCGTTATTGTCTCGGACACCATTGGCCGGGGCCCAGTGAACGAGCGACCGACCCAGAGAGTGTGAAAATGAGCGTAATGGAAGCGAGTTCATCGTGCGAGTCAGTGCATTTGGATAATTGGGATAGTTAAAACTGTATGCTACGAACAAGCGCCCTTCTCTGCGCCCGTTACAACAGCGACGAGAACATTTCCTCTCACACCTGCGCGAGGCATGGAACCAGCGTACCTTGGGCTTGGTGAAGCGGAAGATGACCATGGCCGCGGACAGCACGAGGGACAGGAGCCCGAGGGTGAGGGCCTTCCAGGTCTTGAGCGCGATGAGGGACAGCGCCATGGGGATGAGCACCGTGGACTTGAACTTGAGTCCAAGGATGAACGGAAGCACCACCTTTTTCAGGAAGCCACCTAGGATTAAGAGATTAGACAAATGTGAGTAACAGTTTTTGACGGTTTCTGATATTATTCAGAAATGTGAGATTTATCTATTGGAACAGAGGTAAGTGAAACTTACGCTTTCTTCGGTGGCGCGCTCCGTCCTCGCGTTCGGGGTCCAGGGGCAAACGCAGCTCGTCGGGCAGAGCGTTCTTGACGACGCTGGGAACGGCCTCGGCCAGCTCCCTGGGGACGGCGACGCGCACCTCGTGACTCTGCAGGAACCGCTCCACGGCGTCCAGGCGCTCCAGGACCATCTGGCGGAGGGCGTCGCCGCGCAGAGAGGAGGGCGCCTCCTCCAGGAGACCGTCCTGGAGAGGCAGGGAGGACAATCAGAAAAGACCTCCAGCGAGGATGGATCTCCATTTACAATCGGTAACAGTAACCGCCAGGCCCCTTCCACATCCCCTTCGACATTTTTTTGTTATCATAAAAAGAAAGGCAAAAACATAAAACCGCACCAAAAGCCGATAAGCTAGTTCGGTAAGCCCTCTTCGTAAGCCTCTGCCAGGGCGCCTCTAAGCGGAAGTGGCACAGGAGAGGGATAGGGGAGTGGGAGGGCGTCCTGTTTCGACGGGCTTCAGACGCTTCAATCAACTCTGCGCCATCCAGCGAGCCACCCCAGAAGAGCAAAGCCGCGCTGCGTCGCCGCGTCATGCCGTGCCTTGCCGCGCCACGTGCAGGGCTGACGAGCACCTCATTTGGGCTTGGTGGTGCTTTGTTCGTCCTTAATCGATTCCATCCCCTCCTCCCCACCTCCGCGCCGTCACCCAGAGCCTATGGTGGGTAAACAGGACTCTGATTCTACCTGGGGAGCTGGCGGGAGCACGCTCAAAGATGGCGAGGGAGCTGAAGGTATCTAGCGTGGTGGACGTCGTGGCTGCCCCTTGGGACCTCCACCCCCTTTCACTTGCCTGGTTGTCGGCGTCGAGCGAGTTGCCGTCGGCGCACGGGATGACGGAGAGGTCGCGGGTGATCCGGATGGCCTTGTCGGCGCGCTGCTTGGCCTCGGCGAGGAAGGCGAGCACCCGCGGCCGCACGCAGGCCACCGAGCCCCGCTGCAGGCACTCGGCGTACACCTGGCGCGCCACGTCCACGGCGGTCTGCTCCTGCTGCTGCGCCTGCACGGCGGCCAGCAGAACGGCGGGGATCACCACGGCCAGGAGGAGCCGCGCCATGGTCACTGGGTGTCGGGAGAGTCCGGCGGGAAGTGCGGCCGGCACCGCGACGGCCAGCACTTTATACGGGCCTGCGGCGGGGGCGGCGGGACAGGTAGCGGTCGCACCGGCCGGGCG
>NW_026267144.1:759022-761821 GCF_000697945.3 Frankliniella occidentalis | reverse complement strand
CAGCGCACACAGTGCACCCGCTTCCCTGCACTTAACTACCCGGCCGGGGCTGCGGCGGGCTGCTGCGCTCGCGGTGAGCAGCACCCCGTGTCACGTTGTCGCGCACCTCCCCGTCCCCACCCCGCCCTGCGCCCTTCACTCACGCGGTGAGCGTTCTGTCACAAACCTCCCCCGTGTCGCCCCCCCCCCCACTCGGAGGCCCACCCGCACGCAATTTCCCCTGCGGTTTCCCCGGCTCCATGGCCGCGAAATGCAATCAACCGGCCAAACAGTGTGGCGTTGGAGGCCCGCTATTGACCTCGGTGCACGCACCCGCGCGCGGGGCAACGCGCTCCGACCATCATTTCACCGGTAAAAAGTGAAAAGGGCGTAAGTCCAATGGGAAGTCCGAAGACTTACGCCTTTTCACTTTTCATCGGTGATTTGAAGCCGGTCGGAAGAACTCGTTATTTGCGGGTGGAAGCGGAAAGCGAAGAAAAGGTCGTGTGGGCGTGCGCGAAAGTTTGGTCCGGCCGCGCGCGCCCCTGCCGCTGCAGCAGAGCACGCCGTTGGGTGCCGCCAGCTGCTCCCGCCATTCTCCTCGCACCCCACTCGGGAGGGCTGGGGCGGGAGGATCCGGGGAGACTCCCGGGGGCGGGCAGAACAGAGAGGCGAGGGCGCGCCCCGGCAGGGCCCGGCACGCCCCGCCGGGTCACATGTGCTTGGCCTTGTTAGCGCAGACCTTGTTGCGTGATACCGCCCCCATACTGAGGACCCCCGCCACACGCCCCACGGAGCCCCGTCCCGCCACGCCTTACCCCGTCCCGCGCTCCTGCTGTCAGTTAACTAGCCCGCCCTGCCTCGGGATGTGCTTCCAGAACTTTCTCCCACGGGCAGGTGTAGGATGGGACGGAGGCTGCACCACTGATCTGACCTGCTGCCATGGAAACAAACTCACAACTTAAATGGATAAAATACCCTCTGGTAGACTGGTGACTGTCTAATTAGTCGCTCAAAAATATCACTGTGGTAATATTATGCTGTGGATACAGCAATCACACGGTATCAAAGAATGTGCGCCAGCAGACTACGCCCACTTCGAGTTCAGCACACAAGGCGCGGCCCAGCTTGAGGAGCAGCCCTGCACCGCCGGCAGCAGGGAGGCAGGCGGTCCACGCAGAGCGCCTGCAGAGCGGAGGGTAGGCAACCAGCGCGCACCCGTGTCCGGCGGCGGCCCACCCGGCGCCTGCCAGCCTGCCGTGGAGCGGAGAGGCTGCGCTGCTCCGGCCTCCGGCTGCGGGCGGGCAGGACCACTTGCGTAGAATAGAAATGGCAAAGGAAATTGCCAAAGAATCTGAAGATGACATCCAAAATCGAGAAAGCCACCTAAATTTTGCAGAGAAATTCGTTTTGCAAAGTTTTGTGAATTCCCTTGTCATCTTTGAACAAGTTAAAGAAAGTAAAACTTCATTTACATTTATTTCATTACGTACACGTCGCGGTTTTTCGTTTCGCCAAATATGCTTGCAGATCTGCACTGTTAAAAATATCTTATGGGATTTTCCGAAGATTCACTATCAACCACTACTAGAAATTTCCAGAGGACTCCGATTTTAGTTTTCATGTCGTAAAGCCGTCATTGAAGGTAGAGAGTTAGTCGCCTGTATGTTTCGAAGCTCAACTGGACACGTGAAATCTGCGGGAGTCCTTTGGGAAATCTCAAAGGACTTTAGAAATATTTTTCACGAGTGTTCCTCCGTGGAACACCGTGAAAAATTTCCTCGTAAAGTTACGACATTTTTTGTAATTGGGAATTACAAAATAATGTTGTAAATTTACGACAGGCCAGTTTTGCTCCTTGGTCAATTCCAAGTCGATACGAAGTTATTGTAATTTTACATTTTCAAATTGTAATTTTACGAACTCACATCATGGAAAATTTTCCCGTAAACTTACGACTATTTTTCACAGGGAATCACAGAATTTTTTCTAACAGTGGAGCGTCCATCTTGTGCTGAGTCTTGTGCAGTTTATTAAGTTTTATCAAAAACAGAACACCTTTTGTAAGGAGTTATTTGCCAACCGATGGGGCCGATACGATATCACAATACATATTGCAATATTCTAATGTTTTCGTCCGAAACAGCGCGCGACCACCGCGAGCTTCCGCTGTCGGAAACTTTACATTCCCCAATCACGGGGTGCTCTCCGTCATTTGCACTCCCTTGATTCCCTCCAGGCCCTGCCCCCCCCCCTTTCCTTCATTCCGTATTCGCGCCCCTCGAGAAATTAACACGAAACCTCTCAAACGCTAAGACTCTTTTCTTTCGGCCTGAACACAATGCGGAGGCCGCGTCGGGGCGCGCTGCGCTCTCCTTCGCAAATGATTGTTACTCTGAGGAGGAGGAGAAGCGGTCGGAACTCGAGTGGCGTGCTGGCGGCGTAGGGGAGGTGAGGAGTGGGAGGAGAGGGGACGGGGGCTTTCCACCGGTTTTCTCGTGGAGCAGGAGAAGAAAAGCTTCTCCGCGGCCATGGCGGTGGTCGCGCGGCTGTAGAGCACGGCGGGAGCACGGTGGTAGCGCGGCGGGAGCGTGGCGGGAGCGCGGCGGGAGCGCGGCGGGAGTGCGGCGGGAGTGCGGCGGGAGCGCGGCGGTAGAGCACGGCGGGAGCGCGGCAGCCTCCTCGGCGGTAGCGCCCCTTCACTCAGCGACCCGCGGAGAATAGAACGCAATTAGAATGGGGGATGTTTCCCCCTCCTCTTCTCCTCGGCTGCGGCGGGAAAAGCGAAATGCGATATCACCGCTGAGCCCGCCATGCCCC
>NW_026267144.1:757233-758972 GCF_000697945.3 Frankliniella occidentalis | reverse complement strand
CTGCCGGCTGCTGCTGTCGGGTGGTGAAATTGCCTCCGAAAGTAACAAGGATGCCGCTGCTAAGCACTTCCCGCGAATGTTCAATAATTTAACTTCTTTCTTCTTGTTTAGCCCCCGACTTTGAGGGCGTCAGGCGTCTCGTGCCGCACACTGCCTTTACAACACTCACTGAACTCTCCGTCTCCCCTTTTACGCCTGTGTTTTGTGTACGGAGAAACACACACATTCGACGGGTTTGGTATAAGGGGGTCGGGCGGGGTGCGAGGGGAGGGAGGAGCGGAGTGTGGGCTTGAGGTGAGGAGTTTGAGGTGCGGGTAGGTTGAGCAGGTCGAGGGGTCGAGCTGAGGGGGGATGGGGTTCGAGCCGAGCCGAGCAGCGCTCGCAATCACTCTGCCTAATCGTCTCTGATTGGCTCGAGTGCTGCGCCAGGCCCGGCGCTGCGGGCTGCGGTCGGGATGTTGGTATCAGGACGCCTGTGTGGCTGGCTACGCCACGCCGTCGGTGGTCCCGGGGGAGGGGGGGGGGGCGTCCCCTGGGCTCGGGGTGGCTGCCCCTCCTTTCCCCCCAGCCGTGGCTCATGATTACCCGCTCTGTCCTATGCAGCTGGACAGGGCGGGCGGGCGGGGGCAGGTGCGAGGCGGTCTGGTAATCGGACTTATTGCCCGAGGAGCCGACAGCTCAGATTTTTGGTCAACATGGAATGTCTGGAATATTTTTAGAATACCTGGAAACCTGGAATACTTTTAGAATACCTGGAAACCTGGAATATTCTTGCAATACCTGGAACATGCCTAGAATATCTAGAAAATTGTGATGGAATAGCGGGATTATTTTTAGTCGAATATCTGGGATACTTTTGGAATATATCGAATATTTGGAATATTTTTCAGTGTGACATGGAATCGTCAAGTGGTCCACCCATCAGACTTTGCTGTGCTTGCCAATAAGTGCCTCCTGCCTGCCGTTGCCCACTCTCTTCGTCTCGGATTTTCGAGGGAAAATAATCAAAATTAAAGGCGATTCTAGAAAGGTTTAGAAGCTTGCCTTCTCCCTATGCTCACACTTCCCCTTTCTCCGTCAGCCACGCGAGAGAGAGAGAGAGAGAGAGAGAGAGAGAGGGAGAGGGAGAGGGAGAGAGAGAGATCGGGTGACAAACACCATTCATGTGACCGATATCGCAGTGTGGCACGCCGCCGGGCCGCTGGTAGCTGGGGAGGGGGAGGGGGGGCTGCATAGTTGGACAGTGCCCAAGCCATCGGTAGACCACGCTGGTCGTCGTCCCCGGGCGGGGCATGCAGGGAGCCAGCCCCCGGGGGAAAGTCAAAGCTCGTGATCGGACTCGCGCCGTTGTGCCCTACTCCCTTTGCCCCCCCCCCCGACCTCCAGCCCAACCTCCAGCCCTCCTGCCACACGCCTGATTATGATTATCCATGGCCGCTGCACTGTTTAAAAATTGGTTGTAAATTTACAACACATTTGATGTTAAGTTTGACAGCAACAAGTGTTGTTAAAAAACAAAACATGTTGTAATCCAACAACATTTACCAAACTTTCTGAAACAAATTTATATTTCAAAACAGTGGTTTTGTACTTCCGCCTGCACCAAAAATTTGTAATAACACAAAGTTGTTCGTTCTGCAACGATCCATCTTGCTATCAAAATTTACACCGGTTTTGTTGTAGTGTTACAACATGGTGAAAAGTAGGAATCATTGTTATGGACCACTACGGGCAAAATA
>NW_026267144.1:756339-757183 GCF_000697945.3 Frankliniella occidentalis | reverse complement strand
CCCCGCCCCGCCGCCCTATACTCAAGTTTTCTCGCGCCCGCTCAACTTTGATGTGGCATGTTTGTGTTCGTCCGTTCGCACGCACCGCACCACTTATCATGGAACCACCGAGCTAAAGGGGAGATCCGCGGGCAGATTTATAGACACGCGCCCGACGCACACTGGAGTTTGAGTCGTCTGAGCGGAGCCAGTGAGTCCTCTGTGTGCAGCCAGTGAGTCTTGATGCCCGACTCTTGCGTCGCAGTCTGACTGCCAACTGGTAGGAACATTTGTAATATGGACAGCAGGGCTAAAAAATCCTTTAGCGAGGCAAAGTCACAAAGGAATACATACCAGGTTGCTGATTCACGCAACGCACTTTCGTAGCATGCACGCGTGCTGGAGGTTCACCTACTCGCACGGGGCCTTAAGGGCCTTAAGGAGCCGTGGCCAGCGAGCATGGGCAAACCCGCCCGCAGCCGCGCATAACTACGAAAGTGCGCTGCGTGAGTCAGCCACCTGGCATGTACGCACATATTAAAGATATGACATACTTTTTGGACGTCATGTGTTGAGTTCAGATTTTTTGAGTTGTAAACTTCTCTATGTAGCGACTATGCAGTATCGATTTTAAAATCGCAATTGCTGGGCAGTGTCTCGAGGCCTCGCCTCGCCTGCCGTATGGGGTCCCGCCGCCCTCGAGCAGGAGACGCTCATCACCGCCATACCCTAGTAGCAGAAAAATATCAAGAGACTATCGTACGAGCATTGAATTTCTATAAAAAAATATCTTGACGTTATCGCATCTGATATATTTTCGATAACAATTTGTCACTGGGCCGTATATCGTCAAACCATCGGTCAG
>NW_026267144.1:747665-750469 GCF_000697945.3 Frankliniella occidentalis | reverse complement strand
ACCGCATCCTAGAGGGCCATCGACTGTCGTACTTGGAAACACGATTAACAGTCCTGAAACACATATTGGGATTTAGACTCTCGACTCTCTTGAGGAGTTGAGGTGACAAATCCGTGTTACAACACGCCGTGAATGTATAGGCACCAGCAGGCACGTCTGCAATCATCGTGGTGCTTGTGACTTCGAACAGTTAGGAGGTAACCAGCAGTAACCAGGTGGCAGATTCACTTGGCTCACTTCCGGTCAGTTGGTGAACTGGTGACTGGAGTTACCGCTAGAGCGCGCTACCATCTCGCATCCCTCTCTCATTTGTTTTGTCGTTTTGTGCGGTGTTGTGAAATTCAGAAAAGGATTGTGTTTTGTGACTAAAGGAATATTGTCATGTGTCAAATTTGTGCCTCAGTCGGTTCTCTATTAATGGCGCCAGGAGGAAATAGCCTGGATTTACCTGGTCCTACTGTATATGTGTTGTTTTGTGAACAACTATGAGGACGGATGGGAGGTTATGGATGGCACAGCTCAAAGGAACTGAAGAATGTCGGTGAGTACCCAACGACTCAACATCACAAAATGCTGGACACATTTGTCCAGTTGTGCTCAACCAATGTAGAGACCGTACTGTACTTATTTTGCCATCTGATTGTGGAGCACCAAACTCAGGTTGCTAAATGGCAAATGACTTTTGTCACTGGGCACCTAGTACAGGTGTCTCATAGTTGCACACCCTCTGGCCCTGCACTACGTGCTATGCTGATGACTGAGTATCATTTCCAGCACTATCCCTCTAATAACCATCGTAATGTCCTGTTGCTGGGTGCATCAAATGTCTCACATCTGGACACCATATGTGTCGGATCACAGGGCGGCTATGCAGTTTGTTCTTGATATCATCCCTATTACCCTCCCATGCATTTGGTATGTTCCACTGATATCCAATATAGTATTTGGGTCCAACAGTCCAGTCAGTGGGAAAGGCACCTAGGTGGTCCAGCAGGTATAGTCAAAAAAATTGCCCACCTGCTGCGCACCCGGGATTTATGGATTTACAGTGTAGACAAATTCGTTCTCGTATGTGCGTGCGGTATCTAAATAGTTACAAAATTAAGCAATTCGCATACAAAAATTTCAGGTTTTTCAGCCACCTGTTACTTTGCTTTGGAAAATACTGTTTCTTTCTGGTGGAAATGGAAGAAAGTGTAATAAATTCCATTGAAAGCGAGAAGGCGCGCTCACGCCCGGAAAGTTTGAAAATTGTCATGACGAACGCGTTCCTAGTCCGCGATGCAGGCGAGCACAGAGTGGTCCTGGTGGGCAGCGGCCGGAGGCCGGAGGCGAGGAGATAGCGGCGCACGCACGAGGAAATGGGCGAGATGGGGCGGGATGACGAGGACTCGTAAGTCAGGATCAGGGCGACGCGTGCATGGCGCGTGTGCGGGGAGGGGGGCACGTGACCGTCGTTCGATGAATGGGCGGCACGTCGTCGGACGTCGGGGTCCCCGTTCATTCGCTCCAGAGACCCGCTGCGGCGGCGCCGGCCGGCCTGGCTCAGCAGCGGCAGCGGCCTGGCGGCGGTCGCCCCGAGCGCAGGCTGTCCCCAATGCCGGACCCACCCCTCCTCAGGGACAATGGGGGGTGCCCCTCACGGCCCTGGACGCCGGGAAGGAGGCGCGGGGGTTCGGGGCCGCGGCATTCTCACTTTCCTGGTGGAAAGTGAAAGCCCGCGATGGAACTGGCAAACAACTCTCCGTGCCCATAGCCAGGCCATCCCTTTGCCTGCTCCCTTTGATCCGACCAACAGCCCCAGCAAAACAATCACTTCTTGCTGGCTGGATTCCGCTCCTCTTCAGGCGGAGCAGCGCGCGGGGAGAGAGGCTCATGCAAAGAGGAAAGAAATGCGTTGAGCGAAGGGAGGGAGCCCCGTGGCCCGGGCAAGAAAAAGACGCGAAGGGGAAAAAAAAGGAATAAGGAGACGTTTTAGAATGGGAACGGAGAGGCCTGAGTAAAGAAACGTAGGGATAGGGGGTGGGGGGCATTTGCGTTGTATCCCCGCGCGCCCCGGTGAAATGTGTCTCGGGCGATCTGGTAACGAGTAACGCCGCTTGAGGCCCAAGGACGGCGGCGGCGACGACAAACAGATACCCTCCCCCACCCCACCACTGCCGCGCTCAGTAGGGTCTCTAAGCTTCGGCACAAATCCCCGGCGCAAAATGCAACACCGATCCCCTTCAAACTCAAATCTGGGGGGGATTAACAATATCGAACACCAAGGGGATTATTTATTGCATGGAGCAATTTCCCGAGAGCAGCGTAATCACTCCCCCCCCCCAATTCTTGGCAGAGGCGGCTGCGGCGGCTTGACGGGGTGGCGCCTACGGTGTGACAAGGCGAGGTGCCGCCCGCCCCGCCCCACCCCGCTCCACCCCGTCTCTCTACACTTGACGACACTCCATCTCTGCCGCCGACAGCGGGAAATGTTTAGACTGGAGAGTGGCGTCAGGCGTGGTGAGGCGTTCCGCGGCGCGCAGCGAAGGTGGTACGCCCCAGTGCGGTCGCACACGGTACCCGAGCACGGCAGGGGGCTGCTCAAAGCTCGGAAAGTGAAGAGGATGTTGGTTAAGGAAACCCCATTTTATTCTGAATAAGCAACCGTAAGGAAGAGCGACTGCATTTTCCTTTTGAAACCCATATATGTATATTAATAATAACGCGCAGTCGTAGCTCGAGTGCACCTCCGTCGTTTCAACAGCGTATAGAGCCGGAGCGCTCCCGCCCGGCGTATGCGCGCTTGAAGACCATAACTCAGA
>NW_026267144.1:746208-747615 GCF_000697945.3 Frankliniella occidentalis | reverse complement strand
AGCTCGACTGACCCCTTGCGCATATCGCACGGATGTCGGCTGATCATCGTTGGACTTGTAGAAAAATGTCAGAACTGTGTGAGCAGGGCGATATGAGCAACATCGTTCGGCCGTCACCTCTTGCCACCGTCATGTGCACGATGGCTTATCGATACCTGTCAGGCGACACTTTTTTTCACTACTGGCGATATCATGCCGATAACATCTCGAGATTGTGGAGATCAACTGACCCCTTCCGCATATCGCTCGGATGTCGGCTGATCATCGTCGAACTTGTAGAAAAATGTCAGAACTGTGTGAGCAGGGCGATATGAGCACAACATCGATCGGCCGTCACCTCTTGCTACCGTAATGTGCACGATGACTTATCGATGCCTGTGAGGCGACACTTATTTTCACTCTTTGCGATATCATGCCGATAACATCTCGAGAGCGTGGAGACCGACTGACCGCGTGCGCATATCGCACGGATGTCGGCTGATCATCGTCGGGCTTGTAAAAAAATGTCAAAACTGTGTGAGTAGGGCGATATAAGCAGAACATCGATCGGCCGTCAGCTCCTGCTCCCTTTATTTGCACGATGACGCGCAGATGCCTGTCACGTGACACCTTTTTTCACTCCTGGCGATATCATGCCGATAACATCTCGAGAGCGAGAAGATCGACTGACCACGTGCGCATATCGCACGGATGTCGGCTTATCATCGTCGGGATTGTAGAAAAATGTCAGAACTGTGTGAGCAGGGCGATATGCGTACAAGATCTTTCAACCGTCACCTCCTGGTCCCCGTAATCTGCACGATGACGCACAGATGCCTGTGAGGAGACATTTTCTTTCACTTCTGGCGATATCATGCCGACAACATTTCGAGAGCGAGAAGATCGACTGACCACGTGCGCAAATCGCACGGATGTCGGTTGATCATCGTCGGGCCTATAGAAAAATGTCAGAACTGTGTGAGGACGGCGATATGGGCACAACATCTTTCAGCCATCACTTCCAGCTCCCGCTATCCGTACGATGACATATCGATGCCTGTTAAGCAACAGTTTTCTTTAGTCATGGCGATATCATTCCGATGTTAGGGCGACAGGTAGCATCCACTTTGTATTTCTAGCTCAGATGCAGGTATCGTGATTCCATCACACAGACGATAGTGTGTTGCTCGAGTGTCGGCAGATTCTCATAACAGTGTCGATTTACCGCTATCGGACTATCGGCAAAAGAGGGCTTTTCGACAATCGCTCGATATGTCACTGCTACTAGGGTACGACGCCACGCGACGCCACGCGCCCCACCGCGGCTTTTCACAGCCGGGGAAGAAAGTTGCTGCGGAAGCGGGACAAAGGCGGAGTGGAATCATGACGATGGAAGAGGGACGGAGTGAGAGAGATTGGGGAGGGGGG
>NW_026267144.1:740657-746158 GCF_000697945.3 Frankliniella occidentalis | reverse complement strand
AAATGACGAAATAAATTCGTGTGTCGATTCGGCTTTGTCATTATGACGTGTTTGTTTCGTCATTTATTTGTGCTGAAATCGGTCAATTTCACGACGAATTAATGACGAATTAATCTCGAAACAATGACAAGACTTCAAGCGGCACGAAAAAACGATGCGCGCTTCTCGCCGGGAGGTGGAATCGAACCACGAACTTCACCCACCGCAGGCCGGCACTGTATCCACCAGGCCACGGAGGAGACGTAAGAGATGAGGTCGCTCCGAGCAGAGAAGTGCAGCCCGTCGCACCCGTGCTGCTGCCGCCACTCGCCGCTCTAGAACAACGGCTGGTCTGGCGACCTTGCCCCCCGCACGTCTCCTCCGTGGCCTGGTGGATACAGTGCCGGCCTGCGGTGGCTGAAGCTCGTGGTTCGATTCCACCTCCAGGCGAGAAGCGGGAATCGTTTTTTCGTGCCGCTTGAAGTCTTGTCATTGTTTCGAGATTAATTCGTCATTAATTTGTCGTGAAATTGACCGATTTCAGCACAAATAAATGACGAAACAAACACGTCATAATGACAAAGCCGAATCGACTCACACGAATTTATTTCGTCATTTATTTCGTCGTTATTTTGAGTTTTAAGAGTGATTGGTTTGTCATATCATAAATGACGAAAATATGACAAAATTATGCTTTAACAGGCCATACGGGAAAGAGTGTGATAATTTGACAATATTTTTTAACAGTGTGAGATAACGCTTCCCAACAAACACACGCACCGCAGGGAGTAAAGTGGGTACGCACACATATCATGCGGTGTGAAGAATTCGCTACAAATAAACTAAACGTTACGTACGCTGTGTGTGTGTACTTGTGTGTGTGAATCCGGCGAGCGGAGGGTCGAGTAACGCTGCCCGCCTTCCTTTCTTCCTGTCCGCTTACCCTCCCTCGCCCCAACCCCCATACCCCTCCCTGGCCGGTCCGAAGAGAAGGAGGGGAGTCTTCTATCGCTCCTCGTTACCAGTGCTACCGTCACACACATGGCTCAGGTGGGGTGAGCAGTTGGGGGAGTGAGAGGGGGTGATCGTGCTGGAGAGGAGTCGGACGGAGTACCGTAATGGCTTCCGATAGCCTCCATAAAGTACCACAAGGCCACAGGGGGGCAGTTCAAAAGTAGCTTAAAAACGCGCGGCATTTATTACAGAACGTTCATTTTGAGAGGGCGCTGCAGGCTGCAGCTACTGCAGCTGCTGGGCTATGAGCGTGTATCTGCAGCCTTTTCCGCAAACACTCCTCCCCTCGCCCATTAGTGCGCCGAAAATAACCCGACCAGCACGCGCGGACCCCCCCCCCCCCTCTCTCTCTCTCTCTTGCTGGAGCAGGGCGAATAAGGGCGCTGGAGCCCCGGCGGGAGCCATTCGGGAAAGTGCGGCAGAGAAGCCTTTCATAAATGGGTTCCTTGTCATTGTTTACACCCCTCCTCCCCGGCCCGCGCCCGCCCCGGCGTGTGACAGCGCGCACCAGGCAGGCGCGCCAACATGACGGGCCGCCTCCACCCATCCATCAGGGCCATCCGGGGACCGGGGACCCGGCGGAGGAGTGGCAGTGGCGGTGGTGGACTCCCGATGCAACAAGCCTGTCAAAGAAAACCGACCTTCGGTGCGAGGGGGGGGGGGCATACGCACAAAATAAGAAAGTGGCTGTTTAATCGGGCATTTCGGCGATTCCTGGGGCCGGAAGTGGGAAGTAGATTGGAATGAAAAATAGCGGGGCCGGCAGTTGAATGCGAGCCGTCGAGGTATGAGTTTCGTAGATGGGTAATTGTTATCAAAGGTGACGAGACGACGCCGACGACGCCTTCGTCATGCCTTCGCGCCAAACAAAATAGAACCTGAGGTATGACGTCGTCGTCGATCCGAAAACAATTCCATGACGTACAGCATGTCGCCAAATGAGGATTCATTCATTGCCGATGATTTCATCACAGGCCACTGGTTGAGCAATTTTGGGGCAGTAAGTTGGGCACGCCGTAACCTCGAAGATCGCGCAAAGTGCATTATGGGCTCGAGGCACTGCTACCTCCCCACTCGACGAGTATTCCAAGACGGATTCCGTCTAAAAAGCAGCCAGTCAACCGAATTCGATCAGGACAGCAGCGCGCTCGACACGCGCCAGTCAGTCAAGGCACCCGAACTCTTTTTTTTCCCACCCGTCTTCTTCCGTCGTCGGCGTCCTCATCAGCGAATGAGTTGACGTGAGGATCGCATTGTGGCCCCGGCGGTGCTGGCGGCGCGCATCATATATTGCCGGCCCTATAGTCGCTGCGCGCGCGGTGCGCTCTGCTCGCAGTCTGCCGCGCGAAGTAGTCGGACTGGTGCTTCATCTCCCCAAGCCTCTGGAGGAAGACGACTGCGGCCGGGTGAGTCGAGTTGACAAGCGACACTCTACCAAATGAAGTGGCTTCCGAGAGGTGCCTTACTTTTATCATCACGACCACGGGTGGTGTTGCAGCTTCCTCAGCGGGGTCGTGGTGCCGTGCGGTCCAGGAAGTGGTGCTGCTCTCCTCGAAGGACGCCAGGATGACACGGGTCCGCGCGCCGTTGCTGCTGGCGCTGCTCGCGGCTGTGGCCGGTGCTCGGGACGCGCCCGACTCCATGGAGGAGGTGCTGGGCCCCATCGTCTACCCGCACAGCATGCTGCCGGCCAACGTCGCGCAGTTCAGGCAGTCCCGCCGGCAAGTGTGGCGGATGCTCAACTTTATGCGCCCGCCAATGCCGCAGCTGTGGAGGGTCCTCCAATCACAAAACGTACGGCCAAAAATTCGCACGCTTCACGCCCTTTCCGGGGGAAAAGAAAAATGAGCAACGTTCCCATACGCTCGACGGGTAATTGGGAATCGGGAAAAAAAGGACGTGGTTTGCTCGTGTTTCCGTTTTCCCCCCTTTTCATGACTTTTTGCTTTAACCAATCAGAAGTCACAGCGGAAACAGCACGGGAAGCCTAGCCTGTTCCGACTCGGTTGATGCGAGGGTGCCCCATCCCCATTCGTGTTTTTCGTCGTTTCCTTTTCCCGACACAAACTTTGAACACAAAAGCCTCCACCCCCTGCCCTCCCTTCCGAACAGCGCCTGCAGCCGCAGTTGGGACCCTCGGTGCCATTCCCGTGTCCGCTCGACGGACAGAGCAGGTCGCCGTCCAGGCCGTCCTCGGTGCACCGCCTGCGGCCCGGCGACGTGGACGTGGTGGGCGCCATCGGCGACTCGATGACGGCGGCCAGCGGCGAGCTCGCCCTGGGCCCGTTTGACGTCAGCCTGGAGGACCGCGGGCACGCGTTCGTGACGGGTGAGTTTCGAGCGACACAAAACTCTCGCAGCATTCTACCCGAAAATGTTACATAATGGGCCGTGTATTTTTGTTGGTCTACTCTACCGGCGCCCGCCCTCCTCTACGAACGAAAAAGTGATATCCGCTTTCCCTTTTCTATCCGGTCTATTCATTCTCTCCTTCGCCCCCTCCCCTCCCCATCTCGTCGATGCTCACAACGTGCTGGCATTACACCCCGCCGCCTAAATGACGGCCCCCTTCGTGTCGCGCGTGACGGGCGTACGGGCGCGCGCGCACGCTGCTCCACCCGCGATCACATGCGCTTGGGCGTGGCGTGGCGGAGCCCAAAGACCTTCAGGCTGTACGAGTTGTTCCAGGCGCACTACAAGCGCGTGTGCGTGTGCGCAGCGCGCCGCTTGCTCCAAGGGCTCACACAACGGGCCATCCTGTCAGAGTTTGTGAACACTCGAGTCTATCGATCTCGTTGCTCATCGATGTATCGTTCGGTCGGTCTGCAGGCGGCTGGGGCTCGTGGCGCTCCAGCACGACGCTGGCCAACATCCTGAAGACCTACAACCCCGCGCTACGGGGCTGGGCCTCGGCCACTAGCCTCAGCGTCGACAAGGCGTCCCGGTTCAACGTCGCCGAGCCCATGGCGGCCACGCGGGACGTGGTGCACCAGGCCAAGATCCTGGCCGCCAGGATGGCACAGGAGGTCAACATGAAAGAGGACTGGAAGGTGAGAAGCAGTTCAAATTAAAGAAGACCGTCCGTCCTCTTTTATCTTTGTGACTGATTACATTTTGTGGCATTTTCCCAAGCTGGTGAGCATCTTGATCGGAGCCAACGAGATGTGTTCGATCTGCTTCGAGGACCCGAAGGTGTTCCTTCGTCGTGAACGGGAGGCCCTCATCCGCGGCCTCGACGCTCTCATGGCGCTGCTGCCCAGGACGCTGGTCGTGGTCGTCATCGCTCCGGGTGAGAGAAGAGCTGCTTTAGCAGCCCCGAAACAAAATTAGAAAAAAATTGCTGGCTTCAATTAAATAAATGGGTCCAGAAATGCCTTTGTGGGAGGGGAGTATACGAGGGCGGGTACGAGACGAGACCCGGGCAATCCCCGGGAATCCCCCAACCATTAGGAGTATTAGCAGCGCTGGAGTAGAGGGTAGCACAAGCACAGCACCCTGTGTTCAACTTTATAGCTATCTAAAATTTAAGACTAAATAATAAACTTATTTCAGAAAAGTCAGTGGTGTAAAAATGACGCGGTTATCGCGAGAACGACGTTAACGCACGTAATGCTGCCTTCTTTTTTCAGATGTCGGGTTCAAGGACGCCCTGGGTCCGCTGCCGCCCTGGTGCGAGGTGATGAACCGGTTCGAGTGCCCCTGCATCTTCGGGGACCGCTTCCAGGACGCCATCCCTCGGCACAGGGAGGTCTACAAAGAAGTCCAGCGGATGCAGCGCGAAGTTGTGAGTGCCCGGCGGTTTGTTTTCGTGTTCTGCTTACAACACGCTAGTGGATGTGAGTTTCTCTCTCCAGGTGGCGATGGAGCGCTTTCGGACCCGAGAGGACTTCGCCGTGGTGTCGGCGCCGTTCATGTCTGGGCCCGGACAGCTGCTGCCCTTCCTGGCGCCCGGCGGAAATGGCACGGACTGGACCTTCTTCTCCACCGACTGCTTCCACTTCAGTCAGAAGGGTACCGCCGTCGGTGAGTGAGCCGTAAGGGAGGGGTTTAGGTGACTTTCCTTTTATATGAGTCTGTCGAAAACTTTTCTACCCTTATTGAGACTTACTCAGGCTGAACGAGGCGGTCAGCCCGTATAGTTGGCTGGCCTCCGGAGCGGAGGGGGGAACGACTCTGAGATCTCGTGTACCCGGGATTACTCCGGATTGCTCCGATTACCCCTAGAGTACCCTATCGGATTACCGCTGGATTGACACGGGGGGCGTCTAGCGGATTATACCCTAGTCGTTTTCCCCCTCGGCTGTCCGGCGCTGTCTCACGGGGGGCGCCTCGCTCGTGGAGGCGCGGCAGTCCGGTTAGCCGAGCTGGTGGATGGGAGGCCTACCCAATGGGCGCCGGAGCTCGATAACGCCTCGCTACACTATGCGATGCCATCGGAACTGCACATACATACATTTTAAACACATTCTTGTTTAAATAAAAAAATTTAATTAACAATAAATTATTCG
>NW_026267144.1:725155-740607 GCF_000697945.3 Frankliniella occidentalis | reverse complement strand
TTATTCGGCTTAGTTGAAAAAAGACATTTTGAAAAATCACCATCTTATTATCCAATTATTATGATGTACTCTGGACGCATTATTTTGCCTCAAGTGAGTCGCGATCAAACTCTTAACAGGCCCTTTTTATCCTCGGCTTATCTCGGCCGTGTCGAATTTTCCTCGCATTATTTTCCCTCCTGCGTGGTGGTGTGGCGTTCCCTTAATCATTGTCCGCGCTTCGCTCCGCAGCGGCCAACGGGCTGTGGAACAACCTGCTGGAGCCGGAGGGCAACAAGTCCGAGTGGGGCCCGCTGCTACGCAGGTTCCGCTGCCCTTCCGCCGACCGGCCCTACCTCTGCACGTGGCGGAACTGCTAGCCCGCTGCTGCTGGCCCTCCTGCTGACAGCTGACGACGCCGCCGCCCCGGGGCTACCGATAACGAGGCCTGACTGAAAAATCGTTGGAAGCGCGCGGCCGGGAAAACGGTACGGGCTTTCAAATTACGTCATGTAGTTTGACCCCATCATGGGTGCCTCCGAGTGACAGCAACAGGGGAGGGCGCGGTGGTGGGGGTGCAGTTGCGTTTGCGAATAATTGTTTAAACGCTTTCAAAGACACCGGAGTCCTGTGAAAGACTTCTCAGACATGAAATACCTGAAATAAAGCGACATTAAGACGAGTGCCGGTCTCTCATTTCTTTGCTTGGTAAGCGCCCTTTCTTTCCCGTTCCATAAAGTCTATACAATGAAACGAATTTTTGCTTTTCGCGCTTCGCACACTCTGATTTATTTTGTTGGCCCGCTCGGGCTGGCTATCGACGCTACCTCAGGCTACCTCGAGCTCGCCGTTTGGAAGACGATCGTTTTGTGCTGCACAGCCCGGCTCTGAGTAGGCTTTGAGCCCTTTGACTGGAATACGGACTGGCCAGTCGGGCTCCTCATACCCCTCCCCCTGACCTTCTTCTTCCTTCGCCCTCGTGCTACCTTTGAAACGCCCCAAGCCTTTACCTTTCTTCCTACAGAGGGTATAACAGGGAACCCTGAAGCATGACCAGCGACTTGCCAAAATGGCGAACAAAAGCAATTGTTTCGTCAGCCTTTTGTGAATTATTAATTCTTATAACAGGAAATGAGAAGGAATGGAGACGGAGAATTATCCGTGTAGTATCAGGACTCATTCCGCACATTTTGCTTCGTCGTGACCTTTTTTTTTTAAAAAAAATGTGCACTCAATTACTTTTTGAATCGTCAAATGAAATAATTTTACTGCTCGTTGCTCGCAAATATATACACATTTAGCCTGGTAATCTAACGAGCATATGCTATCATTTTTTTAATCCGTACTTTTCAGCGCATGCCACATCTATTTTTACGTGGCGCACGTTCTCCCGGGTAGGAAAAAAAAAACAAAATGAAAAGGCGCCGGAAAAACACGCGCGTTGTTGGTGCTCCATCTTGGGGCAGGGTCCGCGGCGACTGGTCTTACAACGGTCATCCGCGGGTCATCTTCTAAGAGTCATCCGGTGGATCCGCCGTGTGCTGCACGTGCTGCAGATCTGCAATCGCCTGCGATGCATCCTCGGAGGAGCATCCGCAGGCAGCACTTCGCTCAAGTCACGTGTCAAGAACCGCCTGCCCGCTTCGCCTCCATATTTCCCAGCTTGAGCATTCAGGGGCTCCCCCCTCCTCCTCCCTCTATCTTCATGATCTTTTTATTTCGGGAGACACACGTGCTCGCCTGGAATATTCAGTGGACTTTGAGTTCTCTTCCGTAATGGTCTTAGTAGAAGTTCAGCGAGCAGTCAAATGCTGCATCCTTGTGCACGGCAAAAAAAGAAGTTCCTTGAATTTGAAAGACTTGGTCTTGGATGTCACTGGCATTCTCCATCAAATTGTTCTTGAAGTTCAAGGCCCCCTTTTCACCGTGTGATGACGACCCGCGACTAGATCCGGTGGCCGTCGATGACTTATCGGTCCATAAACATTTCACCGAGAATCTCTTACGTAACTTGTGTTTTGCCTTCACACCCAGAAAAATAGTTTCTTGATTCAAGTGCAAGCTGACAAGATGAAATTTACCATTGAAACAAGGCAATTTTGTCTTTGGAATAAGATTTTTCTCTCATTCGAAAGAAAATATCAGCATGTTCCAAGAGTAAACTTAGATCTCGTGTCAGCGTGCACTTGAAACAAGGAAAAATTTACCTGAAACAAAAAAGGGTGCGTAGAAGTGTACGCTGTAGTGGGGTCAAGATACTGATGGATGGCCTGGATGATTCCAAGGCGATTGATCCCGATGAGTTCGGTTCGAGTTGCAGAGGACTTCAAGAGTTGTGCTGTTTGCGGCTACGAGTCCCCCCCCCCCTGGGTCGCGGGGGCAGGCGGTGCTGTATGGACAGGAAAATGCGATTCGGGAGCTCTTTTGTTATGCAGAATTGAGCAACTTGTGCAATTTTGGGGACACTTGACGAGGTGCGCGGCTATCTTCTCATACCAGAGCGGTGGGCCCGCGGCGGCGCGCGCGACCGTATCGGCACTCCGGCAACAGCTGCGTGACTCTGCCGTTCCGCTGGCAATCAAACTTGAGCATGACTCGCTTTTCTACTTATAAACATAGTATATATGCGTCCGGAATATGAATAATCAACCACCTATCCCGCTGTGTGATAATATGTTTTCCTTTAAAACCTCGTATTGCTTTTTAATTGACCGAGTAAGAGTCGAACACTTTCAGAAAAGGGCTCGTTCAAATGTACCGCTGTCGTCAGATTCACCCGAAAGATTTCGGGAATCAGGCGCCTGTGAGATCTAGGATAGGCCAACCCGTAGTACACACGTGCCCTGCAGACAAGATGTTGCCTATCTGCCAGGCGCCGAGGGAGCTTGCCCAGGCTGAACGAGAGTTTCGAGACGAACGGTTACTTCACGGGATGATCCACCGGTGTGGATATGTGGAATAAAAAAGCACTTTATGCAAGGGTTCAAAAAAATAAAAAATAGTGTGGGAGGACACTTTATGCAAATTTCAACTTCCAGACGCCGGTTGGTTGTTGTGGTTGAACACGCCGGTTGCACTCTTGACACATCCGTGTAATTTTGTGCACGGTCCCCCACCATCAGCCTCTGCGACGTGGATCAGCGCGTGCTGCAGGCCGGCGCTGTGGTCCGGGCCGGCGGCCGGTGACAGGACCTGCGTGGCGGCTGAGCAGGGCAATCATCAAAGAGTATAAAACCGCCTTTTGCCTGCATAATAATTTCCCGCCACGACGCTCGCTCTCTTGATGAGGTTGATGCACCTGCATGCAGGCTGGAGTTATAGAGGAAGAGCACGCCGGTGGAGGGAGAGGAGGAGGAACAGGGTGGGGGAGTCATTGTCCGAGAGGAAGGGGAGAAGCTGTCTCGTCCCCTCCCGAGCGGCTGCCTCCCTCTCCCTCCGCGCCGGAGTCGCGCGGCTCGCGCGGCTGGCAGCGGCCGGCCGGCCAGGCTGGGGGGATCTTGACATTGAAACCGTATCGCTGTCTGGCCGGCTGCTTGGAGGAGGAGGAGTAGGGGCGTGGCGGGGCGTGGTGTGGCGGGGCGTGGCGGGGCGTGGCGGGGGCCCGCCGGGGCGGTGGCGGCGCTGGCCGATCGTCCTGGACCGGACGGGTTGTCGTAGCAGGCGAAGCAAGCCGGGCGGGCAGCCGCGGTCGGACCGGGTGTGTTTGTGTGCGCGCTCGTGCCCTCCGGTGTGTGTGTGTGAGTGAGTGTGTGTGTGCGGGTGCATTGGCGCGTGTAAGCGTGTGTGGATAGCGAGAGCGGAATCGAAGCGGCCGACTCACTCGCCGAGTGGACTTGACTTTGACCGCCTCGCGGCCGACCTGCAGCAGCACCGGGTCCAGCTCTCAGGAGCAGCATGACGCGTGCCGCCCTCTTGTAAGTAGGAAGACTCCGGCATTTGCGGTGGCCGACCGATGGCAAGCAGTGATTGATTGGAAAGTGTCAAAAGTGTAAATTAACAGAATTCGTTATTTCTGATGCACAACCAATGGCGTAAGCTCATGAAAGCACAGCGCATTCAATTCGATGCAATCTACGTTCACTTACCGGGTCAGGAGAATCTTACAGTTTTTAATCATGAGTTCATTGTTTTACAATAACCATTTTCATCAAAATCATTGTGCTCCATAAATCCTCGGAATATTTTTCAAGGTGTTGCTTGCACAGTTAAAGTCTTACGAAGCAAAATGCCAAATGCTTCGTACCTACGAAGGATTTGCTCCCTACGAAGCGTCCAAATCCTTTGTATTACAAAGGATTTGGCATTTTTCTTCGTAAGACTTTAACAGTGTGTCATCATTTTAAATCGCCCTTAAGGTACGTCCGTTTTTTCATATCCATTCAGCAAAGTTCGGGATTTTAGCGCCTGTGAGACTAAGGGTAGGCCATCCCGCAGTACATGCATGCAATGCATGTACAATGTTGCCTAACTATCAGGCGCTACAAGAGCTTGGCATAAGCTTAACTAGGTCGTTTTGTTGCGATAAATGCCGGACGTACTTTCTGGATGATACCTCAAACTACAATAAGCTGTTTTTGTGTTTACGAAGTAAATTTACAAATGCCAAGTGAGATGCCAAGGAGCATTTTGTGAATAATTTTGTTTGAAGAAACTGTGCTTTACAGCGTCTGTGCAACCAGATTGTACAAAATGGAACGTATTTTTATGTGATAAATTTCGCACACGAAGCTATGACACGACAAAATTTGTTTTAATTGCAAGTAGTATTTTTTTACGAATCGTATTACCAGTTTCCCGTCGTCACCCACCACAGTTGCGACATCTCTGTATTTCGGAAACGCTTCGAACACGGACCTCGCCAAAACTGGTTTGAGGAATGTTATTTCAGTGGAGTTATTTGTGTTTTGTGATACCTTCGTTCCTTAAATAGCTGCGTAGTCTAAATAATCACTGAAACATTTGCTTAAACACTGAAGGCATATTAACTGAATGTTTTGTTTACTGTCGTTAGCAAGTCTCATGCTATCATCATTAGTCTGCACCTCAGCTCACAATACAGGCGTGTTATGCAAAAAAGAATAAGAGACTGAAAGAATAATAACTGGTTGAAACAGTTGGTACAGTCTTTGGCCGGGCAACGCGTCGGGTTGGTCCGGTCAGTACCCCTACTGTCTCCCGCGCGCGCGGCGCGCGCAACACAAACCTGTTGACCTTAGGCGACTGCAGCATCCTTCCGGACCCAAGCGCACCTCTGCGTTTGTGTTGTGTCCGCGTTTGTGTTGTGTCCGCGTTTGTGTTGTGTCCGCGTTTGTGTTGTGTCCGCGTTTGTGTTGTGTCCGCGTTTGTTTGCGCATGATTACCCCCGCATCGTTAATTTATTATAATTGGGTAATTGTTTTAATTGTTTTATTGGGTTATCACAAAAGAGTATCGCACTCTTCCCTCGGGTGCACTCTAAAAAATCCCGTCGTGAATGTACAAAATTTTTGTAAACTCGAATTATAATTTAAGTTGTAAAGTTAAGAGAGCACAATTTTTACTCGCCAATGTATTTTAATCGATTTTAAGTCGATATGTACTGCACGTATGTCTACGACTACAAACTAATTTTACGCCTTGCGTCAAGGAAAATTTTCCTGTGAACCTTCTTCTTTTGTTCACAGTGTTGAAGGTGGAAGGATCTCAAAGAGATTGTAAAAACAGCAGCTGGAACTATAGTTTGATTTCACAAATTTGCAGCTTAACTAGTTTAATTGCGGAAAAAATACAAATAGGAGGTCCGAATACAGAAACCGACGGGAACTGTTGTTCAACTACTGAGCTCTGCTGCTACTCTCAACTTACAATATTTTCATTCATTAGAAAAAAAGTGGTCATTACTAAAACGGCAATAAGCAGTTTGAAAGAATACTGACAATTTGACCACTAACCATTTAGGAACCACTCGGGGCAACCTTGTTCTTGTGGCGCTTCAAAATGAAAGGGGCGTGTCGTTTGATGGAGGGGGGCTGGGGGCTGGCAACGAGTCCTTGGGGAAGGTCACGGCACACGCTCTACGGCCACCGCTATGGTCCATTAGACGCGTCCTTCTTCTAGAGCAATCCAAGCCGGCTGGCTCCTTTACAGCTGGAGTAGGGAGGGGTGAACGGAAACGAAACGACCACCACGTGGAACGTTTTACCCTATCACGAGGCGTGTTTGAAAAGCACGCGATAGTATAAAGCTTAGACTATACAATAACAGTCAGGAATCATTTCATTTTCATGGCTGGGGGACACTGCAGCTTAAAGAAAATCCCGAAGATCGTAGCATCTCGTCACTCGTCGTGATTTGCATTAATGAGAATGATGATGAGGAGCGTTCGTTTTTTGACGTGACCACGTGAAAAATGATGGATTGGTAGGCCTCTTGGGGAGCCAAACCATAGTCCAAGTGCGCGTCCACAGAGTAGCCTTGATATTACATAGATCGAAATTATTAATTTCAAAACAATTTTTTTGATTTCGTAGGTCTAGTTCAGACCACGACCACAGCGTGCTTATGTGCGAGGCTCGGAAAGGTGTGCGGGGGGAGAGGGGGGGGGGGTGCAGCCGAGGGCGGGGCCGGACTGCACCTGGTAGCGCCGTTCCCAGCCGGTTTCTCCTGGAAGCGGCCGCCCGGCCACTTGGCCTTGACAGTGAATAAACCTGACCATACCTCACCTATTCTCGTCGTCAGGTTCTTATTTTTTTTTAATCCTATCGTTTTATATGAGTACATTGACTTGCACGGTCCGGAAGCTCCGGAAGCTGTTCCGAAAACAACTTCCGTCACGCGCGTGTTCATCATCAATGGCTGCATCCCATTCAATACCGTACGGTCCGGACTTATCAGATGCTTCCCGCTATAAAAAAACCTCCGCTATTCGGTGGCACATTCATGGCCTGCAGGACAATAAATTCCACGTTGTTATAGACCGAGTAACGTCCGACCGCTAGGGCCCTGTGTTCCATTGGGGGAAAGGGAAGCTGAGCAGTGAGCATCTTCTTTGTCATATTCGGCCAAAGCCATCCTTCACGTTCAGTATAATGACGTCCAACTTTGCCCGGAACGAGGTTTTTATCGAGTATGACGCCCAACTCGAGGCGCTTACTGCTGTGCCTCCCGGCATGGCCGTAGCCATCCCTGCGTGCCCTTCACATCCAGTACGCTAGTTCCAAGTCCTGCGGGAACCGAACTTTCCCCCTCTCTATTTTCCTCACGCAAAAGTTTGCAGCAGCGTAATAGACCAGAATGCAGTTGAAAACACCCTCCCGTTTGCAGTGACGACTGACTATATATGCTGACGCTGATTGTGTTACAATATTTTTTTCACCCTTCCGTTAGGACCCCGGGGCGATGAAGAGGAGGGGGTATGGTGGGAAGGCCACGGAAGAGGCAACTTGGCAAACTTGGTGGGGGACACCAACAACTTTTGAAGCGAGACGATTGCATCGCCACGAGGACGCGTTGGACAGGGCGGCCATCCTGTTATCGCATCTGTGATGTCCTGCCGTCGTCAGAGCGTATACGGGAGAGTCGCAAACTAATCTCGCTTGGAAAATGTTAATCCTGCGCCCAAGTAGTTTCTACTCGGCCTAGTCCCGGGCAGGCAGTGGCCGTGGAGACGCCTGTCGGGGCCGCTGGGCGCGCCGGCACCGCCCCGGTGACGGTGATGCACTGGGGGCCGAAGGGCTTCGACAACAACTCTGTCCTTTGTCATTCGGAAGGAGAGGCGCCGAGCGGGGCTGGAGCGCGGGGAGGGGGGGGGGGTTAGAGGGGGGCAGATGTACGGTCGAGCCGTTCCGGGAAAGGGGTGGCCATCTTTTTTATTTCCCCAGGCTGAAGAGTGATGACCGTGTGGGCCCGTGGGGGAGGGAGGCGGAGAGGGGGAGTTTTTGACCAATAATAGCTCCATGGACCACTCCCCGTCGCTTTCCCTGCTCGCCTCCTCCCATACGCACAAACAGACGCTGTAAAAAGTTGTTTTTATTACTACTTTTTTAAGAGAGGGGGGGGGGCGGAGTTTACATAACGTTGTTCAAACATTATGAATTACTAGTGGTTTTCCGTTTCGATTGATGACAGCTCTTTTGCATACACACAGCACACCTGTTTACCGGATGTTTCCGACTGATACCAAAATAGCGAATAATCTGGATAAACCGGAAGCGATTGGCCGCGGTCAGACCGAACGCTTGCGAATGCTACACCACTGGCTCAGTGTGTCAGTCGGTTCGAGAAGTTTTCACCATGTAGAGCGAGGGGGCCTTCAGTTCAGCTCGTCAGTCGGGGACCAGGAAAGGCTGAGTGGCGCGTGCCTCCGTGAGTGATGGTACCGCGCGCAAGGTGAGGACGGACCGGGACGGACGGACAGGTGCGAGTGTTTTTTTCGGCGGCGTGCCTCAGATTGGGCGCCGTGCCGCGTACCGCCTCCGCCCGACCACCACCGCCGAGTCCGATGTGAGCGGGGTCAGAGTCCCTGTATACCGGCCGAATGAGGCGCTGAGGCGTGTGTGTTGCATTTGCGGTTTACGGATGTTAAATAAAAGAGCCTTCGCGGACAGACGTGCAGACTGTAGACACGAAAAATATTAACTGTATAAAAGGTGTTCTTTAAAATTTGAGTGTCACTGTAAGTTTCTTACAAAGACCTGTTCTTATTACGTACAAAAAAAATTGACACCTTCGGTAAACAAACAAATCCTTTGTATTTCGAAGGGCTTGGTTTCGTAATAACGAAGGGCACGTGTCTGTTAACAAAGCGCTGGTTTTTTTAATACGAAGAAAATCCGATGGTAAAATGTTGGTTTCTGGTTCCAGGTCCTTTGTACGTTACGAAACCCAATCCTTCGTAATATATAGACTGTTCTTTGTGAGAAACTAAAAGTGATGTAAAATCTAATTTTTTCATAGTGTGTTAATTTTGAGCGTTTAAGTTTATGATTCGTACTCTTTACCCTCCCGTAGCTAACGGCAGAGGCCTATTTTGTTAACCGGTCGTCTTTTCTAAATTTATCGATCCGTTTGGCAGCGGACAAAACTATTTCGTTTCCACACGCAGAAAAATCGTTTCTTGTTTCAAGTTAACTTTTCCTCGTTTCAAGTGTACGCTGACACAAGACACAAGTTTACTCTCGAAACAAGCTAATATTATTTCGAATAGGAAAAAAATCTTATTCCAAAAGACAAAATTGCCTTGTTTCAATGGTAAATTTCATCTTGTGGCAGCTTGCACTTGAATCAAGAAACTATTTTTCTAGGTGCATCGAGGAAGGTTAATGAGCTGCCCGTTTCGTTGATCCATCGCACGTGTAGATGTACGCGTGTGTGTGCGTCGTACGTTACTCCCGCCGGCATGTTTGAGGCGAATCATGTCGCTGCCATAGGCGGCCCACCGGCGTGGGAAAAAGACGTGACGCAGCAGCAAGTTCCGCTGCAGACGGGACGCTCATGACCTCATATGACGTCACACGAAGGATTCTGGTGATGCGTAGGACCCTCGAAATCTCCCGTCTAGCAGCGCTTAAACTATAATTTGCCATCTATGGAGATGTGTGTGTACTGTACAGTATATCTAGCGTGGCGGAAGAAAAATTCCCGAAAGAATCGCTTGCACAATGTTGTGCTGGACCCAGAAAAGTGGGGGATTAGGACCGGGGGTAAAGGTGGTGGTGGTGGGGGGGGGGGGATATACAGCCTTAATAATAATCATATTCCTCGGCACAGAGGCATGGAAGAGTCCTGCCCTTAATCCCTCGTCTCGCATTCCCGCCCTGTCCTGACCAAACCCGGCCGGCGCCGCACGGCCCTTTTCTGCGCGATGCCGGCCTCAACTTTGCCCAACATTAATAAATTCTGCAAACAAACTTACTTTCTCGAGGGGCGTTAGCGCGCTGCCGCCGCCTCCGCGCAGGTAGCACGGCGCGCTTCACGGCGCGAGAACAGCAGTTTGACAGCCCCCCCTCCCTTCCTTCCGTATTATTGGAATAATCCGAGGCCCGCGGGGATTGAGTTGGGAAAGACACACTAAGCGGCGCCTTGTGTTCTTTCATCTGGTCCAATATGACGCGGCCGCATGCGGCAGAGTGCCGCGAATCATCGTAGTACGCTTGTTAAGCCATCCGAGCTTTCACTTTACCGTAGAGAAAAACCGTTTGGAGGGTATGTAGTACATACCCATAGGACACTTTTAAGAAGTGGTGCCCAAGCCTACTCTGCGTGGGGACCGCTCTACGGAGGGTTGCATACCCAGCAGGGGCAGGGCTTAAAAACCGCCTACAACATGGTCTGTCGACCGGGAAGGGGTCGCAATGTATTCCCTCATGTAAACTGCACTAGAAAATTACTTCCCGAAAGTGATTAAAGCAGGTTGCCTACCTCTAGGCGTCAAAATATCACTAAAACCATAAAAATACACTGAAAGGTGGGGTTTTGTTTAATTCATCCGCGTCGGAGTGTCTGTGCATGAATGTGCGTCATGTGTGCGCGTGTTGTGTGCGTGCTTGTGTAGGGCACCAGTGGGGTGGGCTTAAGTCAGTTTTTTCGGGTGTTAAAGGGTTGGTATTTTCCAAAGAAGTTCTGGAAATCAACTTTTGACGCGTGTCGTGCAGCATTTGTCAACTGCCTTGTTATACGGTATGTGAACGCTACTGAAGTTGAGTGTGTTCGTTTTGAAGGCGAAGTTAACGTCCTATACCGCTCAAATCAAAGATGGCGGACGATAAAGGGCTTAAATGACTTTTCCTTCAAAAACTCCCGATTTTGACATGCGATGAGTCCCTCCCTACGTTTCATGGGTCGGAGAACGCGAATATAGGCACCAAAAGTCAATGCAGTCAACAGGAGAACCGTAATCCAAGATGGCGGCCGCCCCCAGGGCGTAAATATAGACCTTTCGTAACTTGGTATATTGTGAAGTGCAGCGCATCCCTACACATGTTTTTGGCGTCGACCAGCTCGGATATGTCTTGGTAGTTCATTTGACCAACAGTAACCCTAGAAATCATTACTGTGGCCCGCTACACTGATAGAAAGATGTCTTATGATCAAACACCGTTCGGGTGACTTCTGACTCTCTATTGTCGTCAAACAAGAAACAAAGCCCCAATATCTGGTAACATGCCTGCCGAGGCTTAATTGGTGGGGTTGCAATGGCGAAACCAACGACAAAGTTAATAGGTTTTGCAAAGATTTAACAGTAAAGCCTCCGAGGAAAGCCAAATGGACGCAATTTGCATTTGTCAGTATAACTCTTTCTAAGGGTGTAATGGGTGTAATGAGAGTATCAGTGAAGCCACAGTAATGTTTTCTAGCGTTACTGTTGGTCAAATGAACTAAAAAGTCCCATATCCGAGCTGGTCGACGCCGAAAACATGTGTAGGGATGCGCTGCACTTCACAATATACCAAGTTACGAAAGGTCTACATTTACGCCCTGGGGGCGGCCGCCATCTCGGATTACGGTTCCCCTGTTGACTGCATTGACTTCTGGTGCCTATATTCGCGTTCTCCGACCCAAGAAACGTAGGGAGGGACTCATCGCATGTCAAAATCGGGAGTTTTTGAAGGAAAAGTCATTTAAGCCCTTTATCGTCCGCCATCTTTGATTTGAGCGGTATAGGACGTTAACTTCGCCTTCAAAACGAACACACTCAACTTCAGTAGCGTTCACATACCGTATAACAAGGCAGTTGACAAATGCTGCATGACACGCGTCAAAAGTTGATTTCCAGAACTTCTTTGGAAAATACCAACCCTTTAACACCCGAAAAAAACTGACTTAAGCCCACCCCACTGGTGCCCTACACAAGCACGCACACAACACGCGCACACATGCGCACATTCATGCACAGACACTCCGACGCGGATGAATTAAACAAAACCCCACCTTTCAGTGTATTTTTATGGTTTTAGTGATATTTTGACGCCTAGAGGTAGGCAACCTGCTTTAATCACTTTCGGGAAGTAATTTTCTAGTGCAGTTTACATGAGGGAATACATTGCGACCCCTTCCCGGTCGACAGACCATGTTGTAGGCGGTTTTTAAGCCCTGCCCCTGCTGGGTATGCAACCCTCCGAGTAGGCTTGGGCACCACTTCTTAAAAGTGTCCTATGGGTATGTACTACATACCCTCCAAACGGTTTTTCTCTACGGTAAAGTGAAAGCTCGGGCCCTTTTTTGAGGCTTAACAAGCGTACTATCGCGCAGCGCGGTCGAGAAGTTCTCCCCGCGCGAACGCGGCTCAACAACGCTCGACGCTCCCTCTCGCCGCGGCCGCCGCTGCGCCGACGACCTCGACCAGTAAAAGCGAGAACGCCCCTAACCGGACGACCGGCGCGGGCGCTTCCTCTCGGCACGTCGCATGATATAGGCTCTCCCGGGTCAGAGGTCGGGCCGCACCGCGCAAGGTGGCGCCGACCGTCACGCGCACCGTTGTGCTGACCACCGCAATGGCCTATACCTGTCGGCCGAACGCAACGACAAAACGGCGTGTGCACGTTTGCGCGACCGACTAGCCAAATACTCCGCACACGGTACACCTAGTTTCTTCATAGCACTCCGAAAAACGAGACATTTGATTAAATGAACAAAAAAAGAGAATATTTTAGAGAACACTGTAAAAATTCTTGTCACGATGACGAAAATTCCATGGCTATTTCTTTAGTACAGGGGTGTCGTAATGGGTTCTCTCGTCACGGTGACGAGAAAACCCTTATCACGTGACGAATGAAAACCCTATAGCCATGGTATTTTCGTCATCGTGACAAAGATTTTTTTACAGTGAATCCTTACCCCTCCTTACAAGAAACCTCCACGATATGCCGGGCCGGGTGCTTTGGTTCTTGTGAAGGGACTAGAGGAAACGTTGCCCGAGTTTATTTCTCGCATCGTACAAATCCGGAGCGTTCTGTTCGACGCATCCCAGGGCGGTGGCGTCGGCGCGGGCGGCGCGCGCCCAACCACACCGCCTCGCGTGCAGCAGTTCCGCCGCCGCGACGCCCACTTAGCGATCGGCGAGCGGGAGAGTGTGAATGTCGTGCCGGGCGGCGGGCGTCAAATGCCGCACGCTCGCTTCCTTGAGGCGGAGGACGGATGACGGGACGAACGCTGCTGGGGCGATGCGTGACCTTGTCACACATTAAACGCGACTCGGTGTCGGCAGGCGGCAGGCGGCGCTCGCGGATCATACCGCGCGCCACTAATGGGGTATGTTCCTGGGAGAGTTCAAGTCGAAGCGGAAGGAGATGCTGACGATTGCTGCGTGGCGCCCGCCGCCATGTGTACGCTGCGTTCAGTATGGGCGATTGTCACGTAAAGGAACGAGGTCTTGAGAGAACCACTAGGCCGCACAGATGTAGCGCCACGGTTTGTTTGAAAGGCAATTGATGTGTGGTCTTAAAAACTCTGCAGATGATGTACAAATTGTCTGCGTCTTTGGGTGTTCAAGCAAAGTTATGAGCGGGGATCCTGTTTTTTTCCCCATGGCATACATAAACTTTTACTAGACGGCTAACCATTAGGTGACGAAAAGCCGCATGCCGCACACTGAAGACTAAGCTGTTTGGTTGATGAGTGGTTGCCGGTACTGTACGAACGTAGCGCCATCTGTATTACTTATACTGAAAAATCCAATGTGATAGAAAAAAGTGATTACTGCTATTTAAACGCCGAGGCTGAGCATCAATCAGGCCATAGTGTTGTCATCGGCTGTCCTTCGCTTCGCCTCTATGAAATCAATACAAACGAGGTACTGTCTCTTCCGCCTTGCCTCGCGGTGAAGCAGTAAAACGCCCTGCTGCAAAGTGACAGCAGAGCAGTTACGAATATGAATAATGTCAGTGGAAATCGGCACGGTGCAGTTTTTTTCGATTTCTTCTCGTACTTCTCGGGTTAGGGTCGACGACGTAGTGACTCAGTTCTTTTATCCATGTTATGGAAGAAAAACACAAATATGAAATTGAAGTTTTTTTAAAAAAAAAATTCCAGCAGTTTGCTATATATTTGCGGTACACAAAAAATAATCCAGGGAAAGTAGTGGTGGGACTTTTCTTTTATTTGGTGTTAGCCACCGTAGGAATGAACAGAATACATCACTATCGTCGTCTGCCCGAACCACCGCGGTCTTCCAAAGTTAAGGAAGGGGACCCCTTTAGCAAACCACGCAGTCAATGTTGGCATCCGGCCCACACGCTACAGCTCGTATTCCGGATTTTGGCGGGATTTTCCTAGGTCGGGTAGCAGCATACGAAGCGACTTTTCACGGGAATAGACTCAGGGAGCGGCTAGAGAGTACAATCACTTTTTTACTCAGATTCATTGGGCAAATTACGGGAGTTAAGCGCCTGTGATACTCGGGGTAGGCCACCCCGCAGTACACCCGTGCATTGCATGCAGACTTTTGCCTACCCACCAGGAGCTATGGGAGCTTGGAGAGGCCGAACTTGTTGGTTCCTAATGTCGAATGACGGACGTACCATCTAGGTGATTCGTTAGACGTTTCTCGGAAATCAAGAAATTTGCCTTCACCCTGAAAAATTATTCTACAGTATTATTGCAAGATTTCCTTTTTTTCGGTGTTTGTAACCAGACGCGGAGACGCCACACGACATGCAAGAAATGCGAAAGATTTTCGATTACTCTCGGCTCGTGTGCGAGGACGACGACGTGCCGTTGTGACGCGGAGACTCTGTGTGTATTTTTTTCCCTTTTATCCCTGCCGTCGCGATGACGTCACCACGTCGCTCCCGTGCAGTACCCGATGCACGATGCATAAAACAAGGACCCGAGCGGCAGACGTCGCGTCGGCGCGGGACGACGACGACGTGGGCCGCCGGGAAACTGCTTCTGGCTGCGGATTACATAGTTTGCGCACGCAGTGCCGCACGCTGCGTGATGAGTCCCTCTGCTGCGGCTACACTACGACAGCATCGCCGACGGCGGCCGGCCCGCGGGCAGGCAGCAGGAGGGGATCCTTTTGTCGCTGGCAAAGCGGAAAACAGGCCGGCGTGAAAAGCGAAACTTTATCGCAGTTCCGCAGTTAGTTGACGCCTCGTTTCGTTCCATCCAGATTTCGGCGGAGGAAGTTATTGGACTCGAAAATGAGAATGTTTTTCTGCGTTGTGTTGATAGTTTTGCTGCACACAATAATCGGCAGCAAAATAAATGTTTCAAGTCTAATATAAACTTGAAGCTTTGCTGTAGTAGACTGCACACTTCGCGCTCACCTCCTATAGGAGGTGTAAAAAAAAAAAATTGTTGTCACTTAACAACAAATTCGTTGTTAAGTTTTTAACTGACTCGTGTTGTTGTACAACAGCTTCGGTTGTCAAATAACAGCAAAAGTTGTCCAGTTACAGTAATAAAAAAAAGTCAGCAAAAACAAAATGGTGCCCAATAGTCCAATATTAACAATGCATTGACAACAAACGTAGTTGTTTTTCAACAACTTCTGT
>NW_026267144.1:723642-724690 GCF_000697945.3 Frankliniella occidentalis | reverse complement strand
CCCCCAATCCCGCCTTCTATCCCACCTCCCACCTCCCCTTTCCAGCTCTTACTTCGTTCTGCCGGGGTGTGTACCTGACGCAAAGTTGCAAACAACCGAGGTTGGGCTACGCAAGGCTACCGTTATCGACAAACTCGCCCTTCCTCCGCCCGCTTCGGCTCGGCTCGCCCCATTCGGATCGGGGAGACACAGGAGGCCGGGCGACGGCATGCAAAACAGTAAAACCTTCTCCACCGCCGCCTCCGCCTCTCCTCCCCCAGCAGCCTGTCTGTTGGGCCGCTCTTGTCCAGCTTCAGGACCATAGCACGTCCGGGCCGTGCGCCTAACCGCACTGTGTGCTATGCGGACCCGAGCCTGGAAAATCCCCTGATGAGACGTTCCTTTACCTGCGTCTATAAAGCAGTGTTGCTGTACGAAAGCAGGCAAATCATAGGGCTAAAACATCCTGTCGAATACTCCCGAGTGCGAACGCGAACGCATCCTTTCTGCCTCCTCCACACACCAGGCGCCAGGTGTACTCGCGGGTGTTTTACGCCTTTATATACTACTCAGTCGGAAACCCGTGCTGGACCATAACGACACACGACGCAGGTACGCGTACGACTCTGTTCTATCTCGATCGCCGGTCTCCCCCCACCCTGCTGGGAACGGCGTCCTGAGGGATTTGGTGGCGGTGCGGAAAGCTGCAGCACAGCGCCCTTCCCCCCTCCCTCCCTCCCCCTCCCCGACTATCGCCAGACGGACGGGGCGCAAAGCAACCTCTCACTGGCCACTTCACCTTTCACCGCCGCCCGCCCGCCCCCTAACACTAAACTGTGTACAGCTTTGTGTGCTGTCCGCTTTAACGTGGCGCGGCGGCGCTCAACCAGTGCCACTGTGTGCCCCGGCCGCCACACCACTCATCGACCCGGCCCTTTTGTGTCCCTCCGTCCATTCTGCAACGTCTGTCCAGAGCTCCCGCCAGCCACGCCAGCCGCACGGTGCTCGGGGTGTGCAGGTTCGCGTCGGTACTCTGAATAGCGATCCTCCACCCCCCCCCTCCTCCTCC
>NW_026267144.1:720490-723562 GCF_000697945.3 Frankliniella occidentalis | reverse complement strand
CCATCCCCCCATCCCCCATCCCTCTGCTGCGAGCAGATACATTCCACATTCCCCCTCGACTCGACTCAACCCCACGCCAACTGCACGTATTGTGCCAGAGGGAATCCGCCGACTTTGAACAACGATACCGGTCGAGTACGCCACCCACGCCACCTCACCTACAGTTCTTTTTTTATTTCCATTTATTTTCCAGCTCAAGAAAATGACAGTAGCAAATAAATAAAACGAGACGTTTATAATTAAAATTGTGTTACTAACATGGGCACTCGTACCCCTGTTCATTCGAACTGTAAAAATATACTGGTAATTGCGTCATTGCAATGTTCTAGTACCTAGCTATTTATTGTGCCCTATTGTAAGGAGGGGCTTTGTCTTGGCCTGGGCGTAAGCAGTTAAACCCGTTTCCTCAGGCGCGTCCAAAACTTTTGGCAAACCGCGCGCCACGCATTCCTCCACATTTCTCGATAATTATCTGCATACTTTAGAAAGAGGCCAAACCGCACTTGCCTGTCAGCCACGTTGTACTCTGACATGGATGGACTCGCCCCGGCTCTGCGTCTGCGTGGATATTATTTAGAGCCGGGCTGTTATTCCCCAGCGCATGAAATACCGGGCCGCTATATGACTGGCAAAGTATCAAGTGAAAAGAGAGGACGACATCAAACACGAAAATGTTAACTCTACCAGCACCGAAACCGTTTTGCATCGTCAGGTTCGCCAGGGCGACCCCGCGTTGTCTCGACCTTTCGTCGACCCCTAGATTGCCCGTGGGGGGCTGGTTGTGTTGGTGCTAGGGGCGGCAACTGGTTCAAGCGCTCATATACGACGACACGACCCCCTCCTACGTCTGTGCTGGTGCTGGTACTGGTGCTAGTGCTGTGGTGCTGCGCGCAAAGAGTGACTGCTTGGCTTCCAAGCAAAAGTGAGGTAATTTCCAAGCACCTCTTGCTTGGAAAGTACGTACCACTTTTGCTGGGAAACCAAGCAGTCACTTTTAGGGTGCTTTTTTCTGGGTGCTGTTCCTGATGCTGATGCTGTTCTGGTGCTGACGCTAGTTCTGACGCTAGTGCTGACGCTAGTGCTAACGCTAGTGATGACGCTAGTGTTGACGCTAGTGCTGGTGCTTGGACTGGTTTTTGGAATGGAATTCGTACTTGGACTGGTGCTTGGACTGGCGCTGGTGCTGGGTGACGGTCAGTGGTTGAAGCACTAGCGTGCGACACGGCCTCCTCCGTCCTCCGCGGCGCTGTGCTGGAGCGGGCCCGCGCGCCCATGCATGCCATGTCATGTCGCTTTCTGGGAGTAATTTCGTCATGAGGAGATATATGTGTGTGTCTGGAGTTGACACGCGCGTTGGCTGTAAAAAAGATGATAAAAGAGGTCGGGACCTTGTTGGGACCCTTTTTCCAGTGCGCGCGGTTGGTTTGAGTCTCGGAGAGCACCCGCCCGCGGGGACCGGGGCCTGCGGCTGCACCCACCCTGCGGTGCTAGAGCGACCGTTCCATCCCGTTTATTCAGTCCAAACAACGTGCAAATCGAGAGTCACCCTTTTCAATCCAATTCGGGACAGGACAATATGCCTCCGGCGGTGCAGCGCCCTCGCCTGAGGCCCGCCTCCGCGGCTCGCTCTCAAGTGCGGCCCACTCCCACCAACTCGCTCGCTATACAGCTGGACCGAAGGGCCCCCATTGGCTCCCCAGTGGCTCCCAGCGGCTCCCCCTATACAGCGCTGCTCTCTCCCATCCCCATGCAAAGGGCGGGCCAGCGATTTTCCAGTACGCCACCCTGACTGATTGTTTGCTGATGATTCAGCAGACGCTGTCTCTTTTTCCACCCCCGAAATCGATGCGAAGGTCGGTCGCCCCTCACGCACTCGCGCTCGCTCACAGAAAGAGAGCCGGCCGTAGAGAACGCTATCGCGGCACTGGTAAAACAAGTGTTTAATGTTGCACGTCAATTGGCATTTAAACTTTCGACACTTCCGAAAAGTATAGCAGCTGCACACCACATGGTTCCTATAGATTTGTGTGTGTCCAAGTGTGCAGAATTTAAACGTTTATAATTAGTTTAAAATGTGCTCTCTACGCAAGTGTGCAACTTGAGTTAAACACCATGTAACGTATAAAATCCTAACTAAGATACGGTGGTGTTTAAATTATGGACACTTGTTTTACCAGTGGGCGTTTCTTAAACTTCGTGTCGTTATGATTTTATAGTTAGTAGTAGCCACGTGATACGACGCTAACGCAATGTGTTGTCAGAAAATTGCGGGGAAAGACTGACGCGAAAAAAGTGAGCATGGCTGGCTCCATCCTCATGTGCCTTGTCTCTCAGACGCTGCTGCGTTCACTCTTTGCCAGCAGCAGCAGCAGGCAGTAACCGAGTGACGGTGTGTCGGTGCCAACGGCAAGCGGAATCAATATCAGGGGCGCCCTTGACGGCAGCGTATGAGCCGCGTGAACCACTGAGGAGTGCGCGCGCTGTAGATAGACACAGAGAGGGAGAGAGAGCGAGAGAGAGAGAGAGAGGGAGAGCGCGCTCGGGATGGGAGAGCAGGTGCGTGAGGGGGAGGGGGGGGGGCACTGTGGTTACAATGGATCCGTAGCACGTGCCCAGCGGTGCACTGCAGCCGGGGCGCGCCTATTCGCCGCGCGCCCAGCCCTCGCTCCCCTGGCGCGACTGCAAGCGGTCAGCAGCACCCGAGCCCGAGGGCGAACCTAACCTTAGCCCGCTTGGGCGCGTCACATCTAGGTCATTCTCTGTGTATGCATTTCTCTCTGCCTTCATAGCCTATCCCCCCCCCCCTCTCTCCTCTCTTTCTCTTTGTCGCTCCACGTCCTTCGGCCACCCGAAACCTAATTCGTCACTTTGTGAGTAAGTGCGGCGAGCCGCGGGACACATCCGGGGCCGGGGGGAGGTTTCTGGTGAGACATGTGTCGCACTCTGCGCGGTCGGCGCCGCCGGCACAAGGTCCACCGCAAGGCTAACTTTGATCATCGGAGTGGACGGGGCTAACTCGTGCGGCCTGGGCAGTCTGCTGCTCACTCAACACCCACCCACCCACACGTTTCC
>NW_026267144.1:714718-720365 GCF_000697945.3 Frankliniella occidentalis | reverse complement strand
AGTGTTTCTAAACCAACTGAAGCAAGTCTGTGTAGTGTAAATAAGAATTCGTGTGTTTTGGTTGCAGAGTCCTGGTTAGCGCGGTCGTGAGCGCGGCCGCCGCCCAGCGGACGCCCGCCGCCGCCAGCCAGGGCGTCATCGAGTACTCGTTCCCGCGCTCTCGAACTCCCATCGAGACTGCACTGAACCCCGCCTGGCGGGTGGGCAACGTCCTGACGCAGCGCCTGTTTGGCGGCGGCAGCGCGGCCCCGCAGACCGTCACGGCGCTGCGAGTGCGCAAGGTGAGTCCCGGCGCGCCGCGGAGGTAGCCCACCCATCGGGCTCGGACTGGGCTCGGCTCGCACAGATTATCTCGCAGCAGCACACCATCTTGAAAATAGCAGTAGTTATTGTCCAAGCAAAAAGTAGCTGTTATAATTCAATGGAAAATTCCCCATTCGCAGAGAAAAAGAAACTGCCTCACACTACCAAATATAAAATTTGTTTCGGGTGGGACAACAGGCCAACAACAATCCTGTTTCAACGCTACCTGTTTAATTTTGCGTGACTGTGCGGTAGGCTGCGTGACTAGAGTAGCGAAAGGAAAACATTACTAGTCAACTGTGAATGGGATGCTTAGGATGGTTACAAGGCAGAGTGCTATTTCATTGGTTTTATTCACATTATTGCTGGAACATAAAAATATTTCAACTTACGACTTTATTAAGTTTGTGTATGTAGAACAGCTTAAGTAGTTCCAAATTCGCGCCCCTGTTGTAGAATCTGCAGGGCAGCGACGGCCGCAGCTTCCCGTGCAACGTGACGCTGGCCAGGTCGGCGACCAGGCCCACCTCCGTCCACCGGCTGCGGCCCGGGGACGTGGACGTGGTGGCCTCCATGGGGGACTCGCTGACCGCCGCCAACGGCGCCATGGCGCTCAACGTTCCGCAGGTGACCAACGAGAACCGGGGCTTGTCCTGGTCCGGGGGTAAGGTAGCCGAGCGGGCTCACTGTGAGAATGCACTACCAGAAGTACACCTCGATCCGTTGCCTCACTCTCCTCTTCGGTCACTTAGGCGGCCAGGGCACGTGGCGGGAGTACCTGACCCTGCCGAACATCCTGAAGGAGTTCAACCCGGCGCTGGTGGGCTACTCTCTGAAGGACTCGCGCGCCTTCCAGAAGGCCTCGGTGTTCAACGTGGCCGAGATCAACTCGATGAGTCAGGACCTCCCTTGGCAGGCGAGCAACCTCGTCAAACGAATGCGGTCCGACCCTCGCGTGGACCTGCAGCGAGACTGGAAGGTTCACACAGAAACGCCCGTTAGAGAAACGATTTTCATTCCACTTCTTCAAGCACGATTTCTGGCAAGCAACCGTTCTCTGCACAGGTCATCACGATCCTCGTGGGTTCCAACGACTTCTGCTCCGACATGTGTTTCCGGAAGGACCCGGAGTCCCTCCCCGAGCAGCACCGCCAGGACCTCAGAGAGTCCCTGCGGATCCTCAAAAAGCACCTACCTCGAACCTTCGTGAACCTCGTTACCCAGCCGGGTATTGTCATAGCTATTACAATCAGTCACAACCAGCTAGGCGTACACGAAAAGGAAAAAAACAATTAGCAAAATTAGCTAATGCATTTGCTAATATAGCCTTAGATTAGAATATTACCTCTCCTGGATAATTTTTAGCTAAGAGAGCTAATAAATTAGCTTTCACAGCTAGTTGCTCTATTTCGTAGACAACTGCCATGGCTATTTTTTTTAGATCTTAGCTAAGAATAAGCTAATATTCTAATCTTAAAGGCCACATATTAGCTAATTTAGCTTTAAAAAAATTCGTTTACGGTGTGAGTCAGTGCTCTACAATGTATGACTGCTCTAGACCTGGGCCGCATCCTGACCACCATGAAGAACACCTCGCCGTTCTGCGAGCTGCTGCGGCGCTTTGCGTGCTCCTGTCTGTACGGCGAGCCCACCAAACCAATTCGCGGCCGCATGAGGAAGATCATCGAACGTTACATCCAGGTGGAGTGGGAGATGGTAAGGTGTACCACACGCTACTATGTTCATGGTCAACAGTCCCCCATTCACTCTGCTTTAACAGCAAAGATTTTCATATTTTTTTTAGGGCGATGACCCAGAGTTTCAAACCGACGATTTTGCACTGGTGGTTCAACCGTACACGTACAAGCTAAACTTTCCGATGAAGAACGAGAATGCCACAGACTTTAGCTACCTGGCTCCAGACTGCTTCCACTTCAGCCAGCGGGGATACGCCCGAGGTGAGCTGCTTCCCATCAAACAAATAGATTTAACGTGTCCTTTTTTTTGGCTTGGGGTGGTGTTGTTCCGTTCCCCGTACCCTCTATGCCTCACTAAATACCGAGTACGACGGGCCACACAAACAAGTGAAATAAGCCTCTAAAAAGTACAAACCCAAATTCAAAATTCTATAAATGATGAGTGAAATTTCCCGAAAATTTATGAAATTAAAGCTTGCAAAAGTCAACCGAAGTTATGAAAATTACCCATAACGTTTCAATTTTAATCGCAGTTATTGAAATTTCAACAAGCGGCACGCGGTAGGAAAAAATTTGGCGGAAATGCACTAAAATTCAAGCTCATTTCCATAGGCCACGCAATGGCTTTCGCGGTTTATTTTTCATGGCGGTTGTGTGTCATGGGTGCCGCGCACTTTAGGGCCTCACGAAACGTCATTTGTGTCCCCAGCCGCCAACGCCGTGTGGAACAACATGCTGGAGCCCGTGGGACGCAAGTCCACCGACTGGACGGACATTTTCGAGCGCTTCCTCTGCCCCACCGAGGAGCACCCCTACCTCTACACGCGTGGAAACAGCTAGTGCGAGGCAGCCAGCCCAGGAGAGGGATGGCGATGTCCCCAGGACCCGGGCGAAATGGGATTTCGACCAGCCCACTCGCGCGAAGCGGAAGTGGCAGTTTTCCGCGCCGATGAGGACTCCGGTTCACCCTTCCATCTCCACCTCCCCTTCCGCGCCACTTCGGCGTGAAGTGATTCTGCAATTGTGATATAGAGTACATCGTGCGTGTGTGTGAATAAGTGATTGGCAACAAACAAGTTTTAAGAGACGCATCGGCACCGCGTCTTTCTGATATTTTGCTCAGTGCTAAAGTACAACTTGTCCAATTGTGATTTTATGTGTTTACTCTCCGAAATGGAGAGGAAATATTAGCCCTGTCCTTGGTTTTTCGCTAAGGCAGAAATTAAGACTGAAAAAAATTATAATTTTAAACATTTTTCTAGTAAGTAGTGCCTTTTGGATGCTATCGTTTATAATACTTTTCACTCTGAATCGTATTTGTTTCCGCTGCGGCCAAGTTAGTTAAGTATTTATCCTAATACTGCGATTACAATATGAACGCACTTACTTTTTGATTCCTCCTCTACATTCGTATTTTACGTTTCTGTGTGATAATTTATTTTACTTTTTGTAAAAATAGGACAGATGGCAGTTTAACGATGAGTTCCCCGCAACTCGCGCCATCTGTGTTCAAAACTCATAATAAACGAACGAAGACGTAGCATAAAGTTGGTTTACTCCTGACCCCCGCGGTCCATGCAGTTAAGATTTTTGTTTTTGTCGTTTTCAGGCGCCGAGCGTGGAAACGACCATTGTTATTTCTTAAACTGGATGTAGCACGCGACTCTCCACATTGACACTTCTCAACACTACACCGTATTTACGGTAGTTGGGCTGGACGGCACCAACAAGGTGCTCCGCCACTGTAAAAAAATATGTTCGTACATGTACGATACATTTTGTAATTTGCCATTTACAATACGAGTCGCACATGTACAACCTCCCTTACTCTCGCTCGTTATTCAATTCCAAGTCGATAACGTAGGGCTCGTTTAAATTTTACAATTTTAAATTGTAATTGTACGACTTCTTCCATGGAAAAATTTCCTGTGTACCCCGGTGCGACAATTTTTTTTTTTTTTTACGGTGGCGTGCTGCGCCTGGGGACGTTAGCCCAGTTGGCGGTGCTAATTGCATCTTGCTGTGTAGTTCGCCTCCCCGCACAGTTCTCATTACCGACAAACTAGAGGAGAGCGAGAGAGGGAGAGCGGCGGGCTGGCGGCGAGTGGCTGGCTGCTGGGTCGCCGCTGCTGCTGCGGACCGCCCTGCCCTGCCTGCGGCTGGCTGTGGCGCCTGCCGAGAGCGGGGTAGGCAAGCCCGTCGCACACGAGTGCGTGGCCGTGCTGCCTACCACGCGGGCGCTCGGCGGTCTCTGCCGTTGTTTGTCTTTTGCGGAGGTAAAAGAGTGTTAAAACTGTGGTCAACAGATACAATGTATACTTATAGCACTGTTTATTTATTTCGTCGGAATAAGTTTACAGTTCACCAAAAAACAGTGCAGGCTCTCGATGAAAAATATCACATGCACAGAAGTTTAATAAACACGCCTCCTGAAGCGCGCTGACAATAAAACACTCCTCTGTCAAATATTGGAAGAAAATGTTGTCTCGGGTGCTAAAAATCGCTTCTAGTTTCTAGGTTGGGAGAGTCTATCAAAATATCTATGTAATTCAGTAATTATTTATTTTTACTTTATGGCAGAAGACTTAATTTAATACGTTCTTAATCGCGATGACTTAACTCTATAGGACTTAATTAGTAGGACTCATTACTTCGGGTGGAATAAGCCAACCGTTTGTCGATACGTACAGTAACATGGTTTCTGTTTAATATAAAGTCTAGTCACCTCAAAAAGTCATGTGTTTTGAGAAGATACAAACAATCGCTTGAAATATGTACAGGCGATACTTTTGAAAGGCGCAAATATGTACAGGTCCCTCTATTGCACTGTTTCATTATTTCCCGAAGACAGCCGATCAAATCCTGAAACAAAGAAGCAAAATACTCATTAGCGCCCGTTGAACTTTCGATGGATACGAAAACGTTTTCCACCTCAAAATTTGTTTCTGTAAATACAGGAAAAACAAGATGAAACAAAAATCACAACCTCATCAACGGAAAACGTTGATATTGAGCAGCAAAGGCAGGGTATTTGAACCACAGTCGGCGCGGGACACCTTTGCTCTCACTTCCCTCCATATATGTAGTGCGCCTCGGGCCACCGTGACCTTTGATCCCAATCCAGATTGACCAGGCGCCCGACCCCAGTCAGCTTATCCCATCGCATCCCTGCCCCCTGGCCCTGGGGCGAGCCAGGGACGGCTCGGGATACCGATGGCCAATGCAGCAAACTGCTTGATATGCCAGTAGTATGCTTTGGTGGGGCTTGGCGATGCGAGGCTTGGCGAGGCGGGGCTTGGCGAGCGTGTTGGTTGTGGTGCCCTCCTAGCCCCCCGCCTCGTCCTTCAATATCGTCGACCTTTCCCGGCCCAGCCCACTTGATATCGTACTACACCCTGCAAACGCCCCAACCCCTATCACCCCCCACTGCGAACATTTCACACGTCAGTCGTCAGGCTTTGTCACCTTCCAAGGTCGTACGCCGTCCAGGGAGATGAACAGCCTACGACGTAGGAGTACGTGCAGCAGCCCGTAGTGGCTGAGCTTTAGTCGTTAGTGTGCTAAAATTCTCAAATGTGACGGTTAAAGGAATATAGTAATAGTATGTACAGATGGGAGGCCAGGGAAGAACAGGAAAGAGGGGGGGG
>NW_026267144.1:711417-713036 GCF_000697945.3 Frankliniella occidentalis | reverse complement strand
TCTCTCTCTCTCTCTCTCTCTCTCTCGTCATTTTGTGGAAACCTGTGCCTGTTGAGCACGGCTCAACCTTCTACCAGCCCCAGGGCGGAGGCGCGAGAAGAAAAGCGGCCACGAAAATTCTTATGAAACGACGCCAATCCCATGAGTTTCTGTCACTGTGCGCGCGTCTCTCTAGTCTCCGGGCTGAGTCACCTGCCGAGGCGCCCGTCCTACAGTGTTTCGCACTCCCTGCCTGCAGGCACAACAGGCAGGTCCGGGGGGAGTGGGTGAAGGAAGGGGACGCGGCTGGGAAGACGCACACATACAAAATAAAAAAGAAACGGAAACCAGAGGCGAGATTATTCAGGCGCGCGGATGAAATTGAATGAAAAACATTTATTCGTTGGGTCTCTGGTTTCTGCGGGGTGAATACAATCCGTGGGGATGATAGGGGAGGAAGAGGGGGGAAGGGGCAGCAATTACAGAACGCTGCCCGGAGGGAGCTACGGCAGGTAAATCGTTAAGTCAGGTACGAGCAGAGATACAACCAAAAAAATAACAAATGCGTTCACAGAGGAGATAAAAGCGGAATAATTACAGAATTTTGCTCTGCCTCCCGTGTGTTGGGGGTCTAAACACAACATTTCCACCGCCCGGGCCGAGCGTGGATGGACAGCATGCGATCACGGTGGTGGCCGGGAGGATTTAGGGAGTGGTTAAGTGAAAGAGGAGAAGGGGCTTCCCGGCTTCCCGCCCGAGGGCGCAGACCCAAGTATCGCGAGTTCGATTCAGAAGGAGGCCGCGTCTTTCTTTTCCCCGCCGGGAGGGATGCTGATCCCGCGCCGAGATCCCTGGAGCGCATTATCGCCGTCTCATTAGCGGTGCGGTTTTAAAAACTGGCGCGCTCGCCCACCTTGGGGAGAGCCTGAGCCGGGGAGCGCACATCGCCCTGCTGAAACCTAATTAAAAGTTGGCTGAGCCCGCCCTGCCTGCGGCCGGACCGCGGGGCTCTCTCTCAACGCCTCGACGAGTAACTGGTTTACCTTCTCCTTAAAAATCCGCTTTGACATTTTTCTGCTCTTTCTCGATGATGGCCTGACCCGAGCCGACTGTATACCGCCCTTCCTATAGCGGTGGCGCCACCCTCCGGGCTGCACCGCTATTTTTGCCTTTTCGACCCTGTTTCCAGACCACTCTTTTGCGTTTAAAAAAAGCAGCGGGCTGTAGTGCAATCGATCTCATAATATCTGCCCGATAAACAAACAAAATTCTCTGAAATTCTAAAAAATTTAATAGTAATTCTTGAATGTTGAAATATTTCACTGTTGAAAGCTTGCGGTGAATTTACCTTCGAGGTAGCCTACCCTCGACCCTCGGGGTACTCTCGTTTTTCCAGGCGAGCAGCAAGCGGATGATTTGGGGGAGGGGGGATGAATACCGGCATCGGCGGACCAGGCGGCTCCCCGCTGCTGCGGCTGCCGTTGAATACGGCCATTTTGACGGGCAAGTGCCGCGGTAAAACATTGACCGGAGGAAGGGGCGGCAGGGGGCGGCGGGGGTGGAAGCTGGGAGCAACAAACAGGCTCTAATGGATGTTTGAGGAAGGCGAGGAGCCTCGGGGGCGGGGCGGGGCGGAGCGA
>NW_026267144.1:706934-710812 GCF_000697945.3 Frankliniella occidentalis | reverse complement strand
AGCAGTACGTTTCTGTGAAATCTTGTCCCACATTTCTTGCGTAGCACTGGGAAAGAGGAGATGGGACGCTGCTGTCCATTTTTAGACAGTTCCCTAAAGACTGTCTCTACCGGAGGGCAAGCCCCCCCCCCCTCTCTTCACTCTCTAGATAGCACTGAGCGGGCCCTCGAATGTTGGGCTGTTTTTTTGCACATATGCGAAACATGAACAACTAGGGGTAAACCACCCTGGAAAAACAAAGGTGCCACGCAAAACACTTTTGAAAGGTACGACTGCACTAATGCCTCTGCAAAAGCACTGAAATTGCTGAAAATAGCTCCTTTGGCGGCCAGTAGCGCAATGCATTATTTCTCTCGCGCCTCTAAAAAGGCATTAGATAGCACCTATTATTTTTCTAGTGCAGAGGCATGACATCGCACTACCTCTCGTTTAGCGGCGAAGTCGTTCATCTGCAAGTAAATATCACCCCCCTTCCCCTTCTCCCAAAATAAAACAAGACGAGGAAAACAGACGTTCTCACTCTGCGTCTGCGTTGGTTGAACAGTACCAACGACAAAGCTTCGAACGTGCTCAGTTTGTTAGTGAAGTGAAGGGGTAAGTAGGTGAGAGTGTGTGTGGGTGTGCTTGGAGCGCTACTGTGCAGCTCTCAACTTGGGAAGCTCTCACTCACTACTCTAACAAGGACCGGCGTGGCGGCGCGGCGCGGGGCACACAGCCGAGAGTTTGTGCAGCGCGTCCGGGCCGGAGCTGTCTGCCCGAACGCCTTCCGAGAAGTGGATAGGTTAGGTTAGGCCCGCAAGCGCGCCGGGCGTACGCAGTTGTTGTTCGCAGAAGAAAAGGTTCAAGGAAGACGGCGCTCCCTCTTCAGTCCTGACCTTTGTTCCCCCCTTATGAAACTTCCAGTTACTTCTAATGAGAAGAAAAGATGACGGCAAACAATTTTATATAACAGGTGGCTGATTCACTCCGCGCACTTTCTTAGTTATACTGTACCGAATCCATGCGTGCGTGCGGGTTGCCTACTCGCACGGGGCCGTAAGGAGCCGTAGGCAGCGAGCATAGGCAAACCTGCCCGCACCCGTGCATGCGGTACAGTATAACTCTGAAAGTGCGCGGCGTGAATCAGCCACCTGGTATACTATTTTGGGGTTGAGAGAGGAGGTTTTTCGACCGTAAGGCCGTGGGGTTTGCCTCAGGTTTTGCCCATCTCTGAGTAATGATAGGGAGGGTGATGTAATATGGGGTCGCGGGGAGAAAGGTGACGGGAGGACAGGAGGGGAGAAGGGAAGAGGGGAGGGGAGGGGGTGATTGGCTCAGAGTCACGCACAATGGCGCCCACGAGCCGCACCCCCTCCCCTCCCCCCACTCTCACAAAATGCTTTTAAATTTAATCCACGTTGCCAGATTAAGGTGGAAGTATTTGCCGCATCGAGCTCCAACCCGGTGCCTGCTCCGCTACGTGTGTGGAGGAGGGGCGTGCAGCCTTTCGAGCGTGCGGAAGACGATACGAACAGGGCGAGCCATCGCGTGCTTGTTGTTGTTATGTTGTTATAATACTCTTAAAATAATTTTTGTAGGCGTGATGAGCGGGCCGTTATATCGTCAGTTTGGCTGCTGGGGTCTTGTCTGCGGCACCAACTTGTCGCAGCGCAGCACACTTCTCGACTCTGGATAAAGTTTTGTTTTGCGGCGGAGAAGTGAGAGAGAAACTAATACACAGCGGTATAGAGCAAGGGGATGAGTGAGAGGGCGAGCTGCCGAAGCAGCTTGATGGGACAGCCGGGAGGAGGGGGGAACAGAGAAGTTGTAAGGTCTGACTCCAACTCCTCTCTCGCTGACTCGCACCCGCCCACACTCTAAATGGGGAGGGACAATTTTTGTACCTTAGTTAGATGTGTCTTTGAGCACATCTTCATCAGATACAAATTTGTCTGTACAGAGGTACAAAGTGTACCTAGGCTAGGTACAAATGCTATATTTTGTATGTGACTTGGATGCAAATTTGCATTTGGTTTAGATGTGCTCAAAGACACATCCAGCCTACGTACAAAAATTGTCCCTCGCCATTTAGTGTGCAGAAAGGCTAGGGTCGTCTGCGTACAAACGCGTTCACCAAATGAGGCTTGTAGTAACATGGAGTATTGGTTTGTGCTACCACTGTGAAAAATATCCTCGTAAACTTATAAAATTTTTGTAAACTCGAATTGTAAATCTAAGTTGTAAATTTACGAGAGCACATTTTTTACTCGCCAATGAATTTCAAGTCGATACGTTCTGCATGTATTCTTACGAATACAAATTGTAATTTTACAAACTCGCGTCAAGGAAAATTTTCCTGTAAACCTTCCTACCATCTTTCACAGTTTACTTACAGCGTAATGACGCAGGATTAATGGAGTACCAACAGCGAGACTAACAACAGTAATTGTAACAAAGGTAATGCTGTCGGCGCCGTGCCAACCATAATATAGTGCATCATAAAATAACGGGGAAAAAGTTAGTTTTTTTTCCCTAGAAAAGAGTGCACTAACTCGTACTCTTATTGTGATTTTCCCCTTGCTTCTCCTCGCTCCAACATCAAACTCAGCTACATTTTGCAGACTTGGCGCGCTGCGCTGCGCTACTCACCTCCTAGGAGACGGCCTCGTTGGGCAGCAGGAGGCCGGCGCCAGGCTTGTTGTTGCGGTGGGGCGCGGGGTGCGCCAGGCCTGCCGAGCGCGCCGAGCCGAACAGCCGGGACTTGTTCCCCCGGTCCCGGTGCTTGCCGCCGCGGCCCGCCCCCGGCACCGCTCCCTGCGCCGCCCCCTGCGCCGCCCCTCGCGCGTTCTGCTCCTGGGCGGCGGACGTGGGCGACCCGGGGTCAGCCTCTGCGAAAGCGATACACCCGGCAATGAGCGAGATGACTTTGGCCTTGGGCTGCGGCAAGGACCGCAAATGGACCAGGGTGGTGCTGGGGAGGGACACTGTTGGAGGTGGATTTCGCCATAGGACGGCAGTCATGTACAAGAAGAGGATCTTGGTATGACGAAATAAGTAACGAATCCTATTAATAATTTGTAATTTGAAAAACGTTTCCTCAGACAAATCAAAATTGTGTATTCAACAAAAAAAAAAAAAAAAAAAAAAAAAATATTTTAATGTACTTCTTGAGAGAGTACTTTGCAAAAAAGTACTTTAAAAAAATTAGTTTACAGTTCCGCACAAACAACCAAAAATGATTATTTTTGAAGTTATATTCGTTTTTCTACGTCTGCCCTGCACCTTTTCCGGAGCTAGGACCCCCGCCCCCACCTGATGGAGCGACGTCGGGGCCTGCGTCGCGGGGGAGATTTCCTGGCGACGCGGCGCAGGGGCTTTAGAAGCATCGCGCTAATTGTGTCAAAGGGGAAAGGGTAAACGGCTTAAAAGTCCTGGAGCCGCCCCGTCGAGTCTCACCTGGCTCGGAGCGGCAGTTGACGTTCGTCTCCATGACGACGCTCTCCACCTCCACGCTGTCGGCCTTGCGGTTCCGCCTGGGCCCCATGCCCGTCATGGACATGCTGGTCATGGGCACGCCGCCCTCTGGCGAGGAGTCCCTGCTCTGCGACTGCAAACAGACCGGTCGAACTATGTATAGGTGCTCTATATACAGTACCAAAGAAATGCAGGGCGTACGGGGGTGAAATAAAAGATCAAGTCCCAAATTGCGTCACTAAATGTGCGACGTGGCCGCGTCTCTTCTATTCGGCGAGGGGTTGTTTAGAATTCTAGACGGGTATAACGCTCCCCAACGCTTCCCACGGCTGCCAGGGGGCACCGCTGCTGGCCAGCGGTTTAATCTTCGTGGGTCGTGAGGCGGCAACATAGCGGTACTATAGAGCATCCCCCCCCCCCTCTTT
>NW_026267144.1:704881-706664 GCF_000697945.3 Frankliniella occidentalis | reverse complement strand
TCTCAAAATAAAAAAATAAAAAAAAATACTCCACCGAAAGCTTGTTTTCGTTTTCTCAGAGATACGAATCTCTGTGATTTACTAAGCATCACATGACGAATTACTTCATTACGGGAAAAATGTTCTTGTGTGTTTTATTGCGTTTGTGTTTTCTTGCGGGCCCCCGCCAGTGAAATTAACTCATGCGTAAAGGCCTGATAATAGGTAAGACGAGCCCGGCGGGCGTGCGTCCGCTTTGCGCGTTGATGACACGTACCCCCCCCCCCCCCTCCCGCCTCGGGTGGGAGGGGCCTCATTAAGTCCGGGTCAGGTCAAGGCAGCAGGTGACCCCAACTAACAGGCCGCCTCCTCCTGCGACCGCAGTGTGGCACGGCATCGTGTTTGCCGTGGAGATTCCGTTTCACCAAAAGAACCCTCCCCCAGCATCCTTCCCTCTTGCACTGATGGAATTACAAAGCATTCAACCCCTCGGTATTTTAAAGCGTTCAACCCTTGAACATCAGTATAAAGTGTTCAACCCTTGAACATCATTATGAAGTGTTCAACCCTTCCCACCCAACCAAACTTAAAAAGATTAACATTTTCACGCTCTAAAGTGTTCAACCCTTCCCAACCAAACTTAAAAAGTTTAACATTTTCACGCCCTAACGTGTTTCACTTCAACCTTCCAACAATTTGAAAGTGTTCAACCCTCATCACTTTGAAAACATCCGACCCTTCAACACTTCCAAGTGTTGATCACTCACCAGGTGGTTGTTGGGCTGCGGCCCGGTGGGCGTGGGCGGCGAGTGGCTGGCGGACTTGTTGTTGAGCCAGTCGTCCGTGGTGGTCATGGTGCGCACGGCCGAGGAGATGGAGCGGCGGCCGGGGCACGGCATGGCGAGGTCGCCGCCCAGCCCACCGCGCCCGCCCTCCAGGCAGCCCAGCCCGTCCGTGCCCGTGTGGTACGTGTGGTGGCCGCCGCACGCGCCCCCGCACGCGTGCCCGCACGCCCCCTGCACGCCCGAGGGGTCGAAGCACGGTAGCACCTGACAAAGCAAACAAACAAACAAACGGATGAATTATAACCTTCGGGCGTCGTCGGGCGTGACGGCAGATTTCCCCTTTGGGGACTCGTGCTGTCGTGCGCACATTATAAGGATTATACGTCCGATATTCGACGACACTGCCGAGCTGGAGCAGCCTCTCAGCTCTGCAAGCCCTCCCAGCGCCTGGTACGTAGGCAACATCACGCCTGCGATGCACGCTTGTACAGCGGGTCGGCCTACCACGCGTCTCGCGGGCGCCAAGCCCCCCGTAATGTGCGGGATGCATCTAGCAGTGGAGCGGCCCGTACTTTCGGGGCGACCCCATATCATAACGAGTAGTTATGCGCAAGGCACCACATTGTCCGCGCGCGTTCCCCTCCCACGACCCCTGCCGGTCCCAAAGCTCGACCTGGCCGGCCACCGCTGCGGCTTCATCCCCAAGATAGTTGATTTCCACCCCACTGCGCGGCGGGCCGATGTTGCTTGTGGTCCAGCTGCGACTGGGGTGGGGGTGTTAAGGGCGGGGCAGGGCGGCACTGTAAAATGGTTGGCGTCATTTAACGCCAAATTATTGGCGTCCTTTAAAGAACGCCAAATATTGGCGTTCTTTTCCGAAAAACGCCAAATATTGGCGTTCTTTTCCGAAAAACGCCAAATATTGGCGTCTTTTAACGCCAAATATTGGCGTTCTTCTCCTTCGAACGCCAAATGTTGGCGTCTTTGAACGCCAACTTCTGGCGTTATCACAGAACGCC
>NW_026267144.1:702692-704616 GCF_000697945.3 Frankliniella occidentalis | reverse complement strand
GGGGCGGTGGGGCGGTCACGTAATGAGGCCGGAGCTGCTGGTGGCGCTGTGGCCGGTGCGGGCCGAGCCACGGGGCACCCGCCGTGCCGCGGACAGACGTGGCCAGGGGTAGGGGGTGAAGCTATTTTCGGGGCATTTGGCTGCTATTGGCGTAGGCCATTGTCTGTCAGTGTGTTTGTGTGCATGACAACAGAGAGAGAGGGAGAGAGAGAGAGAGAGAGAGAGAGAGAGAGAGAGAGAGAGAGCAGTAAATACCCATCTGCACCACTTTGCCACCGCTCCCAGCCAGAACCCCGCTATTCGTTAGAACTAACTAACGAAGGGTTTTAATTTCTGGATCCAAGAAAACTTTGAATGCTCCCAATCTCAACAAAGAAACAAAATTAAAATAATCATACGTACAGTACAGTAGCATAACGCATACTTTTCAGAAGAAAATAATCGAATAAACGTGTTGTAAAGTCGCACCTTTTGCAGTAGTGCTAACGACATTTATATAATGCCTGTTTAAAGGTGCGAAGATTTAGCACTGCTGGCAGTTTTAACGGATTAGTCTGGGTGCTTTGAATGACGTATTTTATTGGTATAAAGAAGATCAGGAAGAGCAAGCCAGAACATAACAAGCCTTTAATTGTTTTTTCGGGAATCGTCTGCTAAACAATTGCAAAGCAGTCTATTTTCGAAAAACAGTTGAAGCAGGCTTGTTATGTTCTGGCTTGTTCTTCCTGATCTTCTATATGCTAATAAAATACTTCATTGGACAAAATTAGGGAAGCCCGAAGGCAGACCCAATTTTGGCAAGCATAGCGTCTACGGTCTTTAAGCGTGCGCCCGCGAGAAGTTAGATCGTGTCGAGTTTTCCATCTTGTGTATCTTTGTCGCCCGCTGGGCTGGGATGTGCGCAATCTGCTGCGCGCTGAGCCGGCGGCGGATCGCGTCCCGGTTCCTCGAGTTGTCCTCTTGGTAGTGTAGCAGCCCGGCCGCCCCTCCAGCGGTGCATGCGAGAGGGAACTTTCTGCTTCGGCTTCATGCATGCAAAGAGGGAAGAGCGAAATCCTGTCTGAAGCGGCAGGCGGCAGAGGGGGAAGGCTAAGGCTTGTGGAAGCTGAATTCACCGTGACTGGAAGCGGGGAGGGGGAGGGAGGGAGGGGTTGCAATCTCAGGTGATGCTGGTCCAGGCAAAGCCTCCCGCGGGCAGGAAGCAGACTGTGTGAGCGGATTCGGCAGCGCAGCGCAACGGCAAGCCAAGCGGCAGCGGCAAGCGGCCGCGCGCGGCCGGTGCGTGGGGTGCGCGGGCAGGTGGGCAGGTGGTGCGCGGGGTGCGTGGGGTGCGCGGTGTGCGTGGGGTGCGCGGGTAGGTGGGCAGGTGGTGCGTGGGGTGCGTGGGGTGCGTGGGGTGCGCGGGCAGGTGGACAGGTGGTGCGAGGGGCGGGGGCGCCTATTCTGCCTTGGCTGCCGCTTCAGAAATCATCATTCTGTGATTCCGGGGCCCACGAGGCCTGCTAGAGCAGCGAGTGGTATGCACTGTCAGAAATAAAATCGTATTGACGTCCGCTGTCGCGCCAACGTCTTCCGCCACTAACCCACTACTCTTTCCATCTTCGCCTTTTCCCCTTTTAACAGGTGTTTTTCAGACGGTATAAGCACAATACAATAATAGTATGAGCTGCTAACAACAAAGCAACTCAGTCGCTTACAAAACACACGTTTCCGCGCGGTATACCGCGGAATATATTCTCCGTAACGAAGTAAATACTGAAATGGTGTTCATAAGAATGTCACTCTGTCATGTTGTTTTTACCCCCCCCCCCCCCCCCTTCTCTCTCTCTCACTCTGCCCCCTTCCGAAACGCTCGCGCCAATTTCCGCCGCTCCCCTCGAGGCGTGCGCGGGCGCGGCGGGCTGAACTTGGGCCTGACGGGCCG
>NW_026267144.1:700471-700857 GCF_000697945.3 Frankliniella occidentalis | reverse complement strand
GGGGTCGAGGGGGCGAGGAGTGGGCCGTGATTGACCATGGCATTAAAATAAAGCGCTGCTGGAGCGTCAGGCAAGGGCCCCTGGTTGGTCCCGGGTTGGAAAGGGCCGACCTGTCCCTTCCTTTACCGCGTCTCCCACCGCACAGAGGCCGATGCCACCCCGGAGCAGTGACCCTCCCGCAGACGATTCCTCTTCCAGAGCCCTCCTCTCCCTCTCTCCCTCGACGGCTCTTGCGCCGCACCTCTACCCCTTGCAGCGACATGATTTAACGCCAAGATTAGCCGGTTAGTCCCTCGGTGTGGACCAGAGACCCCCTGGGCAGGTGGTGCGCGGGGTGCGTGGGGTGCGCGGGGTGCGTGGGGTGCGCGGGCAGGTGGGCAGGTGGT
>NW_026267144.1:695609-700245 GCF_000697945.3 Frankliniella occidentalis | reverse complement strand
GGGGGCGGGGGCAGGGGGGGTGGCCGCCTGGCTGGGGTCGCGGCGGTGCGGGGTGGCTGTCCAGGGCCCGTCTCTATCTCCCGTTATGGTCCAGCTGCTCCCTCACTCCCGGAGAGAACAACAGCGCGCGCGGGACGGCCTGGTCGGCGCGCTGACAGTCCATTTAGAGGACCACGACGACTACTCGCCGCCCTCCTCGCCGTTCGAGGCCGTGTTCCGTCAGTTCGCAGCAGCAAGTTTGGGACGGGGACGCGGAGTGGTGCATAATGATTCGGGCAAAGAGGGGGAATGTCGCGCGTCGCGGCCCGGACCGACTGCGGCGCGCATTGCTCGGGGCGTCCACGAACATGAAAGGAGGGTAAATCTGCCCTAGGGTGGGGGGTGCGGGGGGAGGGGGCTCAGAGCCCCTTTTGACCAGCTTGTGGATGAAGCTTGGCCTCTCTCGGGGATGATTCGAAAAGTTTTCTGATCGGCTAGAGCAGTCGTGAAGCAGCGCGTGGGGAATTTTATACTTTATCGTGTAATGTAATCTGTGACTGAGAACGGAGAAGAAGAAAACTCGCATGAGGAGCCCGAGCCCGAGCCCGAGATGTGGCTGATGTTTTACGTCGAAGGAAAGAGTAAGAAGTGGGAGGGGAGGAGGGAGGCGTTATTTGTGTCGCAGAGGACGATGCAGACTGCGGGGGACGTGACCGTGCGTCGGTATGGTGTTAGCTCTCCTCTCACCTGCCGAAAGTTTTCCGAGGGCCAGGTCTCCTCGCAGTAGAAGCGGCCGTCCACGTCCTTGTGGTTCATGTAGAGTCCATAGGGGAGCGTGACGAACACGGAGAACAGCCAGATGGACGAGATGATGACCACGCACGTGGTCAGCTGCATGCGTGGCTGCAATCAAAACAAAAACGAGTTGTACTTGGAAGTCTTTGCTATTGATTCGTTCCTTGATTCCTGATTGCTTCTTTGTTTTTAAAGGGTTTTTAAGTCTTTTTCTTTCGTCAACTTTAGGAAAATGTTGAGCAAAACGTCGGCGGTATCGAAGCACATTTTTTTTCCACCAACACATAACGGCAGAGCAATAAGACATTATTTTCCACGTGCTTAATCTTTCTGAATAATGACACCTGCGTGGTCCGAGCGGGCACAAAGGGGGTGGGTGGGGGTCCCAGCATGCTACCGCCGCCGTCCGGGGACTCTCCCATTAGCCATTCTATTACCCACACGCCCGGGGCAGGCCAGTATGGAGAGGGGGGGGGGTGTGCATGTGTGTGAGAGTGTGCGCGCCGCTTCTCCCGCCCCTGCGTATTGCTGGGAAATAATAATCTCTTGTCTCTCAGCGCGTAACAATCAAAGTGATTATCAGCCCGACACTTTACTTTCTTGTTATTCTTTTTTTTATTATTGATGTCGATTTTAATAATTGTCCTGCCCGGATAATACAACAAGCCCACGCATCGGCCAAAACGGTACGCGTGAGTACCGTTGATTACACCTTTCGGAGTAGAGTCCCCCACCTTTTTGTTTCAATCACTAGCTAGTCTGCTTAAACAGGATAACAGCGCGGGCTATGACGTTCTTAGTGCCCCAGCTCCCCATACAGGAGGGCGATCGGAGAGCTCCCTGAGAACGCTCCACTTCCGTCCTCCCCCTCCCCCTGTTTCAGTCGATTTAGAAGGAAGGCGTTTCCGGTTTTTTTTTCAGGGAGCTCTCCGATCGCCCTCCAGGATATTTCGGTAAATCCCAACCACCAGCAGTTTTGCGCGCCCTTGCGGCATGAGAAATTTACGTAGTTCCATTGAAAATGAGCAAAGAACTGAGAACTACGAATTTCTCATACCCTAGTGGCCGTTATCCGAAGTGTTTGTTTACTTGTGGTTTGTCGTTCGTTGTTCGTTTTTGTGAAGTTTCTTAAAGGTGCTTCGTGACATGAAGAAGAATGATTCAAAGCTGTGAGTCTTTTGACTTCCTGCTTCCCGGGCGGCTGAGGATTTACCCCGGCTCTGCCCACGCGCGCTGTGGGTGTCCTGCTATGTGACGTGTTGTTACGCCCAAAGAGAGGTTATGGTGCACCAGTCACCCTGCTCAGTTCGGCAGTTTGCAAGCTTCCAATCACTCAACGTCGGTGAGTACCGTTCAACTGTACTCACCAAAAAATGCTTGATACATTCGCTCAGTCAGTGCGCAACCGTGCGATACTTTCATTGTGAGAACGGTGCCTGGGCCACAGGCCCCTCAACGAGGACGCCAAAGTCAAAATGACGTTAAAAAAATGACGTCAAAGTGGTGAAATTTTGACCTTAAAAGTCAAAAGTCACTCCTCCCAGGTAGGGACTTAGACGCCAAAGTAACCAAAAAAACAACATTTTGATCCCGTTCTGCAGCGTTCTGCCTTTGTGTTCTCACTCGCCCGAGCCCCGGTCAACGAGACGGTGGTAGGAATATGTGGGTTAAATTTTGGCAATCTATCAATCTTAACGTGCGTATCTGGCTCGATGGAGATCCTCGGAGGGGAGTGTTTAACGGCGTTAACCTAATTTACACCACGCCACGCCACGCCCGCGCGCCCTGCCGCGCAGCTTGGCCACGCTCGTACAAGGGCTGCTCGGCTGCTCATCACAGCCACCACCGTCCGCACGACAAACACAAACAAGGCCGGAGCCCGAGAGGCTATCAGGCGGGGCGGGCGCGGCCTCGGGCACCGCGCTAATGAAGACAAATGCAGCGGCCTACTCACATGGAAGGGGTAGATGATGACGAAGAAGCGGTCGATGGCGATGGACGTGAGCGTGAGCGTCGAGATGTACACGCTGGTGCCCTGGGCGTAGGCCACGAGGTGGCAGAGCACGCGCCCGAAGATCCACTGGCCCAGGAAGGAGTAGAGCGGCGTGAAGGGCACGGCCAGGATGCACAGCAGGATGTCGGACAGCGCCAGGTTGGTGATGAAGAAGTTGGTGACGGTCTGCATGGCGCGGTTGCGGCCCACCACGTAGCAGACGAGCACGTTGCCGAACACGCCGAGCACGAAGATGGTGGTGTAGCAGATGAAGAAGAAGGCCTGCACGCCGGCGTCCTCGATGATGTCCATGTCCGGGTGGCGGCTCCAGTTGTAGTGCGAGTGGCCGTGCTGCAGCGCCAGCACGGTGGACGCGTTGCCCATGGCGGGTCCTGAGTGCCCCGGGGGACGCGGCAGCTGCTGGTACATGGGGCTGGCCGTGACGTTGGCCATCGGTGCGCCCGGGGATGCGGGAGTGCGGCGAGCGTCCCGCTCAAGTCCCGGGGGTGCTACAGCTAGACAGCCGTCTCCATGGACTTGGTCGGCGCGTTGCCGTTCGGGTCCTCATCGGGCGCGCACTCCGTCACGACCTCAACGGTGGCCTCGGAGGCTTCCGTGGCGTCGGCGTTGATGGCGGCCTCGCAGCCGACGGGCTGCTCAGCTCTGCTGTCGCCGGCCTCGACCTCCTCGGCAACTACGGCGTCCTCAACGACAGCCTCGTCGGTGGCCTCGTCGGCGGGTGCGTCTTCGGCCGAGTCCTCGACGGGTCGCGGCTCCACGATCACGTCCCTCTGCACGAGGCTATTGCCCGCGACCGCGGACCCGCGACGGGAGTTGAACGACGCGGTGGCCCCCCGGGGGAGGTCGTCGCCGCCCACCTCCGTGGCCGCGGCGTTCTCGTGCACCTCGCACTCCTCGGCGTCCTCGGCGTGCCTGCTGCCGCCGCCGCGACGACGGGCCAGTTGCTCCGACACCCACAAGTCGACGTGGATCTCGAACCGGGAGAGGCGAAACGTCCGCCGGTAGATGGGCACCGTGTGGTTCTTGGGGTGCAACGCGCTAAGCATCTTCCCTACGGTGGCGCATGAGCGGGACACTGCAACGGAAAGAAAGGCAACAAAGCTTACATTATTACAGTGAGTGAGGCTAGCATTTTTTGAAATTCATGTTAGATCAAAGCAGCAGTGAGGCTAACCAGTCATCAATGAATTACATGTGAAATAACTATCAAAGTAAATCGTACGTCGCAGGGTACTCTTTCACCTGAAAATTTTACTTCTCCTTTCGAATATTTTTATTTTTTGTGTGTACCCCTCCACCCCCCAAAGGAGGTTGGGCTCCCGGCAGTGATTGCTCGCTGTGCTTCGCATGCGTCCCGTGTAGGCAGATGGGAGGGAGGTTGGCGCGATACGAGATCCGAGCCGGGCCGAGCCTCATCGGGTCGCCCACCGGCAGACTCGAGCCGCGATGAACGAAATGCGGACGATTAAACGGGCGGGGGATGAAATGTAAAGCAACTAGGGGGACTCCGGATGGAGGTATAGGAAGCCTTACTGGGGCCTTCAACCCGTCGCCCCCTGACATGCACGAAATAAACAAAACAAACAAACTTTATTTCTATTTTTTTGCTGTGGGAATAAAACCAATTCCGCTGTGTAAAGACTAGTCCTTAGAACGAACGACTGAAATTCCAGTTCCGGCGGAAAGTTTTTCTGCTGGACGAGCTTGCGCGCGCCTACGAGCCCGCGGGACAACAAGGTACAGTAGTTCGAGTTCGATCCCTCGCTCGCTCTGTTGGCCCCCCCAGTCTGACGGGGAAGTCCCGACAGGGCCCTTCCGTCGTGCGACGCCGAGGGGATAAAAAATGCG
>NW_026267144.1:690378-695214 GCF_000697945.3 Frankliniella occidentalis | reverse complement strand
GGGGGGAGAGGGGAGGGGGTGGAAGAGAGAAGAGGAGTGGATAGGGGTGGAACCGAATGGCGCGTCGAGCGGAAACGGCGAGTTCTCAGGAGAAGAAGTTGGGGGGCTGCGGCCCTCTGCGCTCTGTGCGGCGTGGGAGGAGTAGATCACGGAGATCACTCTTCCATTAACGTTATTAACAATCAATTACTTGCTCCACGCTCCGAGCCCTCCTGTCTGCTACTCTCGATCGGGGTACGATTCAAAGTTATACTCGCGGGAGGGCTATGCACGAAAGTTTCCTGCTTCCGGCGGCCATACCGCGGGAAAGACAAATGTGGACGCGCCTGGGCGGCGCTGACGGGGCGGGCGGAGCCACCCTACACCGTAGACCGTGTTTTAATAACGGAATATTCCCCGGCTCAAGGCGGGCCCGGCGAGGGCAAAAGAGGGGAAGGGATGCGGGGAGAGGAGGAGGCTCCCTCCCACGCCGCCCCCAGAAACTCCTGCCTATATCCCACGGAAGTAATATATCGTGGGGGTGGATGGGGAGCGCTGTGCGATTCCGCGCATCCTGTTTTTATCCGTCCTTCTCCTCTTGTTTTTTTCTTTGGTGTGGTGCAAAGGAATCAGGGTAGTGGGCGCCGGGTGCCGGGTGGTCACCGCACGCGTGTTGGGTTGCTCTGGCCCCCCCACCTAGAAGGCATGCTTCCCTCGGCCTTGGCATCTACCAGTTGAAGTTTTTTTCTTTTTAGGGGAAAGGTTCACCACATGTTTTTGCGACAAGCAATAAGCTGTCGTACTTGTCACGACTTTTCTTTCCCAAAGCAAGCAGGTGCGGTAGGAATGGTGAAAAACTCTGATGCCCCTCTTTTCTCCGCGGAACGCTCCACTCCTATCGGAAATCCGCGTGTCCCCGATGTCGTCCGCCGGGGCTACACGACGGCCGCTGAGTGACCCTGCCCCGGCTACTGCCGCTCACGTTTCCTTTACGCCCCGGGAGCCCTGGGAGGAGGCAGTGGCGCCGGGTGGCGCCTCTCAGGGACGGGGGGCTCTTAGACTGCCATCGGGATCCCATACCGACTTGCCGCGAGCTCTCCCCCTCCCCCCGCCCCTCTTTCTCTCCGTCCTTGTCCTCCCCGCCTCCTACTCGCTCCTCGTCTCTCTGTTTCTGCCGAGCCGAGGTGGCCAAAGATTGGCTCTAAACAGACCGTATACGTCAGGACGCCCCTTTACGACGGCCGTGAGGCGGGGCGGGGCGGGCCCGTCCCCCTGGCGGTACGACCCCGTCCCACCCCGTCCCACCCCGTCCTAGCGGGGCCGTCCCGGCCGGCTGACCTTAGAGGCTCCCTCGCCTCCCACGCGCACTGTTGCGTCTGCACTGCACTCTGGCCCCCAAGAGAGCGCTCGCTGCGTACAGAGTAGATGAGCCTTCTGTCTCCTTTCAGCTGCGTATTATACTATGTCAAAAATAACTGTCCACTTTTGTCAGATTAATTGGGCAAATTTACGAGAGCTCAGTGCCTGCGAGACACTCATTGTTGGAATAGGCAATCCCGCGGTACGTACACAGAATTGTTACTACTATTGCTTACGTACAACTATACGTAACGTACGTTCAAAGTTAAGCGATATTTTGCATAATTGCGTACAATATTGTATAGTTAAGTACAAATTTTCGCACGTAGGGTATGTATGTTGGCAGTTTCACGTAGCTACGCACAAAATAGTACAAAGTCAGTCGGTATGCGCGTATATGTGTTGCGGGCATGTGCCCGGCAGCTCTATGAGAGCTCAATTTGGCCGTTTCGTATTGCCTAGCGAATAGGCAACTACCCGTGCACACGCGTGATGTTGTGGTACAGCATAAGCCGGACACCCTTTTCGTTTATTTTTATTCGTGTATAGAACGTGCTAGGTTGCACTCACGCAGGTTGGTCCTCGGCGGGTCCTCTTCACGGCAGGCTCCCTCTTGGCGGGAGTGTCGGCACCCCATCCACGCGCCTCGGCGCGCCGCCCCGGCAGTCCGGCAGCCGCTGCCCTCTCACATCCTGGCTGCGCGCCCGCCCCGACCCCAGCCCGCCAGCCCGGGTCGACGACAACAACAACAGGTGCAAGGAAGTCGCGGATCGACCCGGCTCGGAAAGACGCCGTACGGCCCGCCGTTGTCCCGGCGCGGCTCGGATCGTCGCACTCGACTCGTATAGCGACGCGCGGTTGGCGGTGCGTTCCTCACGGGGCAGAGCGACCCTCTCAGCCGGCAACTCGACGCACACTGAGTCCTCGCGGTGCGGCCGCTCCGCCCGCTCCGCCCGCCTGCCACCCCCTGGGCCCCGGGGCCCGGGAGCCCGGAAGGGTGGGGGCGGCGGGCCTCGGGGGCGGGGGGCGAGCCAGGGGCGGGCCAAGGGGCGGGCCAAGGGGCGGGCCAGGGGCGGGCCAGGGGCGGGCCAGGGGCGGGCCAGGGGCGGGCCCGCGCGCACGCTCAGCTCGGATGGCTCGCGCTACAGGTCCGGTGCGCGGCCTCTTTGTCACTACACGTTGGAATACACGGGAATGTACATCATCTCATCCAAAAAGAGAACGCCAAACTATGACCTGATGCGCCCCGAACTTTTGTAAGTGCGTACGAGTTCATATAGGCACATGACACACGCTACTGCATTATGTTTTTGTAAAAAGCATTCGTGCCACTTACACCTACGGTTTGTCTTTGACAAATTTGTACAGAGAAGAATGAGTTCGCAGGTGTGGATGCTCAAAAGTGTCAACGCAGAATGCGTGTCACAAATTCGGTTGTTTAACTTTGTACACAAAAAATTTATACAAATCCGGTTTGAGTTAAACTGTGTAGGCATCATGTGCCTCACCTTTACTTATGGATACCGTTCTTGTACTTTGGTACATGCGAGGATTTAGTTCCAGCTCTGTCTGGGCTACGACGTCAATAGAGATGAAAGAGCGCGTATGGCGCCCTGGGAGCTGGCTGGAGCTGGCAACCCATTTGATGTCGGCTAAGGTGGCTCTCGGCTTTTCTAAAGAGGTTATAAATAAAAGCAGGGCAATTTATGACACATCTTTCAAGGATCAACGAAGAAACACTTTTTATTCATCCCGAATAAATACATACACACTTCCATTCATTCAAAATTTCCTACAAATAATAGAATAAATTAACACAAAAAGTATATAAAGAATTAACAAAATTATGGCCACCTCATAATCAAACGCACACAACACACAACAATAACAAAAATAAATAAATAGGATTTTGCACAATTTTTTCGAAAGATTTCACTCAAAGATATTGTTTTTCATTATGATTATCATCCAAGATTCCAAGTACTATAGGGAATCATATCTGAAAATCGATTGTTTTACTGTTCATTTGCGAGTACAAAATTATCTTTTTAACGTTAAAACTTAACAAATGCGTATCCATATTTTATAACATAATATGACTTTGATAGCAGGATCATGCCTTAAGACTTGAGAGAAGACATGTTTGCTAACCATACAGTTCTGTGTTTTACAATCAGTATTAAATAACTACTACATTGACTACGAGTGAGCGAGAGGACATATCAACTTCGTTTAAAATCCTTTGCATAGTTCTTTCCTTAAAATAGGCTTAAAACTTGTTTATATTTGTTTTCTTCAGTACGTAGTAGAAACAACCCGAAAAAACACATTACATGCTTTCGTTCTTAACAATGATTGTCTCTATGTTCGACATTCTCTAAGAGTGTGTTTATTTCATAATCAAATATTAGAAATTAATCATTTCTATTTACCTGAGTCTTCACTTACATACATTAAAATAAATTAGAAACAAACAAATCCTTTTTTTCACCATTTTTCTCCCAGATTATCTCATCTACAGACATAGCGCCATTTCGCTCGAGATCTTTTTCTCCAGAAATAAATTATAGGCTGAATTGCTCTTATGTTGGAAAGTCATACCAGAGGCTGCATCCCAAGGAGCACAAGTGACTTGGCCCGCGAACGTTCACACAGTGTCAGCAAACCCAGAGTAAAACATTTTCAGGCAAAATATACAATACTTTCCGATATTTGTTGGCCCAGTCCGAAGTCCGTGGGCATTCAAGTTGTTGCTGACGAACTCCGAACTGGTGGGGGGAAGGATAACAACTGTCGAAACGTTCGTAGAAACTATAAGAGGCGCGGTGTCGCGCTGCTTGGGACTCCTCTCCCCTGCTCAGAGCCCTCAGAGCTCGGTGTTGACGGTGCACGCCGGGTACAGCAGCATGCAGTTCTTCGCGTTCTGCCCGTCGCGGGCGGCCTGCACGTAGCGGTAGAACCTCACCACGGCCGAGTTTAGCGACGACGGCTTCTGCAGTTCGCTCGGGTCTCTGCGGGACAGAAAACATTTAGATTTATTCAACGCGTCGACAAACACCGGAATGTTGACGGTGTGCTTTTGATAAGAGGACAGTAGTTGACGTTGTGAGCCGGTGGAATGCCTTCCCTCCACCACCGCCGCCACCCCTTTCCCCCCGGAACATAATGGCTTTATCGCCTCACGTCCCGGTGCGGCGCGCCAGTCCCAGCTGCTGTTGATGTTGTTTGGCCGTTTGCGGACAAACAATCAATACTATCATAAACCGATTTTTATTGGCCGTGTAAACAACAAGGGTGACATATAAATCCTACAATCACGGGGTCTTTTCTCCGTCTAGCAGCGTCTGCCATAGCGCCTGCGAAGTGCGAAGTGAGGGCTAGAGACAGGCACGCTTCGCACTGGAGTGCCTACCACCCGGACCTCGCGGCGTCAGCCTGCGGAGTGGAGACTTGGCGGACCCGCTGCACGGGCGTGCCCACTGGAGTGCCTACCACCCG
>NW_026267144.1:684601-689335 GCF_000697945.3 Frankliniella occidentalis | reverse complement strand
GAGGCTAGGCAGACCCGCTGCGCGGGCGGGCCCACCGGGGTGCCTACTCACTGCCTCACCAGGCGTCTGGCTGCGTCTTTCTCCGTACACGCGCACTTTCCTGTATCCCCGCCTTTTTTTGTCGCGGTACCGAAGCTCAAGTTCGTCGTCTTGCTTGTCGGAGCCCGGCCCCGCAGGCCATACGCTTTCCAAGGGCCGCCTCTATTCAGCCCCTTCCGGCAACAGGTCACTGGCGGTCTTTGTAACCCCTCCTCCCCTTCTCCAAGTCAACGCCCCTCTCCCCTTTACCAGCCTATCCCCCTCCCACCCCATCTTAAATGTCACCACTTCATTCGGACACCCTGGGCTCGGGCTCGATAGCCCTCCTCCCCCCTCCCCCCTACCCGTACCACTGCCTTGTTTACCCCACTCTGCACCCCGTCGTCGGCACGTCGATGCCCTACCCGCCCCACCCTCTTCCCCTCTTCCCCTCGCTTTCTCTCGTCCTTCTTTTTTCTCCCTTGTATATTTGACGGGCCGTCGGAGACCCGTCAAATTTCAGCCAGTTTTCCTCTTCCGTCCGCAGACGTGCGCGGCCCGGGGGCAGCGCGGCCGAGAGCCGAGGCGACAACTTTGCGCACGTCTCATCGATCGCAAGCGCACTCGCAAAGTAGTGTGCCCGCGCACGTGTTTGACAAAGTGAGTTGCACGTTTGTTGCTGCGGACAAGTCGTCGAGAGCACTGCTGAAATGAAATGCGCGAACACCAAGCCTTCTGTCAGAACTTGAATTCTTGCACGTGCTAAAATTTTGAAGGAAGGAAAAACTGTGGGTGCACTGCAGTTTGGCTGTTGTCTTTAGACGCCAAGATATTGGCGTTCAAAGACACCAAATTTTGACGTCTTCTGAGAAAGAACGGCAAATGTTGGCGTCTTTCGCGAAAGAACGGCAAATGTTGGCGTCTTGTGCGACAGAACGGCAAACCTTTTTCGTCACTCAGCTTTCAGCGTCCTGGAATAGACGCATATTTCGGGAGGCGCGTATTATTCCATTGCAGCCGCCGGGTGACCCACATGTCGTGCGACACTCGGGGGGCCCGCGTCTGCTGGGCCCGGGCCTACAGCTACGGGGGCCCGGCTCCGGAGCCCACCACCACCCGGACCCGGAGTAGGACCGCAGGGACATGGGTCTGGCGGGACGCAACGTGTCATGCCACGGCCACTCACCGGACCCTGATCCAGGTCAGGCCTGGCAGACTCGAACGCGCCGCCCGGCGCCCCGCCCGGCCCCGCTACACCAGAGTGTTCCGGGAGCCGACAGCTGCGGGCGGCCCGTCGGGCGGCCATCCTAATCGGACGGCTGGGCCGGGTCACACACACGCCGCCAGCTGCAGGTGCAACAGCGCCTCGTCATGCGAACACTGTCCGCGGCTGCACAGACGCTGCACAGCGCAGAGATTTGTCGCCGAAAGCTAGTGCCAGGTTATTCTACTAGTTACGACACGAATTTTCGTGGACTACAAACAATTTAATATTATCACAATGAATCCTTAAAAAAAATAAAAAAATAAGTACGAAGAATAATAAAGGATTTAGTTTCGAATCTCACAAGGCTTCTTAGAATCAAAATAAGCATTCCTCCAAGTATGAATCAAAGACGCCGGGGTTTCCACTTTAGGGGAAAGATTTCGGCAGTTCCGAGAGGAACGTATTGTGCTGTGTGGGGGGAGTGTGCTCGCCTGTAAGCCTGTAAAGCTCTGGTCTGGACTGGAGCCCATGGCGCAGCGTCGGGGCGGGGCGTGGAAACGGTGGGGGTGGGGTGTGCTATTCTGAGCTATTCTGGGGAAAGACGGCCTTATCGTTCGATATGGATTCATCCGTCACTCTCGTAAATCGGTCTCATATTTTTTCAAAAGTCAACGCCTGAAGCACCCCTGCCTGCCTTGACACCACTGAATAGTAATTACATGTGGTACTTTGACAACGGACGCAGCCTCGTGCGGCGAAGTTGCACAGCCATCGCTATCCGCAGTATAGATCACATTTTTTTAAAAAGCATTTTCTCAAAGAGATTATTTCTTTTTCGCTGTTTTTGTTTTTTTCCTGTTCCAGCTGTATGTTTTTATCGGCTGGGCTTGGGCTAACAGAAAAACAATTGATGTTAGTGGAGCAAAGATTTTTTTCAAAAATACAGCAATAGCAAACAGTTTTGATGAAACAGCAAACAGAAAATTCAATGTTGTTTTTTTTTGTTGTTTTCTTTAACTTTACAAACACCCTTTTTTCTGTGCTTGGACGTCACTAAATCGCTAATATCACTTATTTCCCGGGCTGGGGGCGTGGGCAGTACCCCTGGGAGCCGTGCAGCGGGGCTGGGCCAGGCCGGGCCGCCGCTGTCAGGCGCGAGCCGCCCGAGCGCGCCGCCAGGTTATCGGCCATGACGCGGCACTTTGGCCGACCTGAGTGGACCGTCAGGTGCGAGTAGCATCAGCCGGCCTGCCCCGCGCTCCCCGCCACGCACCGCCCCGCCACGCCATGCCACTTGCCCACAGTGGCGCCGAGTATAAGTTATTATAAGAAAGGGAATTGAAATAAGCGATTGGGAGGGCGAAGATGTGTTGTGGATCTACAAGTAGTGCCCTTTCGAGGTGAGGTGCCCCTTCTCGCCGTGGGGTCGACCCGCTTTACTCTACACACAAATAACGCGCACCCCGATAATTCACTTCCCCGTCGTTTTATTTTTTAACAGATTGTCAACAACACTGCCAGCGCCCCCTGGCTCCGCCGGTTCGTAGCCCGGCCCGGACAAACAGTCCATTGCGCCGGACTATGGCGTGGAAAATCGAAAGAGCGTCACAGTCAGCTGTGAGCCGCTCAGCGAGAAGAAAACGAGTAGCAAGTGAGCGGCAGGGTGGCCCACCCTACACTGTTAACAATAATTATTGTGAGTCATCTGATGACAGACTAACATAAGTGATGACACTCTTTTCTTCGCTTTTCATTTTAAACGAAAATTTTCTTGAAACTTGTGAATATTTGGCGTAAATTGACCCTCGGCACAAAAGTACATGATATTAGGGATAAGGTTCTCACAAATCCAGATACAGTGTTAACTGGGACACAACATGTTTTCCGTGCATGTCTGAATTGTCGCCCGCGCGTACAGACGCTTTTACAGCATTGTCTGCAAGTATAGGATAAAGGATTCTCTTCTTTTGGTCGATATCAATAAATGACGTGGGACCGACACGTTCCCCGCCCCCCGCTCCGCCAGCCACAGGATCGAGTCACGTCCGCTCAGCCCCCATCCTGTCTCCTCGTGCGACACGGGAGGAGAAGAAGGGACAGGGGGCTCGGCTCGGGGGGGAAGGCTTTATCCGACGCGCGCGTGATTTTGGGGGGCAGGGCGGGGGTGTGCGGCATGCGCGGCATTGACGCGCTGTACGCTCAGCTGGGAAAGGGGCCGCCTTACATTGAGAGGGAACCGCGCGGAAGCGTCACTTTCTCACAGCGCACGACCATCCCGCTGTCGGTCGGGATGGCTCACACCTGTCTTCGATGCGATATGCGTTAACACTGAAAACTGGTCCGCGTCTTATGACGCCAAAATGTTGGCGTCCTATGATGAACGCCCAAATTTTTGCGTCTTTTGACGCCAACTATTGGCGTTCTTTTGGAAAACACACCAAAATTTGGCGTCATTTACCGTAACGCCAAATCTTGGCGTCTTATGATGCCAATATATTGGCGAGTTTACAGTGTAACTGCACCCAGCGATAAGAGGAAAAGTGGCTGGCAGCGGCATTTCGCCAATCGCACCAACCCCTTTTTTCTGCAAGCTTCCGGCACGCGGGATTTCCTGTAAATGGCCAGCAGCAGGCCACCGTACCCCGCCCACCGCCCACCGCCCACCGCCTGCGCCGCTGCGCTTCACTCGCAAACGGTGAGGCTACTCAGAGCGCTGGCGTGGCGTGGGTGCGGCGCAGGCTTTCACTTTTGCGTGCCTCGTATGTTGTTTCGGGTCGGCACGGACCACTCCCACTGTTACCCCGAAACCTTCTCAAATCCTGCCCGGCCGGGTCTTATTAAGCACACCGGGTGCGTGCGTGTTATTTCGCGATCCTTCTGCTGCCCCTCCTATGCGAAAACGAAACGACGTGTAATGATTTCAGAGGGAACAATTTGAAATGATTGAAAAATTGTTGATGTTTGAAAAGGATGATTAAGGAAATGATTGATATGGATTCAAAATGATCCGGAAACCACAAAAAAATCACTAGTTCGGTGTAATGTAATCTGTAAGGGTTTTTAGGGGAAAACTTCCCGTGTGCAAACGCGTGAAAGTTAACGTCGCGGTTAACGTACTCTAACCACTATAATCCATAAATCCTCGCACAAATCGCTGCAGTTCATTTATCTCTTCGACCAAGATGAGAATTGGTAGAAGACTGCGTTCATAAATCCGACACGCCCCTTGCATTTCTTAAATGAGTACAAGTTTTCAAAGAATTTTCATAAAGTGTGTGGAACCGCAGTTCGCAAGTACAGGTGGATTTTGTTTTTTCCCGGGTCGCGCTGTTGTGTCGACTAGTGTCTCCCGGCCGCAGACCCACTCTACTGGGAGGACCCTCGTCCACCAACCACCACTTCTCCTCCCGCGACGTCCGCGGCAGTTGTTTGAGAAGAATGTGCGCGTTCCTGGACAAGACAAGGCCTCTGCTCGTGGCCTTCTGTGTGGGCCTGAGGGCCGGGGGGGG
>NW_026267144.1:682448-684486 GCF_000697945.3 Frankliniella occidentalis | reverse complement strand
GCCCCCGCGGCCTCCGCGGCCCCCGCGGCGGCGGCCCTCCTAGCCGGCCCCTTCCCCTCCGCCCCTGCTGCTCCGGCGGGGAGGCTGTTTGCTCGAATCACGTCGGGATAAATACGAGCGGGGAGGACTCTGTCCACTTCCGCCGGAGGGCCCCCAGGCGGTGCTGCCGCTGCGTCAACACAACATGTCAAACTGTTTCCCTATAACCATAACCCCTGGGACGCCGGTCGGCTCGGCTTGGCGCGCGCCTCGCTCCTCCGATCGGCTCGGCTCGGCGACTTCCAATCCAAACGGCGGCGGCGCCCCGATGGTGGCGGAGCGCCGCGGCGGCTGGCTCGCGCCACCAAAGCAGCTTACTACGTCCGTTATGTCCAGGGAACGAACATCCATGACCAACACGCCATCTCATCTCAAAGCCCATGCGTCTTTTCCTGTCAAGTTTTCTTATCGCCCAAATAGCTATGGTCGTACTGCGGTCAGATTATTTCACATTTTTCAAAACTCTTCATTCACGAAACAATGTCGTAAATTTATGAAAGCACGTTGTTTATTTGCGACAGCTGGTCGAAGACAATTTTGTTTGATAGTTTCTAGAAATGTGAAAGTTCGCACACCATAGAAACATTGAAAAATTTCCCGTAACCCATGGGCTTTGCAAAAGCTGTACAAAAAAAACAACTTGTGTTTAGTTGTTCTTTTTTTTTTCACTGAAAATCAAATTTTATCTTGCCTGGGGGACTTGCGAAGTGACTCAGTTTCTATAGAAAATACTCCTAATCACGACTAATATTTTACTCAGTGTCCTTTTCCCCACACCCTTACTTCTCCAAGGACACAGTCTCTGCGTTGTTGTACGTGTAGCGCACTCACCTGCTAAGCTCGGCCGACACGAGGTTGGAGTGCGGCGCGAACCTCGCGGGGTTCTTGTACATGGAGCAGACGAGCCGCTCGCGGCAGGCCTCCTCGTTGAAGCCCAGCTGCACGAACACGCCGTCCATGCGCTGCAGCAGCGGGCTGTAGAAGGCGTCGTATGCCACCTCCACGGTGGGGCCGACGATTGGGCCGACGTCGTTGAGACTGGGCGCGCGCGTTGGGCTGGCCGAGTCAACCTGCGTGAGGGAGAAGCAGAACAGGGTCAGCAGGCGGCGAGCACAACACCGCGCCAGGAGCTGTTGACATAGTAGTAGGGTTTTATTGCGTCTCTGTTTACAGAAAGCAATTCCTCGTCGCGTAATACAGTAGAAAGAGAGGGAAGGGCCAAGAGTTCTTGAGCTCTGGATCGTTGGCCGAGGAAACAACCACTACCTAAGTTTTCCGAAGTCCTCCGGCAATGCTGTTGGACGAAGGTGTATGATACGGTGCGATATAGTCGGGTCCCTCGACCATCGCCTCACGCCATACAGCGCAGCAGGGTGGTTCGGCCCTTATCTAACCTTTAGACCGCGGATTGAAAAGACGGACAGTTTTACACATGTTTTTTCTTCCTCCACTGTCAATAGGCCTGGAACACCCCATTAAAGGCTCGGATGAGAAAGAGCGAGCCTCGGGTCTTGGGTGCGTCTGCTCTGTGCGCGGACATCCAATGTAGGTAGGATCTGCTTTGGGTCCCCGGGGCCTGGAGTGGGGCAGGAGGAACTCCGCCGAGCGTCGAGGGGGAATCCCATTACTCCCCCAACTTCGATGAGGAGGGAATCATCCGAGGGGGCGAGCCTGGCCGGGCTGGGGGGTGGCGCCGGGTGGCTGCAGCACGACACTACACAAGTTGCGCACGGCAATCTGCTGGTACTTAGCATGGCCCTGGCCCCGAGCGGCGGCGGCGGAGATCCGCGCTCCGGCGGCTCCAAGTGGAAGTGGAGAGCACACTACCCTCGTCAACAACCGCCTCGTCGCAACCGCAACCCTCGCGAAGGCGGCCCGCGGCACCTCTCCCTTCACATCGTTATTGTCGTGGCATCCATTCCACTTGACCGCGGAGAGACGAGAAATATCCATCTACCCAGTTTGCTAAACCTCTTCCTCTTATTTCCTGCCCCCCCCC
>NW_026267144.1:676529-681838 GCF_000697945.3 Frankliniella occidentalis | reverse complement strand
GGTAGCTAGCGGCGCCAGGGGGGTTGGGATTAAATTCGGCCACCGCTGGAAGGATAGCGTTTGGATTTGAGTTGCAAATGCAACGGTGCGGGGGAAGGGGGAGGGCTGACTGTACGCCGTATCGAGTCGTCCCTCCCTGTCGCGAACGGACGAAACGGGACGGTGGCCAGGCCAGGCAAGGGTGTTGGACACTGGACACCGTCCAAAATAGTTGTCAGTGGTATAACTCCATGCTGATAAATAGCTACATAACATAACAGTCGTTAAGTTTCCAATTTTGTGTCGTATTTCAATAAAAACGCTGTAGCCATTTCTCGAGGAGACACGTGACAAATCTATGCACTCCTTTTGGTTTCATTACATTCATTCACATAGTAAAAATAACAGTATTTCATTGTTCAGGGTCTACTCGAGCGGAGTCTACGCACCCCACCGAAGCGGGCCCTCTAGTGGCTGATCCATGTGATATCGATAAAATAGGAAGGGGTGGGGGGTGGGGGGTGGACGTGATCAGTTCAGCAATGAGCACGCCCCTGGAACAGCAGGGAATAGAAGGGGTGACACCCAGCAGCACGAGAGCGGAAGTGCTAAGAACAAGTGGGGTGCTTGTGCTTTGGGCTGAAAGCGGGCACGACGCCTGTGAACCGAGGGAATTTGCAATAGCGGAATGATTCGAGAACACATGGTGTTTTTCTGGGTCAAAGCGGATAACAAAACTGCGTCGACTTCGAGACGTCATGGTTGTCGTACTCACCCCTTGCTTCCTCTTGGAGGAGCCGCTTCCACCCGCCGCGCCGCCGCCCCCCGCACCGCCCGCCGCACCGCCCGCGGCCGGCGGGGTGTGCCGGTACACGCGCTGGTCGTCCCAGCCGGGGGCGGCGCCCAGCCCGTGGTTCAGCCCCCAGCCCGCCATCAGGTCGTTGCTCTGCTGGTTGCCCGGCAGCACGCCGAGGTTCTCGTTCCGGTTGTGCGCGGGGTAGTCGTAGCCCGGACCGGGGCCGCTCGGCGCGGAGGGCGCGCCCCCGCCGAGGTACTCGCCGAAGGGGTTGGCGTCGTCGTGGCCGCCAGGGCCGGAGGGCGCGCCGTACACGGGGCCGGAGGCCGGCGGCGCGTACGACGAGTGCGGACCCCCGCCCGAGTACGGCGGCGGCGACCCGGAGTACACGTCGCCGTGGTGCGGCGGCGAGGGCACGGGCACGGGCTGCGGCACTGGCACCGGGATCACGTGGTGGTGGTGGGCGATCTGGAAACACAACGCGGGTGTTAAGCAAGTGCAAATAAAATATTTCTGTGTATATTTTTGGGCATGAACGAGACAGCCATTTGGGCCTTTTGACTTAGCTCAACAGTGCAGGTAAATAAATGATTAACGCCTTTTTTTTGGTTTCCTGCTGATATTCCATGAAATGACCTCCCCAAACAACGTACTCTCCGTCCGAAACCAATTCGCCCGTTCCTTTGGTTTTGGTTCGTGTCGCAGTCCCTCTTCGGGGCCTGCTCCTCCTGCCTCAGCACCGTCTGCGGCCGTGCCAGAGGCGCCGCCCGGCGCCGCAGCGCTGTCAGGCGCCGCAAAGAAGTGCCCCTCCGGGGACCCCCAGGGCTAGTGTGGGGCTGCCCGGCCTGGGGTGTTGGGGGTGGTACACAGCAGACGCCGAGCACCGAGGCGTCGACGCAAAGTGACAAACAGCACCTTCATGCCCCTAAACCTGTCGCACCCTCAATGTAGAGAGAAGTAGTGAAAGAAAAGGACCCCCCTATGCAAACAGTATGCGAGGAGAGATTATCACACGGAGAAATACTTGTAAGGGTGACAGGAAAATTTTCCGTGATGTGTTGTCAAATTGTCGAATCCATAGACGATCAAGAATGGGCTTTCTGTCAATTCAAGTGTGTACATTGTACACTTTAAATAAAGTGTACATGGCATGTATGCTTTAAACAATGTTTACATACCCATGTACACATTTATAAATGTGTACATGAGTATGTACACATTATTTTGTAAATGTGTACATAGGTATGTACACATTATTTAAAGCATACATGCCACGTACACTTTATTTAAAGTGTACAAGGTACACGTTTGGATTGACAGAGTGTTTGTACAACATATTCTGTAACTCTTAAATGCAATAAATTTACGATGACGTTTTTCGCAGTGATAAAACTTTAAACAGAAGTTTCTTATTAAGTTGCACAAGTCCGTTCAACAGCAAAGTGTTAGAGCCTCTAGTCGTTTGTTCTCACCTTGTGGTGGTGATGGTGGTACTTGGCGTAGTTGGCGTGGTAGTAGGAGCACAGCTTGAAGAGGTGCGACAGCGCGGGGAACAGGAAGAGCAGCACCTTGAGGAGCAGCTTCTTGGCGGTGCCCACGCCCAGCAGCAGCGGCAGCAGGAACATGAGCTTGATCTTCACCATCTTGATGATGAGCAGCAGAGCGAAGAAGCTGGTCATGAGCTTCTTCTTGAAGAGCTTCTCTGTGGGGTCAAAGAGAAGAGCGGTCATCAGGTGGGGCAGAGCAGCTGTGCAACAGAGTTGGGGGTAAGAGAAGGGGGAGGCTTAAGGAGACGAACTGTTCTGTAGCACCTAGGCGATCTTTTGTTGTGATTGTGGTGGCTCGACGACTCTGCGCCTGCCAGAGCAGAGAACACCTGTTTATACAGGCTCACCGCCTTTTTTTCTCGGACATTTATCTCTGCCCATAGAGACTCTTGCAAACCTACAGAACTTCTGGTTCTACCATGGTTCTCCCGGAGTAAGGAAAAAGCTTCCCACATAACAGCGCGCAACCTCACGGCGCCGTGGCTCGAGCTCGAGGGCCATTGGACTGGTCCGCGAGAGTTTGGATTTGTCTTTCGCCCCGCCGCGCCGTGTCCCGCGGGAAAACGTCCCCTCCTCTGAGAGAAAGAACAGTTGAAATAACGGCAATAATCCGAACCTCTCAATGCGCCGCGGGGTATTTTCGAAGGAGCCGTTCCCCTTTCCTATACCTCCCCGCCATCTCCTTTGTCCTTGTACTTGTCGAACACCCGTTCGCCGTCATTTCGTGTCGTCGCTGCAAAGAACACACACACACACACACGCTTGCAACGTAAGAAAAGTGTATCTATTATTTCGTTTCGAAATCCCTTAATCTGCTCCTCTCTGTCGGATTCCTGTCGTGAGTGAATCCGGGTGTGCGCTGAATAAGTACACGCCACGGAATCAATTATTGCTCAAAATGAGAAATAATTCTGCGCTGCTGTTTCCTCATACTTTTGGCTCTTTACTTAGACTGCAAATTTTAACGATTCAAAATCTCCAGTACAATTTTCTGTCTGGTTGGTCTGGTCCAGTTTGTGGATGGAGTTGGGTGCGATTCGCGAATATACACCAAAGGACCTCTCTAAAGTCACGGAGCGCTGCACGCCGCCGCCGCCTCCAGCCGACTGTGATGCGCTATCGTGCAGTCGCCCGTCACACAGTCACACATACTGCGTCCTGCCTCGTCACTTCCGTCACATATGCGCCCCTCGCACACACGCGCCAACGCCAGGAGGGCCATTTCGCTTTGCGAGTTCATTAATGCGTGTTCGGGGCGGCGGCCCGATGTGCAAAGAGAGCGAGAGTGAGAGAGCGCGCGCGGCGCCCACGCTCCCTCCAGAGAGAGAGGGGGGTGGGGGCGTTGGCGTCACGGCGCGTTAGCAGGCGTTACCACGCGCCTCGGCTCTGCTTCGGTCCATCAAGGTGGATAGAGTTGCTTGCTCGTCGTCACGTCACGTCGTGGCTGGAGGGTAAAGGTGTTGGAGGGGGGGGGGGGGGGGGCCAGCCGGGCGTGGGACGGGTACCCACGGGGAAGCGTCGAGGAACCCACGCACAACCCCGCGCGCCATAAAGGGCGAAATTTGACGTTAACATAGTCACTGTAAAAAATTGTCGTATGCCGGGGGTAACCGGGTACAGGAAAATTTTCCATGTAAGAAGTCGTACAATTACAATTTATAATTGTAATATTTGCAAGCCCTGCGTATGGACTTGCAATCGAATAACGAGCGAGAGTGGTATGTTGTACGTGTACGACTCGTTTTGTAAATGGCAAATTACAAAATATATCGTTCATGAACGAACATATTTTTTACAGTGAGTCGTAGAACGCACATTGGTGTAACATTCACCAGATGAACAAAAAGTTAGGGATGATCTAGGTGGAAAGTACGTCCGTCCGTCAAGCATCCGTTAAGAGGTGGACTACCTTTGAGTCTTGCTGGCACAGAGCTCCCGCCATTCGCCAAGTGAATGTGCTCATAACCAAGTGGGCGAGGGTAATTACAACACAACCTTCGAAGTGCACCACCTGCAAGTGTTAACTCGGCTGACGAACACTTCCTCGTGTCGGATACTTTGTGTGAGGAGAGAACTGAATTGTATAACCAAAAGAGAATGCTTTTTTGTTCTTTTCGCCCTGTCGGATGGGTTGGTTGGTGACGGCGCCCAACCAACCCTACCCTACTCCCAGCAGTGAGGGCCGGGGCCATGCCTGTCACTCAACGCTCTCGCAGGCTTGAGTTTTATGACGAACCATGCGGCCCTTGAAACTCTCGGCCGGAATGCCATGAAGGGGCAGCAGGCGCAACAGGGCTGGGGCTGGCGGCTGGCGAGGGCATGCGACGGTTGTGACGCCTCCCAGGGCGGTGTCCCTCACCCACCCCACCCCAGTCAATTCCTTCACCCCTCACCCCCCGCCCCCGGCCTCTATTTTATTGCTAGAGATAAGGGGTATATAGGCGCATCGTGAATACCGCCTGTGTGATCGGGGTCGGTGCGGCGGGGGTGCCAGTCAAAGGCACGGGCCCGCGTGTTGCTCGCAATGTCATAATCATGAATGCGTTATACGGCCTCGAGAAGCGTGCAGTGACGACTGGCATCCCAGGCGCCCTGCCCCATAAATACGGGCGCTCAGATGGATCGCAGAAACTATATCTCTGGAGACGCGTCTTATTTATCATCAAAAGCGCATGGAGCATCTGCAGCTGACAATATAAACGCTCTGCGCTAAGCTCGACAACGACAGAGGTATGGCGCTATTACCACAATCAGGGCGAAATGGGAGGTGAGCGATGTGGGGCTGATAAAGCGGGTGGCACGGCAGGCAGGCAGCAGGGTGGTGAAACTTTGTTGTCGAAGGGGGCAGTGGAAGGTGGAAGGTGGCCCCGATTTGCAGCCGATTGAACCAAACCCCGCGCGCCCGGCTCCTACACCGACCAATAATACTATTGTCTGCTTTGTCCTGCCTCCCACCCTATTCTCTCTATACCCCTTTCCCCCTCCCC
>NW_026267144.1:674454-676240 GCF_000697945.3 Frankliniella occidentalis | reverse complement strand
CGCCACCTGCCGCCCTTCTCACTCGCCCCGCCCGCCTGGCTCTTGGCGCAATCGATTCGCATAGCCCGGTAGTAGTCAGGTTTATGTCGGCTGCCGATGGCAGTGGCGCTCTCGTCTATAAAGCTGGAGATGGTGATGACGATGGTGGCGTTGATGCCGCCTACAGAGCGGCATTTGTACACAGTTTTTTCTAACGATGGGATGGGCGACGCACCATACCTACATTCAAACTAAAGTTTAAAACTGTAAATTGTACATACAATTAAATAGGTGTGAAAGTTGATCGCCAATTGTATGATGAAACGTTCAGCAGGAAGTATCGTCTTAAAACTGTACCCAAAATACTAAACTTGTACTGTCATGTGGCTGATTGAGGACGCGCACCTTGGTCAAATTTTGTACTATGCAACCTGCGATAATGCAGAAAGTACGTTTGTCATTCGCCGTTACGGACCGGCCTAATTCGGCCTCCCACGAGCCCTCATAGCGCCTGGCAGGTAGGCAACATGTACCCTGCAGTGCGTGCATGTACTGCGGGGCGGCCTACCCCGAGGTTCACAGGCGCCGAGCTCCCGTAATCCGCCGAATGCATCTGAGAAAAACGGCCGTACTTCCTGGAACGTAATGTCATGTTCGACATTACATCTTTATTATTTATGTCTTAGAATTCTTGATGTCTTTATGTTCTGGAGATTGATGTAATACTGCCACTGCCTGCCTGCCTGCCCGTTTCTTCACGACTCGATTGGAATTGCTCTACGCCAACCAACTAACTCTCGGCTCTCGCGTGTATTTGTTGAAGGGGATGTAAGGAGAGTAGGGGGGGGGGGCACTCCCTTTGGCGCCGCCAGGGCCTGCTGGCTGGCGTCGCCAGACGTGTCCCTGTGCTGCGGCGCACCTCGAGAGGCGCGCAAAGCGACCTCACAGGGACCGCAGGCGGAGCAGCGGCGTGCTGGGGCGCAACCTCCCCCGCCTCCACCGTGACTGCCGACCTGGCAATATAATCGCCCCAATCCTCGCACACACACGCACGCAAACGCGCGCGCGCGCACACACACACACACACACACACGCAAACGCGCGCGCGCGCACAGAATGGATTCTCATACTGGTGGGATGCACACATTATCGGCTCGGAAATTAATTCCTCCTCGATTCCCCCAACCCATCATATCTACCGGCCTTTGGCGAGTTGCTGTCGAGGATGCAATCATCACCACGCTCTCTGTTCGGCCTGCCTACTCTGGAAACCCATAAGAGCCGTACAGTACCACAGTACCACAGGCACCCTGCGTCCAGAGTGCCGGGCATTAGGACACTATGCGTATGTTGTGATATGTTTTAGTGTTAAATGTACTAAAAAAAATTTCTACTTTTCCGTTGCCTTTGCCGTTCCGCGTGTTCCGTTGCGTTACGACGGCCTCACTGTGATACTGAACGAATCTTGGGTTCGAAGAGTGACCAGACTACACACGTCCACCCCTTTGTGGCTTAACCGCCACACTCGGCGTGTGAACTCGGATAAACTGCGCGCTCTGCTCTGGAACTATTGGGATTGGATGATACCGTCAGGTGGGGGGCGGCGAGTGCTGCGTCCCGACCCTGAGGGCCCCGCTGAGCCGCGGGGGCGGGGGCTTCCCTCTGAGCCAGCGGAACTGTCAGCGGCCATAGCCGCCGCGACCCGGGATGCTCAGCCCCCGCCTTCCGCAGTCGTGGCTCGCAGCCCGCGGCACCGGCACCTGAGCTTCTTCCTCTGGAGCTGGTAAACCTGTCCCGCCCCTCCCCA
>NW_026267144.1:667119-674404 GCF_000697945.3 Frankliniella occidentalis | reverse complement strand
GTCGCAGATCGGCAAAGGGGAAGAGCAGGGCAGGAGGGCATGGCAGGTCGTAGTGGCGTGTGGCAGGACAGCCGCCGGCCAGGACTCATCCGACCCACATCCTGCCTGCAGGCGGGCCGGGCCCGGGCCGGGTGGCACACTGTGTCGCACTCAGGACCTGCCGGGCTGGCCCTACAACCCACCCACCCTGCCCGCCTACACCACTACGTCATCCCCTCTCCTCCCTCATATTGCCATCTTAACTTTTACTGTGAACACAACAAGAAGGAGGTCCGTAATAGGATGGCGGTTTTAGTGCTTTCCTAGGTGCTCTTATAAACACTTCTCTTACAAGCACCATAAAACGAAATTTATTCAAGTTAACTAAGTATAACTCTTCTGAGGACAAAAATTCTTTACTGGGTTATTTCAAGTGTGCTCTCATTTTATTTTCATTAACGACATATAATGTAATAATAAGTTTTAACTCCTGCGGGCGGACGTGCGTGGATGACAGTTGCTAATCTACTAACGAGCTGAGTTGGCTGGTGGGCTTGTGCTTAAATCTGGCACCGTGACCTTGAACTGGCAAAAATTTTTATGTGGCTGGTTTTCCTCTTCTTAAAAATAAAATCGCGGTCGCGCTAGCGAACCGCGCGCCCCTTGACTGCCGCCTCTGCTCCATTTCATATTTAATTAGAGACCGCCATGTTTTAGTAATAACATTTCCACGGAATGAAAGCTGCGCGCGTCGCGGCCGCCATAGCAGCGGAGAGGGTTCGGCTGTGCCGAGGTCGTTCACACCACATCGTGGTGGCCTGTGCCTCGATGACGTAGTGCGCAAAATACCACGATGACGGGTCAGGGGGGAGGGGTGGCGGGGCAGAGGGGGCTGGTATGAGCCCTGGATCTGCTGTCTGCCTGGCCCACTTGAGCGACTTCTGGTCGCCCCGGCCAGCGGCGGCAGCTCCGTGCAACGGACTAAAAATGTGGATATCTGGATCACTCGACTTAATTCGTGGCCGGGCCGGCCGCTCCGCTGGGTGCGCTGCCCCGGCCGGGTCCAGGCTCCGCCTGGGCTCCGCCTGGGCTCCGCCTGGGCTCCGCACGCCAAGCAGCGCTCGGTCCATCACATCCCCAGCGTGTCCGGGGGAAAATAAAATGATCTGAACCAGCGGCGGCGGTTTTGGCTGCGAAACGGAGAATGGGGAATGGGGAGTGAGGTTCGTGGCGATGGAGGCCTTGCGGCTGGAGTCCTCTCTGCAGCAGAGAGGCAGCAGCAGCTGCGGCGGAAAAGGCGCCAGGGATATAAAAATCAGAGCGACGTTAAGGGCGATTAAGCCGGTGTGGCTGCAGTAACTTTTACCTCCCAGAGTGTCCGCCCGCGTCCTCTATCCCGGTGGCCGGCCCCCCATCCCGCTGCTCCCGCGGGGCCGGGCCGGCCGCGCGCCCGCTGCGACGTGACAACGATAGCGCGTCCCCGTGGGAACTGTCACGTCCCTTTGTCTGTCCCCACGCCCGTTCCGCCCCCAGCAGCACCACCAGCACCAGCACCAGTACCTCCACGACAAAAGGCTGCGCGGCACGCGAGAGAAGGACTACGCCTCCCGCGGGAGACGCGCGGCCGTCCAGGGATGACAACGAGTCGGCCACTTGTCAGCTCAGCAGCAGCTCCCCTTTTACTGCAGAGATGAAATGGAGAGTCGTCGTGCGCGCATTGCCCCGCCCCGCCCTGCCCTCCCCCGCCCCGCCCCGCCCGAGCCAGCGCCGGCCCGCCGGCACCCGATTCGTTCGGCACGGACTGTTGTCCTGGGCGGGGCGGGCCCTGGCGCGGGCAGGCAGGCGCAGGCCCCCTTCGGCTGGTCAGCCTCTTTGGACTTTACTTTCTCCCCCGGTCAGCGCCGCTTTGGGCCCCGCACACGGCGGAGGTCAGGTTCTGAAACAGCACTGACCCGACGACGAGAGGGAATAATCGTCGTTTCGATATAATGCCCAGTTTGCGATTATCGTCTTATAATGTGACTTTTAGTGTGGCGACGCTCCGTTCAAATTTCAATAATTGAATGCGTTAGACGCACTTTTAATCCCCATAACATACATTCGCAACATCGCAAGCCGATAATACACGTGTTTGTGCAGACATTTTTGTTGAAGTGGAAAGTGCACCCCCTCCCCCTCCTAAAATTCACCTGGGGCCGGAAAGAAATGTGCGCGCGGTGCGCGCGTCAAGAAGTGTCTCAGGACGACGATGTGTATGTGGAGACGGATTGCCTCTGCTGCGCGACAGGAAGAGCCCCCGGAGGAAGTGTGTGTGTAAGAGAGAGAGAGAGAGAGAGAGAGAGAGAGAGAGAGAGAGAGAGAGAGAGAGAGAGAGAGAGAGAGAGACGGCGGCACTGGCCGTGAATGTATGTCAAGAGGCCAGTGGCGAAGCAGGAGCGGGAAGCGCGGGGCGGGGTGAGGTGAGGTGGCCGGCTGGCTGGTGCCGCGAGGACTCCGCGGCGTGCCGCCGGGGCGAGGGGGCATGGAAGAAGGTGCGGTGGGGCGGGGCAGCCGCCACGCCACGCCACGCCTCGGGATGAGCAGACCGCCCCGCCCCGCCGCACCTGACCGTACGATACTCCTCCTCTCTGGAGTCCTTTCCCTTTCCTCTTGGTGCGCCTCGGCGTGCACGGCCGTCTCCAGGACGGGCTCGTCGTCGTGCACGTGGGAGGCGCGGCGTGGCGTGGCGTGGCGTGGCGTGGGAACAAAGCCAGCCTCCACTCGGCCGAGGGCGAGAGTGAACAGCAACTGAAAGTGTTAAGTCGGGTGTGTGGTTGCGGATTTCGGCGGATCCACGAAACGCTCTTGCGGTGGCGATTCCGCGCGGCCTGGCCAACACGCCCATTGCCGCCGCAAGATTAAGACATTTTTTCCCCGCGGGCATTTTCCCCGCAAATTGTCAGAGAAAAAGGGGGAAAGGAGGACCGTAATAACATTTTCTTTGCTAATCGCTGATCAAAGGACAGACAACAATTAATTTAATCGGATCAACGACGGGCGATGAAAACCTCTTTGAAATAATATATTTTATGAAATCACCGACATCAATGAAATTAAATTTTTAACACACTTCGAAACTCTTTCCTTCTGGCCCCAGAAGACGGTTCTCACAGCCCTACCTTTTGACCCGGGGTACGAAACGATTTGTGTTCACCGCTGATCAGGGAGTGGTAATAAAAGTTTTAACACCCTGATTCCTAAAGCAATATGTCAATGGGTAGCGTTTTCCATATCGACATCGACCGCGTTCCCTCGTAGGACTCAATGGGTTAATCTCCTGGAGCAAAACACTTTAATTTGTCCAAACAATTTGAGTCTGGGGGGCTAACGTCACGTGTGCCCTTACAGAATTTTTTCCTCGGTGCAGTTGTGGTGTATCATCGTATGCATGTGTGTGGATAGGTTGACTATAGTCTTACACCTGCTTGCGGTGCGGATGTACAACGGGTCGAGGTAGTTGGTAAATAAATTACGACGGAATTACGATACTTATTTAAGCGCACACAAGATTTTTTGCTGCCGGTTCGGTCCGTGGACCGTCACTTAGTGCTGATAGCACCGCCCAATCACTCGTTATATCATTTTTTTCATCATCATCATCCGTTGCCAGTGGAGCTCGATGGATGGCTGGCAAAGTATCTCTACACTGTTTGCTTGTCTGACCGATGGATGTTTCTTCTTCTCCCAACATTGATTATTTGCTCAACGCCTTGCCCCCCCCCCAACCCCTTGTCTTTCTCCAATTTTCCCCCCGTGCGGAATATCAATTGAGTTGTGAAGAAAGCTTTTAGGGAGCCATCAGTCAGCGCGCGGCCGTTACAAAGAATTATGATCTTCATGACCCGGAGCCGACCTCTGTCGGGCCCTACAGTCACAGCCATACGGCTTTAGCCATGGCGCATCCGTCAGCCGACGACAGCCTGCGTCAGCCTGCGTCGGCCCCTCGACCTAGGCGACGAGATGTCTCTGCTAAGAGCCGCAACGCCATAAAGCAGGCTGTGGTGTGAGGCGAAGGGGACAAAGGAGCAGGAGGGTCGGGGGTAAAAACTGTGTATAATGCAGGAAGTGGGGGGGGGGAGAGCAGAAAGGGGTGCGACGACAGTGCGGTTTTACCCCCACCACCCCCACCCTCACTACTCACACACAGAGAATCAACCCCCTGGGGGCTGAGAGCGAAAACCGAGGACCTTTGCTCTCGCTGTGGGGCGAAGGGGAGGGGGGCATCGTCGTTCTGGTCCGGGCAGACAAACAAGAGGTTATTGACATCTTCAATAAATTAAAGTTTGTGTGTTGTGTACATTCAATCACTGGGAAGGGGCGGCCTCTCATACAAAAATCATGTGAAGGCACTGTTCGACACGGATAAGTATGTTGAAAATTTATGGAAAAGATGCAGTTTACTTCACGTTTAAAAAAGTTTCTTGTATTTTAAGACCTGGTCTTGGATGCCTTTGACGTTGTCCGTAAGATCCAAGACTGGGGTCTTGGAATACAAGAAACTCTTTTTACCGTGTGTAGTTCAAAAACATTATAGTTCTTACTCACGTTTACTATGTGTGTGACTCAATCATAGACTCTCAGTCGCGGAATTAAAAATTACTGAGCAAACCAGCCAGAGTGTTGATTGCCTTTAATTAAATTGTAAAACATTCTGCATCATCCATAGAGGAGCGCGAGACGTTCGGGTACCATACTTAACGGTACGAGCATCCCTCCCCCAGCCAGGCCGCGGGCACGCGCCCGAGGCCCGCGAACCAAATACAGTATAGTCCCTTTCGCACACAAACGAGGACCACGCCCCGCTGCACTGGCTGTGCTGCCACGCCCCGCCACGCCCCGCCACGCCTCGCCTCGCGTATGTATGAATTATTCACTGACCTGCGCGAGGCTACGCGGCACGGCTGCTTGCTTGGGCTTGACCCGCAGCCGCGGTACAGCCCAGCGACACAAAAAACAAAACAAAAAAACCCTCTCTGTCTCTCTCTCGTAGACTGTCCGTTAGACTTTCTTATTTGCGTGTGCATTTTTTACGTCGCCACGCTCATCATCGCCGCTGCGAGCCGCACGCCGCTCGTGACCCTCATGACCACTGATCACCTGCTTAAGGCAGAGGGAAAGGGGCGGGAGGGGGAGGGGGTCTCTTTACCTTCCGGTAAAGACAGTATTGGGGACTATTTAAAAAAAAATGTAGTGAACACATCACTGAAAACTGCACAGACAGATGAGAGATGGCATCCACGTCAGAGCAGTAAGAGCAGTAACGTTTTCGCGTGCCTGGAGTCTGGAGCTGTAAAGACAAAAAAAAAAAAACATGTGTGACATTTTGTCTAATGTTACCGTGCACTCTCGCGGGAGAAAACGTTTCTGGATGCAGTGCTCCGCTCCGTTTAGAAAGACATGTGGTAAATCACACGAGGAAGAATGCATCAAGAAACTTTTCACGAAGCGTGACACCTGCCACGTTAATAGTTTTTCCAGTGTAACATTATTTTTACATCAGTGCCCGAGGAGGCGGGTGGCGTGGCCAGGGTTGCAAAAATGCTCTGCAGATGTACCGTAGGTGTCGCCCTTTCTTTCTTCTCCCCGCGCGAAACTAATTTCCCCCCTAACTTATGGCGCGCGGACGGGACGCTCGCTGCCCGCTGCTGCCGGTCCCCTCGCGCGCACGGCGCCTCGAAACTTTAATAGCAGAAAGCCGAGCTGGCTAGCAAGCGGGGTGGCCACGGCCACGGCAAAGGCCGGCGCCGGTGCGCGCCTCGGCCAGAAGACGTACAAAGGCACAGCACAGTCCGACAAAGTCAAAGCAAAAGCTGGGCTCGGCGCGTCCACACGCGAAGGAGGAGGGGAGGGAGAGGCAGGAGGACGACGACGACGGGGGAGAGGAGCGACGGATTTTAGCAGCAATCAAAGTTATCGAGTTGCAAAGCTCTTTTGCATATTGAAAGCCTCTTTAGGGCGCGCGTCGAGTCGCCTGCCAAAGGGAACAAGGTGCCGAGCCCGAGCACCAAGGTGTACGGGGAGGACCCTCCCCTACCCTCCCGGACCACCCCGCCCGGTATGACTTTCGTCTTTGCGCCTCGCGCCGCCCAGCGCCGGGTGAGGGTGAGGCTGTTAGACCAGACGGAGCTGGTCTGGGGGTACGCCACCCGTCACACGCCGTACACTACCCGGGCAGCGACTGGACGGAGCTGGTCTGGGGGTACGCCACCCGCCACGGGCCGTCACTACACGTGCCACGTCCCGTCACTAACCGGGCCCGGGGCAGTGACGGGACCGTCTCGTCGCCGAGCCCGCGGCATGACGGCTTTACCTTGGCTTCACTACTCGAGCGCGGGGTCGGGGTGGGCGGCAGCAGGACGCTTCTGCCGTGCGAGGGCCAGTCTTTTGATCAGGTCCATGGGTCCCCGCCCCGCGTGTCTGTCGCGGCGCACATCACGACGCGGCACAGCGACCTCACTAAAAGAAAGGGCCGACGCGCAGTGTTCTCGACGCAGCAAATCGTGACGTGACTCTCGCCGGGGTCGTTTGAACGATCCGTTTCGTGTCGGGACGACCGCGCGAGCAGGTATAGCCGGCCCGGTTGCTCTGTGTACGCGCGGCATACCGTGAAAGCTTTTGTGATATCGAGCACCCGCGATCACCTTGGTTAGTGTTCGCTTCTGCCAGTCAAATGTATCGGAAACCCATCAATCGCAAATCCATCGTGGCGGCGTGACAACGAATGTAAGGATGCGCGCACCAAAAAAAAAAAAAATGAGGCAGAAAGTGAGCCACGCGATGACGGACGGGATAAGGGTGACAAAAAAACAACATGAAAATTGTCGGCAGCCATCAATAACTTATCGAACAGACACAGCGCACTTTCTTTGTCAATGAGACAGCCGAAGCAGCGATCAAAGTCGACGCCGCGCGCTCGACCCTAGAACCCTAACGGGATGCGGGGCTGGCTGGGGCGGCGCTGGGCGCACCGAGCGGAGCAGGACACCACACTCGGGCCGGCTGCATAAAACCGCCCGCTCAGCGAGAAAGAAATCCGGACAAAAAATATCAGGGAATGAGGAGAGATCAGACACATGCATATTAGCCGGGGCCCAGCCGGCGACCGGGCGGGCCGAGGCTGGCCAGCAGCGTGAATGTGGATGTGGGTCAGGCGGGCCATCCCGGGATGCTCACTTTCGTTCGGGATCGAGACGACACGACAAAGCAGCCGCCGGCCGCAGCAGCCGCGCGCAGCGCAGGACGGGCTTAGCTTAGGAGGGGCGGGGCG
>NW_026267144.1:665130-667054 GCF_000697945.3 Frankliniella occidentalis | reverse complement strand
GGGCGGGCACCGAGAAGTAGAAGCGGTGGTGGTCATAGCTCGGCACCAGCGGCCTGAAGGACGCGTGCCGTGAATGGAAACAGGAGCAGAGAGGCGGACAGAAGTGAATTCACCGAATGAATGAAATGTGATGAATGGAGCCCGGCCGAGCGCGGGGAGGCCCCGGCCGGGCCCGGGCGGGCGGGCTAATGAGCAAAAGCGTTGCTTGTGTTTGTCGACCGGTGCGCACTGCTCCGCGGGACGGGACGGGACGGCGCTATAACGCTGTTAAATGAGATATTTAACAGATTAAGTCCTTTGGATTTGGAGCCGTGCGCGTCGCTGGTCCTATAAAAAGGAAATGCCTCCGCCTCGCCCGGGACGAGGGCAGAGCTGTGCCTCGGCGCCACGGCCGGGGACTCACTCCAGGACATCCGTCTCTTGAAGTTTAATTTTGTTTTTGTTTTTTTACAATAGTCTTCCCGACTTGCTCTGCTCTGCTCCCCGCGAAGGTCACGCCGCCGTGTCGCGCGGCCCGCGCGCGAGGTGGTGGAGGCGAGGGTGCCCCCCCGTGGTCCCGTGGTGGTGCCCCGGTGACTCCCGCGGAGGGACTTTCACTCGAGCGGTGCGACACGGGATTCAACCCCCTCCTCGGTCCCCCTCCTCCTGCTCCGGGAGGAGGATGAACCCACTCAGCAGATTGTTCCGAAAACTCGCACCTCGTCGGACGTGGTTAGGCCGAACGGACAACTCGTTCTGCGAGGCGTGGCGAGCGGCGGGGCTGGGCGGCGGGCTCTCCTCTCCGCGTGCCCCAGATTCCCGCCTTCCTGCCCTCCAGCCAGCTCCGCTTCGATTAGCAGAGAAGCAGCAACACATATACACACACACTCCACAACACACTCGCACAAACTGATGGGTGTACACGCGCGCCCCCTGCGTGTGTTACATAGCCCGACCGACAGCTCTGCAGCAGGACCGAGCAGGACTCTAGCGGCACTCTATGGACCGAGCCCCCCGGGCGCGGAAATATGTATCTCGCCGCAACAACATCCATCAGAACACAGAGAACACGACGAGGACGTACAGCAGCACTCCCCGCGCCCGCATCATCATGATCACCACTCCAATAGTGCGAGTGAGAGGCGCTGTTTCATTTTTACTTTGATGATTACAATTACGCGATATGCGCATGAATATTCGCACAACGTGTGCACACACACGCGCGCGCGCGCGCACGTACACACACACACACACACACACACAGAATGGTCCATTCCATTCCATTCGTGAGCCGCAAAAGCGTTTTGTTTGCACGCGGGTCCATGTGATGTGAAAGCCAAGCGGGCCACTGTATCGCTTTATGCTCGCCCGCTTCATAAGAATGTGTGAGTGTGTGTGTGTGTGAGTGTGTGTGAGTGTGTGTGTGAGTGTGTGTGAGTGTGTGTCCGGTGTGCTGCCTCGGACCTCGCCCGCGCACGCGAGAGTCGCTCGGCCCGGAGGCCGCAGAGCCCCACGCCACACATTACATTTCGCGACGACCGTGTCGCCAACCCCCTTTTCTTCTTCAGCTCCTTCCATACCACTCTGCCCTCTGCTGCTTGTTCTTTCTGCTCCCAGAGCCCAGGGCGGACTCGACGGTCCCACACCACCACCACCCTTTTGCCCGCCCCGCTCCAATCCTCTCCTTTCCCTAGGTCCCATTACGGCTTACGCTAAGAGCCGCGTGTGGCTCGAGAGGGTCGCCCTCCGTGTAATGTCAAAGAACTGCCACGCCCCGCCACGCCACGCCCCGCCACGCCCCGCCACGCCCCGCCACGCCCCGCCACGCCACGCCACGCCCCGCCGTGCTCCCCGTGCATGGAAATTATTTACAGATTACAAGCGAGGTGCAACGCACGGCACGACCACAAAATTCAATTTTCAAATGGAGCAGAGGGGTTGCGGG
>NW_026267144.1:662171-664975 GCF_000697945.3 Frankliniella occidentalis | reverse complement strand
CGTGCGGCGAATACGCTATAGAGCGACTAGCGCTACACAGCCCCGCCCCGCCCCGCCCCGCCCCGCTCTGCCCCGCGCGGACGCGACGCGACGCGCGACGCTCCGGCCATGCCGTACCACCAGAGTAAAAGCTCCAGCTGGCCTAGCGGCGGGCCAGTGACCATAGGTATGTGGCGGGGCGGGGCTGGAGGATGACTATGGATCGCTGTGTCGTCGTGCTCGGCGTCTAAAAGAGTGAAGCCCCCGGAATGCATGTGAGTGTGTGTGTGCCACCATGTTGTTCAGCCGGGGCCCTGGACAAACACTCCTCGCGACTCGTCGGGTCCGCGGCGGTCCAGCGGCAGCGCGACGGAGCAACCCGTTTGCATACATGCATATGAGTGCCGCCCCTGATGCATATGAGTGTCCTCCATGGAGGGACCGCCGTTGGCGACAACCCGAGGGACGCACACCCACGAAAACTTCACACACGCCAAACTGACGCGAGTTTATTCGCGGCCGAATTTCTTTTTGGATCTGCCGCAACACCCTGATTCCGCTCGTGTTTCATTCTACTAATTATCCGCAAAAAAACACAAAAAAACACCCAAGATGAGTTGTTTCGTTTCGAGCTGGAGTTGCTGAAAAGAGGACTGTGAATTCTGTTGACTCTCTCGTCTTCCTGTTTAAAATCATGTTCGTTATTTTACTATTCATTTTTTCTACGGCCGTATTTTTTCATCAACGTAATTCACTTTCTGTCGTTTGACAGCATTTTTTTGTCACCGGGGCTCACACTTTTCCTACTTTATAAACATAATGGGTAATGGGTGGTGTGAATGTCGTCATGACTAACCGTCATAATGACGGCAGTTTAAAACGCAAAACATGCCGTTGAAAAAATATTGTTTTCTGGTCTACGCTTGGTTCTCTGTACTCATCGGGAGTAAAAGCTAGCTGACACCTTAAAGTTACTTATATATTATTTACGTTTAGTGAAAAGGTTTCTAAGGTATCATCTGCTAAAAAGTATGAAATCCCCGGTGGTCTACATATCCTCCTCGACATTTTTCTCTTTTGCAGTGTCCCCCGCCCGGGGCTGCCCGCGCTATGACGAGGCTGATCCGGGCGGCCGCGAGCGCACAATGATGAGAGGTGCCAAGGCGGCGAAACCGCGGTGCAAACACTTGCGGGGCTGCTGGGGGAAGCGACCCATTACCGCTTCCGATTGGGACTTCCCACGCCCCGCCCCGCCCCACCCATCATAGCAGGGCGCCGCCGCGCACCGCTGGGAATAGGGCGTTCTCCTCAGTAGGTGGCCCGGGCCGCCTGGCCCCTCGCCCTCGCCGATAACAAATGGCGACCGGGCGCCATCACCCATTGGCCCGACCCACTTTGGAGACGCCACCGCCGCCTGCTGCTGCTGCTGCTGCTGCCGTCGAGGTCCGCGCGCGCCGAAAACGAAAGCCGATGGCTGCCGGGGCGACGCTGCCGCCGCTGCTCTGCGCGTGCTCTCGTTTCCGGCGGGAAAAATTATTTGGCAATTTCGGTGCGCGACCATCCGTGCTACAAGAGTGACGGCGCTGCTGCGCTTTTGGTTGGGGCGGTCGTCGCGTCCGGTGCAGACCGCCCGCCCGACCGACCGCGGCACCTTAATATTCGTGCAATCGATCCGTTTTTGACGGAATGCGGCCGCAGTAAATATTTTTCTTTTTTAGCGGCAAGCGTCTGCTTTCCTGCTGCTGTAGACATGATGTCGGTGTGTGCAGTGCGCGCGCTTCGCGAGCTCTGTACAGTGCCGTGCGGTGTGACCGTCCGATTATCTCTAATTAGACGCTCCGCACAATAGAAAGTGTGTAGAACTGCACTTGTTAGCGTCTAGCAATTCCCCTACAAGAAAATAATGCTCGTTCCCTTAACGCACAGACGGGAGAAGGCGCTGTCAAAAAAGAGACGTGAGACGTCCGAGGGCGTGGGGTGGGGGGGCTTCTCGAGGAATGATAATGGAATTTTGACGCAAACGCTCACGTTTTGTTGTTACTAAGTTGTGGTGTCTTTTGGAGTTGCACTGTCGTTCCCGAGGCTAGTATGCTGTTATGCCTTAAGCAACTACTCTTCGCTGCCATTTCATTATTTTCGTAATTTTTCTCGTTGCGATATGCCACGTTGGCTGCTATGCGCTCACAACTCCGAACTCGCACGTGTTTGCATGACAGCAGCGATAAAGCCCAGCCGCTCGAATAACTCAATCAGGCAGCCGAGAGGCGCGGCGGGCAGCGCGGGCACGGACACAGCGCGTTGGCTCGACGGAGAAAGAGGCAATTACTTTCACATATTGCACGCGGCTGCACGCGGAGAGGCGCGCGGGGGCGGGGTGGGGGCGGGGTGGTGCTTCGCACGGCTTGCGAGGCGAAGGCGTTCACCTTGCGGCCATCGCATCGCTCTCATGAAATCAAAGGGAACAAAAGGACACGACTAGAGGTCGAAAAAGGGGAGCGACAGCCTCTGTTTTTGTCATCTTTCGCTTTTATTCGATGTAAGTAAAAGAGGGCAAAAAGACAGATTTAGTTCTTTACGCTTCGTGTCTTGTACAGACGTAGCGGGGTTCATCGTTTAGTGCTGTGCACTTTTTCTGCAGTGCATGCATGCACGCAGGTGGACGTGCAGAGCAGAGGCGAGAAGGGTCTGCCTATCCTCGCCGTCCTATGTAGCCCCTAGCGAGTATGCAGCCCACGTGCACACCGTGCAGGCGTGTGTTGCAGGCTTGCCTATTGCCACGGCGCTACGGAGCCCCTTGCGAGTAGGCAGCCCAGGTGCAGGCGTGC
>NW_026267144.1:643816-659321 GCF_000697945.3 Frankliniella occidentalis | reverse complement strand
GAATATAATATTAGGATTTAAGATCCTCCAATGTCACGGTCTTTGGCAAATTGAGAAGAAACCCATGCAAGGCCCCACTTTAAGTTTGTGAGAACATATTTCAGTGCTTTGGTCCACTGTTCTTCTGAATTCAGCTGTATTCTGAAAATAAATGTTGAAGTTATTAGTTCCTGAGGTGACTTTGTTGTAAATTGATTTCATGCACTGGATGTGTTTAACATACTTGATTGAAAAAGAATTTCCAGTAGTTGAGTCTTCGATACGCCCTCTCTCCATACGATATGGGAGACTGAACCCAGAATCCCCTCTCTCGACAGCCTCCTTGAATTGCTGCAAGCATTCTAAGAAAGCTACCATGGCTGCGTCAAACTTTGTGTCCCACAGAAAGCGGAAACCACCAGATCCATAAAGAGGCAATTCTCGATTTTCAGCAATGTCCTGCAATATAAGTAATAATAGTAAGACACTTAACACCAAACAATGAGAATGAATTAATTTAAAGCATATAATGTAAAACCAAATTAGATGCTATAACTGACTTCAGAAAACAAGAAATCTAATTGTAGATGAAATACACATACCACATACCTCTATGTATGAGTGGTTCCCGTATGGTACAAGACGATATCTTTCAAATGTCAAATCCATCTTCCGGGCCAAAGCTGACAATAGAAGAGCAGTTTGCCCCCAAGCAGCATTGATTTCACTCCAATCAACAGGAGCACTAGGGAGCCTTCCAAGACGGAAAGAATTAATTGTTCCAAAGTGACCAGAGTGCCATATGTGGAATGTAGCGTTGAAAACATTAGTCTTGCTCAGTTTGTCAAGTTGGTTATTTGTGTAACTTAATTGACACTCCAGGCTAAAATAAATAGGATTGATGAGATAAAATATTTTAAAAGAGAAGATCAAACTTTAAGGATGAAAATGAGCGTGGATCTTTACCTTCGAAATTGATCTTCGGCTAAGAGTAGATCCCGACGATGTCGAGTGTATTCTCTCCAATATCGCTCCTCTTCAGCAGCTATCCTTTCTTTTTCTTTTTCTTGCTTGGCGACAGCTTCTCTCGCTGCTTTTTCTTTTACTTGTAGCTGACTCAGTTCATCTCTCAGTGATTCTTCTTCCAATTTCATCTAGAATGCCAATTATCAATAGCAATCATTGGGTACAGACAAAATAAATAGCTTAGGAAGCAATGTATACAACTACATTTGTTAGTAAAATTCCAAGTAGGTCAAGGTACGTACCTCTGCCAGTTCCTTCTCAAGAGATTCAAGACTATGTGGTGGATCTTCTTCAGCCTGCAGTCTATCCAGGAAACGGTTATAATCATTGCATTCAACTTCTGTTAAATGCAACTGTTGTTCTAATAGCTCCAATAGCTGGTCAGTACATTCTTCACATAATGGGTGATCTATGTCAGAATTGGATGAAAGCATATCCAAAAGCTCTGATGTCACCTACAGAAGAGAAAGATAAAAGAAATATCAAATAAGTAAATTGAAAAACAAAATGTGTACTAAAAAAAGTAATTTAGCAATTTAACAAACGTACCCTCATTTTATGGCTAATTTGATTCAGTTCCCCTTCTTTGCCTACGACGGTGAATCCATTGGCCCCAGTTCCCGACTCAGTTAGACGGAAAGCTGGAGTGTAACGGTCCAGACTAACTGCTTCAGACTCCAAGTCCACATCAGGATGGTTGTGAATCGGTACTGAAATATGAGAAAACTTGAATAAATTATTGTGAATTACTCACAAAATTGGGTTACACGACCATAACCTCGATAAAATGTTGAAAACAGTGCAACTTTCTTCTTTAAAATTGTTAAGTAGTATGCCCGTACTAGTTCTTGCACCTTGGAAATTTTAGGATGATTTAGGAGGTAAAATTCAATTTTTAGGCTTGTAAAACTTACATGACAGCTCTGCGAGCGTATGCTCCCCTACGCTCCCGAAAGAGGAATCTAACTTTAAAGGCTGTAAACATCTTTGACACGTGAAATCGACATTTATTTTAGGCTCCATTGCAAATGAAATAGTGGACTAGGCTTGACGAACAGACGACGTTGCCAAATTAAAAAGCATCATAACAAAAATTCACAAACAGTGCAAATTGATGGATCAACACAAGCCCACCCACACTCAATCTTGTGCATCTGTGTGTGGTCAGTGCGAAAGTGAATGTAACTGCAAGTTTACTTCAAACTTATCTTATTCATTTCTGTTGCAACTATCAATACTACATAATATAATTTATGTTATATTTTAACTTAACAAATTCTCTACTTGTCATTATCGGACGATGGATAAATCTTAAAGTGGTAAAACCCGACACGTTTTGATTTGTTGTTGTGGCAGTTTTGGCTCGTTTGAATCTCGCGCCTCCTCACACACGAATCCGAAGGAAAAACCGGAAATGACCTAAAAGAAAGCTGCAGAAAGCTCAAATTGTTCTTGTTTCAGCATTAAGGCATTATTTATTTTATTAAACGAAATCTAATAATAACCATGGTCATAGTAGCAGGCTAAATACCACTTTTTAAAAAAATCTTGCTTATATTATTGGCTCTTCTCAGTTAACTCTCAAGGGAAAGAGACACTCGAGGTAAAATTTAGTGCCAAAGTTGTTGAGGTTAGACGTCCGTCATTCCTCTTTCTTTGATTTCAAAAGATTTAAAGGTCTTTACATAGCAGACTAGTAGCAGACCGAACTTCTAGTACGTCTGACAGTATATTTAGTTATAGTAATGGATTCATAATTACAAAATTATGAAGGTTGGATGGATGAGAAAGCAGTTGTGACAGAAGTTGTATCTCAAGAAAAACATTACTTTTTGCAGCTCATCATGCCTGATAAAGAAAATTTAAGATTAGCTGTCATATGCTCCAGCAACATGAATCGCAGTATGGAAGCTCATGCATTTTTAAGGTTGGACCAAAGCTAGCCTCTAAAACCTCATTCCACACTGTTATCCCTATATACCTTGCACACAATTATTTGAAATTTATTCGAAGAGTATCCTATTTGTTATGCAGAAATTTTCTCTTTCAGTAAAAAGGGTTTTCAAGTGACATCATTTGGAACTGGAGACAAAGTCAAACTCCCTGGAACTGCTCCCGACAGACCCAACTGCTATGAATTTGGCACCACATATGAAGAAATATACCAAGACCTTCTGGGCAAAGACAGATCATTGTATCCTTTTATTATTAACTTACTGATATTAAAACAACAGTCTAGAGAATTTTTTTTTTGTCAGCTTACCAAAACCACTTTGTAAAACGAGAAATTTCTTAACATGTGTTAGTTATACGCAAAATGGACTGCTTCATATGCTGGATAGAAATCGTCGGATCAAGATGTGGCCTGAAAAATTCCAGCTTAGCACCGAACAATTTGATGTAATATTCACTTGTGAAGAAAGAGTGTATGATCAGGTTGTGGAATGTGAGTTAAATTACCATACCATACTTAAAATAAATATATCCATGAACTAAATTAAATCAGTACCACACACGTTATCATTACAGGGCTATCAACTAGATCACCTGTTGATACAGCATCAGTTCATGTCATTAATATTGATATTCAAGACAACCATGAAGAAGCAACTATTGGAGCATTTCTCTTTTGTGAACTTGCTGCACTGGTTAGTACGCATTACTATTAAATCATTTTTAAATTGTGTCCATTAAGTTACTCCTCTCCAAGCTAAAACCTTGTTTCATTATCTTACAGCTGACTAGTAGTGAAGATCTGGACAATGATATAGATGAACTTCTTCATGACTTTGAAACAAAATGTCAAAGACCCATACTGCATTGCGTACTATTTTATTAATAGCTTCCCATACACTCTCACGAATTTTGCCTCCTAAACATATGTGCTTATGGTGTCGGATAATCACTGTCTTAATAATATCAAGTATATATTTTTCCAATCTTCCAGTGTGTCCAAATATTCTGAGGTGAATCATTAGATTAGTCTTACAATATTATGCCTTTTTCTAGACAAGATCCAATTGTGTGCCAAATTAACATGAACACATTCAAACAATGTATCACTTCCCCCTGCTACCTACCAAGGAAGTAGCATAAACCATTGAACTTCCCCTTTTCTTTTTCTGTTTTTGATTTCAGTGATATTGATACTTATTTTTTGTTAGGTGAAAGGTGAAACTAATTTATTTATGTACCGTTAGCTAAAAGCACGTTTCCTTTGTCTAAAGATGCCTAGATTTATTTCTTCTCTTGTATATAAACTGTGTTTATATAGTTTTCTTTTGCTGGTGCTTGTCACCTTTAAGGTCAATGACAGTCCTCTGACTACTAACATTTGTTGAAGCTCCTTGAAATTGAATCCATGCTATCTTAATATGTGATGTTAAACTCCTAATGTACTTGTGTCAGAATTTTGCTTCTTTACAATGCTGTATAGAAAATGAAATGCAACTTATGAAAAATATTTATATGTATAGAAAGAGGGTACCTATTGTGCCAAAGTTATTATTTTAAAAGTTATCTGCATAAAGTTAACGGTTCTTCAAGACATCATGACAACAACTTTTTTTTTTGTGGTAGAGCATAATTTATTATGATTATTATGTACAAAGCGTATATTATACAACTTGTTTGCAAGCTCTGAAAAAATAAGTGACATCTTACAACCATACCACCATTTCTCTAGAGTAGGGAATAAACCACATGAACTTCTTCATCCAGAAATCAATCTACAGCTTAAGCATCAAGGTGTCCATACAGGCGCCGCAGTTTTTCCTTTTTATTCCGATTGTTGTGCTTCTTCCATGGTTTACTTTCCACACTTTGTCTGCAACAGGAGAAGTATAATAGAATGTGATGGACTTCTCTGGAAAATTTATCTAAATCTCCTACTTACTCATCGCTAGGTTGATTTCCAGTCTTTATGAGCTGACGACCTTTGTGATGAGCTTTGATATTTGCTTTCTCAAAGAACACCTTATCTAGATCCGCAGAGGTCATTTTGTTGGGCTGTAAAATAGAATGCACAATGGTTCTCAGTCCAATAAATCAACCTACATGAGACATGGGTCTGCTTTCACTATCAGAGTGCACATACCCTCATAATTTTTTCTCCTTGAGGGGTGACAACACTGCCTGCATGCTTTGTCTGACGACATCTTGGAGGAAAGGTATGGAAGTCATCTTGAATTACACCAGGAGGTGCACAGCAGTAGAGCAACTTTCCAGTTACAAAGTCTTTAAGGATTATTCTAGCAGCCCGAGGGTTATCAGGGATGCCTTTATGTGTCATGAAGCCTCTATTATCTGCAATTCAGAAAGAATATTTAACATCGGAAAAAATAAACGTGCTTTAAGGAAAAGACCCACAAACATTAGAAGAAAGATTTACTAACAGCCATAAGCATTAAGCAGTTCTTGTGAACTAGGATGTCGCAATGGATCTTCGCCTTCCAAGGGTTTCGGAAGCATGATACCATAGGTATCTTCAAGAACATGTCGTGGTATTAACGATGACAGCATGTTAATTGGCTGGACATGGTCCCTCAACTGATCTATCGGCAGGATACCATTGAGGACCATGTCAGCTCGAGTTGATACAAAACTTGGCATAACTAATCCAGGGCAATCACAGAGCATTAGATCACTGTCCAAAAATAATGTCTGTATGGACAGAAGGACATGTCAGATTCAAGACACTAATAATACACACACCAAGAACAAACTAGGTACCAACCTGAAAGTGCTTTGTTTTTCCTGGGGTAGCAGAAACAGACACCTTTTTTTCAGCCATGAGTGAGTTGATTGTTGAACTCTTTCCCACATTTGGATACCCCACCAAGCCAACAGTAGTAACACCGTTGGTTAACTTAGGACCTTTGTGCACTGTCTTCAGAAACTCAATTAATTCTTTTCGGGATAGTAACTGAGAAGAGTTTTGATGACTTAAATTGGCTATAGAGGTTGAATGGGACACACTATCAGTATTGCTAAAATGTGCTGAATTAGAATTACTGGTTTCTGGTTTGATTGATCCATCAAGCTCGGAAGACTTGCTAAACTGTGTAGGGTTGACTACATTAGCCTCCTCTGTACTTTCTTCATCAGTTTGTTTAATTTCCTCACTGCCCTTAGCCTCATCCTCTTCTTCACTTTCGTCTTCACTGTTTGGTCCATCAACTACTTTGGAATTTGTTGATGTTTTGGGACCCTTGGAATCTTTGTCTGTGTTGTTTTCATCTTCATCTTCATCAGCAGCTAAGGTAGCACTAAAGAATGCAACTCCAACTGATATTGATGTAAAGTATTCAGCCCAAGCTTCTCTTTGCTTTTCAGTCAAAAAATCAGCTTTGTTAATCAATATTAAATTAAGTTTGTTTGGAGAAACCTCTTTTGCATAGGCCTCCAGGTCAGCACAGCGAAATAGTAAGGGGTTTCTTGCATCCACAATCTGAACTATGACATCACTAAACAAACAATATAATTATTAGAAAAATTACAGTGAGTTTCTAAAGTAGACAGGTACCTTCATAAATATTACCTGCGCTCAACAACTCTCCACAGTTGCCTCCAAAACTCTAAATTTTTTTCATATGGAGTCAAAAGAAGACCCTCTGATTCTTGCAAAAGAGCCAAACGGCGACGCCATTCCAAAAATGTTTGTTTCTCTAAGGCTTCGAGTTCAGCTGCTGTTGTTTCCTCAGTCCAATGAGGGCTAGTAAAATAAAGCACATCACACATCAGCCTCTTTTTAACAGAGAACGCTTTGTTAACACTGGAAGGTGTCAAGAAGCCAAGAAAGGATATATTTATCTAGTCGTATCTTTTACCGTCTTGGTATCTGAAGATCTCCTTGGTGCTCTTTGTGACTCTTCTCAATAGCCTCCCTTTCTTCTTTACTAAGAAGTCCAATATTTGCAAGAGGATTAACAAATTTAATATTCAACTTTTCCGCCTGTTGATCAAAGAATTCAGTATAGCAAGATGGGAAAAAAGGGGGCTGGGGGGCATCACATCAGTCGGAAAGAGGTTCTATGCAAGAATACCTGAAACTCTGAGTTGGCAAGTTCCGCAGTTGACAAAAACTCCTGAAAGGAACTTTCTTCTGTGACAGACTGTAGATTTAAACGACCCCAATCATAACCATCATCAATTTCAGAAGTGTGTAGCTGAAAAATACAAAAATTGTAAAACACAAACATATGAAAAATTCTTCACATGTAAGTACAGCACATCCATCTAGGCAAAGTCATCAAATTGTTATCTCACCCCTCCCAAAAAAATTTACAACATGGGACTCATTAATTAACAAAGAGTCAAAATAAACATAACCTGGACGATTTGGCAGATTATTTACCATAGAGACATCGCCACCTCTTCTCCCTTTTTGAGCTCCAAATCGATCCTTTATAAGTGCACGCCCTAAGCTCGTTGATGGCTTGTTCTTTCTACTCATGATCAAGGATTGCACAACGAATTTAAGTCAATTAATCGCTGTAGAACAAGCACGTTTGTCGACACATGTGTCGATGTGATCAAAAACAAAAAGTCGTCTGCACTTGCCGAACATCAGTATGACGAATTTTGCGGTAGGTTCTTTTGTGACGTCGCCGCGTTTGCGCACGCGCACTTCCCTCCCTTCCCTTCCTTCCCCACTTCACCCACTTCACTGGGGGATTAAAATAGTTTATTTTGGATTTTCAGTTGATAAGAATATTTCATTGTAATGTTGCGAAGTGCCTCAAAATTCTCGCGATATCGACAGCTAGAGGTATTTGAAATTCATTCAGTACATCATCAATGCTCCTTTTCCTATTTTGATTGCTCGTTGGACATAACCTCCCAAATCTGACTTGTTAAAGGACACATTTCCTGTCAAAATCAACTTAAATGCCAATCATGTTACTATACTGTCTCAAACTACGATACTTTTCATGAAAGTTGGAGGAGCTTTGCTTGAACCTGATGTCGTTTACTTAATATCAACATGTATTCAATGTAGACAGAGACAAATTCTACATTTTTTAAAATTTCTTGTATTATAAGTCCGCCTATATCAGCTAGTATATTTCATTGATATTTTGATTGCAGCTTGGTATTTTACATAAACCATGTGGGCCTCAGACACAGATACGACACAGCTCAAACTCTGGATCTACCAAGAAAGGGGGGTTAGTCGAGACTTTCACTTTGATGAAAGAAATGCCTTTATTCTCTTTTTTATTTATATATTTAAATTGTTTTATTTATTGTTTCAGCTTTGGTATCATAAAAACACTTGCGGGTCTAGCTGCTGTGACTGGAGGCACCTTTTCCTATGCCAAGTATGATCCCGAATTTAGAGAGTGGCTCAATACTCAAATTCCATACACCAGTGATGCTATCAACATACTCTTTCAAGAGGATCAAACTTTCTCTGAAAGGTTTGATAATTATCTAGAAAGCATTCAGAGCTGGTAAGTTTGTATCTACCTCAAGTTTCCTCTCTGTAAAGCAGGCATAAACATTTAATATGGTGTTCCGTTTGTTGCCTTTCAGGTTTGGAGGCTGGTTTTCAGCTAGTGAGCCACAACTTCCAAAAAAAGTTGATATAGCACCAGTTAAGAAACAAGAAGTGGTTCCTTACACAGGTAAATAAACTTTAAAAACCTGCCGCTCCAAATACCAAAAGTGAAAGAATCTGTATTACTTACACGATTTTATCCAGTTACATAAGTCTATTTCAAATATATAAACAAATGTTTACAATGTGAATTCCCTCTAAGCAAGTTACATTGTTTAGCTCCCATATCCGCTGTCTCCCCTCTCCTTGATGGAGAGATTATCCCCGAGTCCAATGCCTGTGACCCTCCAATGAAACCTTGGAAAGAAATTCGTGTTTTAGCACCTCATGAAAATGTTAAAACAAGTAAGATATTTTATGACAAGTTCCAAGAAATTTATTTTTTCATTTCTCAATGTAGCTCTTACAAAAAGACAAATTAAAACCTGAAACCCTGTGTTAGTTGTTGTACAATAAGTGTTCTCAGTTCCAATTGTCATCAAGGCAGAATTTAAATTGTGGTTTTCTTTATCCCTTTATATCTAACCTTGTTTGTCTTTCTTCTTACGATTTAGTTACCACCATTGACAAACCAAAAAAAGAGGAAAAGAAGTCAGAAGATCCAAAAGCAGTGACTCCATTGAAACTTGCTGATCTTGAAAAGGAAATAACTAGGAATACAACAGTAGCAGTTGAAACATATAACAAAGCCATTAATGCCATAAGAGGTATAATCTTTCAATTTACTAGAGTCATATATTTCTTTGTCAATTTAATTGTTACATTTTAAGTAATTTTTTTTCTGTCTCCTAGATCAAGCAAGGTTTGTGCAAGAATTGGTGACCAGTGATCAGAACCGATTGCCACCCCAGCTTTGGCCAACTCTAAAACAGAAGTCTGAGGTTCTAGAAAGTTTACTTACCACAGCTGAAGAAAGTGCCAAGGCTGCTCAGTAAGTGAAACTTAACTTCAGGCCTCACGCTTCTCCTATGAATATACATGTGTATTTACAATGCTGGAAAAGTTTGGGTGTTATATTTCTAAACTAACATTCCACTGGCTTTGCTCTTACAGAAATAAAATGAAAGAAATGGAGAAACTGTTAGCCACTGGTGAGGTAGAAGCTCCGGCTTCAGTAAAAGAACATCTTCAAAGAAATATTAAACGAATGAAAAGCGATATTGAAAAGGCTTGTCAAGATGCGGAGGATGAAAAGTTTGCAACGAATGTCACTAAAGGCCTGTGGCCGCGGGTACAAGAAGCTCGGAAGTATTGGCAGGTACAATTTATCTGGATCATCCCTATCAAAAGCTACTTTATTTTATATCATATCTCTTGGGGTTAATTATAGTATTTAAAAATATTATTACAGGATGAACTTGAAATGCTGTTCCCAGGACTGAATTTGGACAACCAAAATGTTACTGCAATGGCAGATGAAATAGGACAATTTGTGCTGTACTCCTTTGTTAATGTTCAATACTTTCAGAAAGAACTTGCTAAGCTCGAGGTACTCTAGTAATATTTAATTAAAAATTTACAAATTGATGAACTTAAATGGAACAGGTAGTGTACTGTGTTTAAATCCCTAGGTAATATCTTTTGTCTAAATTACAGATGAACGCAGAAAAAAAATTACGTGATGCCATTGAACTGTCAACTAAATCAAGTGATTCCAGCGCCTTGGTGAAAGCAGCTGTGGAAGTTGAACTAGAAAATGAGCGAAGAGAGCTAGATATTCAGTATCAGAGAAAGGTACCTACATAGGTGTTGTATGACTTATACCTATCTGTATCTACAGGAAAAAAAAATTTACATCTACATTCTCCCTGCTGATTGTGCTGCTGCTTCTTTTGCAGTCTATGGAGTTGCGTGCAGCATGTGAACAGGAAATTCGAAAGCAACTTCGAATTCAAACAGAGATTCAGGCAGATCACCTCAGAGACTCTATAAAACTACGAGAAATGGAGATTGAAAGAGCTCATCGTCGAGAGCTTGGAAAAGTGCTTACTGAAGAAAATACAAAATACCAGATGATATTGGCTGCTCTCCTAGGTCGAATGAGAGGCATCCACCAAGGCTTACAAGGTAAAACACATCTCTGTGTGTTGAAAACCTGTTGTTGTTGTTTTGTTGTATTGTAGGCTAGAATGTTTTTGCTCTAATTTCTTATCTATCTATTCCATCTTAAGATTTTGTTCAAGTCGACAAATCTGCTCAAGAAGCTCAAGATCTGTGGATAGCGTGTCAAGTTCTCTATCGCAACTTACAATCTCCTAATGGGGTCCAACCCCTTGCTAATGAAATAAATTCAATCAAGAAAATTGCTGGTAAGAATTTACATTAGTGCTTACAAAACATTTCTTACCGTTAATTTGTTTGCTGCTAAAGTACATTATAGAAATTATTTTTTTAAATCAGAATCTGATGAATTGGTCAAAGCAGTTGTTAAAACATTGCCTCCAGAGGCCACTTCAAGAGGAATATTTTCTCCCAGAGTGCTTAGGGAACGCTTTTTAAAGGTAATCACATCAAAACTCTTTGGATTGACTATACCATACCTATGTATAAATAACCAGTTTTTGACTTTCACAAACTTTGTAAAATTATCCAATACATATTTGATTGTAGGTTGAGAAAGCAGCCCGGACCTTAGCTGCAGTACCCGAAGATGGCGGTGCTCTCCCATTGTATTTACTTTCTTGGGTTCAGGGCAATTTGATGTGGTCAGACACTGAGCTTATCACAAAAGAGGAATTAGAGGACTTACCAACAGCTCATGAACACCTGAATAACTATGACCTGTTGTCAAGAGCAAGGTAATTAGTAATTAAAGAAATAGTTCTTAGAGTTTGACTTTTACTTATGAAATTCACAAGTTTTTATTTACCAAAATCACTTTTATGTAGGTTTTGGGTTGACCGTGGAGATCTTACTCAAGCATTGAGGTATATGAATCTTCTTAGTGGAGCATCAAAATCGATTGCCAAGGACTGGATGAAGGAAGTTCGTATTTATTTAGAGTGCCAACAGGCAGCAACTGCTCTAGTTACTCATGCTTCAGCAAAAGGTCTAATGTACTCATAATACGGTTTATACAGTAATTCTTTCCCTTATTTTTTGTGCTAGATAGCAAAGACCAGTTAAAACCTGCCACTAGAATGGCTTTTGTTATTCATGGAAGTAAAATAGATTGTTCTGCAATCCTCTTTTAACTTTCACTTTTTAGATTGTTGAATTTACCTCTGTTCATAAGGAGATTTATTGAGTTGTTCAACTGTTAAACTACACCTGCTTTCTGATCACCTGATCTTCGACAGCAACAATTTGAAAAGTATGAGATACAGATCATGTTTGGCCTGTGAATAATTCTCATTGCAAACAGTTAACATTTTACTTTTCTGTGATAACATAACTTTATGTGGTCAGTTGAGAAAAGAACTCTTTACAAGATCTACTATGAAATTAATTTTATGACTGTCACCTAGACTTCAAAATAATGGTTTCACTTGATTACACAGACAACTTGTGAGCTGTAAATATAAATGCATCTTTATTGTTACATACCTGTTTTGGTACTGTTTTACATTAAAACTTGCCTTTGTAACATACTGTTATTTATTTTGTAGACTGAGGAAGATACTGTAGTGTCTGCTACATTATTTTGTGATAGAATTAAAATGTTATTCCACAACAATAGTCCTGGTTTCAACTTGATTCTTCAATATTGTGGTTTAATGTACCATGTAACGTACGGCGGGGGCAGGATCGCTAGGCACTAAGCTTCTTTTGGTATAATTTGTTTAAGACCTTTGGGTTGAAGAAATCCCAAATAAAATATGTATTTTCTTTCTTCAGGCCATTCTACAATAGGGCAGGAGTAGGTATTAAGTAGTAGGTGTAGTGGCTGTGTTTCTCCCCTCAAGCCTACAATAACTGGTGAGTAGCAGCTTTTGCTTTGGTGATCTGTTCCAATCCCACTCAAGGCCCACTCCACAGGGAAAAGTTCTCACACTTCACTCCCTTACTCCAACCCATTAGAGATCAGCCTTTAGGAATATTTAGGAACTAATGTTAAAATTGAAAGGGGGCCTTCCCTGTTAAATTATCCAAGGAAAGAAATTTTATATCCAACCAAATGAATTACAAGTTGCAGTGCTTTATTTAGTGCTTGAGGACGGACAAATTACAACACTTTGAGTCAGAGTATAAAATTGTTTTTAAAACGCTTAAGATAAATAATAACTTCAATTTTAGATTTAATAACCCCCCCGCTTTTCTTCAGGGCTATCACGTTCTCCTTCCTTTGGGGGTATGCTAGACGGTTCGTTCTTCCCGTTCTCACTGTTGCCAGACTTCTCATGCCTGACAATATTTTAGATTCCCTGCCGATGCTTCTCTGTCATGCTGTTCCCGGCCTCCAGTTAATCTCTAGTACATTGGGTGTTTATTCTGAGTTAATATGAAATGTTGAATTGCTCAAATTAGTGAAATAATGAAGGCATTGGAACTGCGGCAACAGCGGGATGGGAGGAACAGAACCGTCTAGCTGGGGAAATGGAACGCGACGCAGGGGAACGTAATAGCCCTGCATGTCAATCAATCCAATATGGCAAGTACCATATCACACCCAAATCTATGGTCAAGTTAAAATATATAAACCCTCATCAAAACTAAATTTAATTATTGCATCACAATAAAATATCTTGAAAATCAAATCTCACTGACTAGAATTGTGTCACTAATGATAAAAAGAGAGATCAATAGATCACAGAATCTGTGCATGTTACATCACACATGTTTTTTTAGCACACCAGTGCATCCTCATTAGAATTAATTAACAAAGAGCAATCTTTCCCACTAAACTTTATGCTAATTCACTCAGAGACTTAAAATTTGGACGGAAATGCATCACAATATGGTATATTAAAAAAGAAACCCTAGTGCCTTTGTCAAGGTGGTAAGAACTGATAGATTATAGCTCCTATGATAATCAGATAAGAGACGTAAAATTAATAATTTAAAATAAGAACTTGGAAAAAGTGCCTGTTTTTCAGTCTTGAAGGCAAAATCTCCAGATGCAGCAGCCAGTTTGTATATTCTGCAGTGCATCACTGCAGCAGACTAGGTAAAATTGTTATTCATCAATTTGCTGCAGAAACTACTTCTTTTTAACTGTTTTGCTGATCCACTCCATTCCATCCTAAAACAGAAAGTAGAAATCAGAAAATGAAAAAGAATAATCCAACATTTCTTTTAGGATGTCACATTAAAACAATTATACCTTTATTCCTTCTCCAGCTGTAGCAGAACACGCTTGTATTTGCCATGCCCGATCTTTGATAGTATGGAGACCTAGCCCAGTGGCTATCTCGGAAGCTGGTGCTGCATGCAAAAGATCCTGTTTATTGGCATAAATTAAGAGTGGTACACCTGCCAATGCTGCTTCAGAAAGCAATTCTTCCAACTCTTGACCTGTTTCTTCCAGTCTTTTACGATCAGCAGAGTCAATCACATATATCTAAGCAAAGACAATGAATTTGCAATGACACCTACTACCAAGTAAAACAAGCACTGGAAAGGTATAAGCAGAAAAGTTGTGTCTCACCAAAACATCTGTATTTTCAAAATAGTTGCGCCAATAGGGACGAATCTTCCGTTGTCCACCAATATCCCATACATTTAAACGAAATCCTTCTGACTGCACTGATTTTATGTTGAATCCTTGCGTAGGAGTAATGTGAGCAATATCTTCTGATGCCAGACTTTTAAGGAGAGTTGTTTTGCCAGCATTATCCAATCCCAATAGAAGAATCCGGAGCTCCTTGTCTGGTGAAGACTTCAGTTTTCTTAAAATCGCCAGGAGTCCCTGAAATTCAAAAGAAGAGAAATAAGGAGCAGTTAAAGTGTGCTTTATTATTTCAATAAATTAAATCAATAGCTCTTTTAAGCCCGCAGGGGGAAGAACAACAGAGTGCATATCAGATTTGGTGTTTTCACAACGATTTTGTGATCTTCTTACCATGATTAGATTCAAATTATACGCCCAAAGACGACTTCAATGTCCCAAGGTTTAGTGTTTGTTCTCTGTCAAGGATGAATGAGATTGTTGCACTCGGCTTGGATAACATTGATTTTCGTTGATACTGTTTGTTTGACAGGCCACACAACTTCATTTGTTTTTCGGCGGCGTCTGCTAGAGAGAGGGGGGGAGAGGAAGGGGGAAGGGGGAACAAAGGGTGGTGGGGAGGCAGGTATGAGAATCTCATATGGCTGTACGAGCACGAATGGCGCGGTGCTCAAAAGCACATCTTGAAGCTGGCAGAGGGAAGCTCCGGGCGAAGCTCCTGACAGCAACCGCGCCGGCTGTTTGCTGTTGCCCGGTTGAACCGTGAATCGATTTGTGGCTCTCTTGGTATTGTGACAGGCTCCAGTGCGGAGGTCGCCGGTTCGGATCCCGTCCGAGAAGCATTTTTGCCGCTCATCTGACCTGCGCGTGCGCGTCGCGGTGAGCGTGCTGATGCGTCGGCCGACATAAGCTGGCGGCCCAGGGGCCAACGGTCGACACCTGGCCGGTGCGAATCTTCTTTTTATTTTTTTGTTCCTTCTTGTCTTCAGTGGGACAGGAGCGAGTTCCAGGCATTAAAAACACCATTCAAATGGCATCCGAGCGTGCTAAGGTGTCGCCAGGCAAAATGAGCAGTCCGGGCCGGGGTTCAACACCCGCCGGCGCGAATCTTCTTTTTCTTTCCCCTTTCTTGTTTCTGTACTGATTGCCTACCCTCCAGGCGCCGTCAACCACAACTTGCCACGTGCCTGTTTGTAGCTACACGATTGTAGCTACAGCCGAAAGTGCCCGAGTCAGATTAAACTGAACCGTCTATAGACAAATTCATTACTTCCGCCAATGCTAGAATATCAACCAGAAGTAAACTGCGCTAAGAACTAAAGCGAAAACGA
>NW_026267144.1:628380-633571 GCF_000697945.3 Frankliniella occidentalis | reverse complement strand
GGGGGGGAGGGGTGTCCTCTTTTGCTTTGTGATCCACAAACTTGATTAACACGTTGCGGCGTGACCACTATGCGCCCCCATGTTAAATTATAGGCACCAAACATTAGCCGTAGGGAACGTGTTAAGATAGGGACGTGGTTGAGGGTTTATGAAAACCCACCCTCCCTAGCTAGATGCAGAGGAGCGCGCTCGCTGCCGTCCCGTGCCGACTGGTTTGCCTAACTCCCGGAGCGGGCGGGCGCGTACGTTGCAGGCCGAGATGACGACGCTGAGCGAGGAGCTGCGGGCCGTCGCGCTGGAGGAGCTGCGGGAGGACGACGAGACGCGGGAGCACGCGCTGGCCGCCATGCGGGAGTGGGTGGAGCAGAGCGCGTACATCATCCGCTGCCGGACAGGTCAGTACGAACACGGGCAATCAATCAAATTTCATTCAAAGTTTGTTCTAAGGAATTTTATTTTCTAATTTTTATTTTTAGAATTTTATTTTTATGAGTTTTTTTTTTAAAAAGTTTTCTTTTAGAGATTTAATTCATATTTTTTTCATGTTGCAGATGATAACTTTTTCCTGCGTTTTCTGAGGGCCAAGAAATTCTCCCTGCCACTTGCTCAAGAAGCCATGACCCGTTATTTGTTGCTGCGCCAGACCCTTCCCCCCTTCAGGAAGCTGGACTGTGAAAACCCAGTCGTGTCTGACCTCATCGACAAGGGGTAAGTCTGTACTCTATGGCATTACATTTTCCAAAAATTACTCCCCCCCCCCTCGAAAAAAATAAATGAAACAATTAAATATATTTTCTATGTGAAGGTATGTATTCCCGTGTCCACGACGAGATCATAAGGGTCGGCGCATTATCGTTTACCGTCCTGGAGTGTTTGACCCTCACAAGCAGACCAATGAGGATATGTGTCGAATACATGGAATGGTTGTGGAAGCTTTACTGGAGAATGAAGAGGACCAGGTAATATATTTGGTTTTACAAATGAGTCAGCTGGTTGGTAATTCCAGGAGAGTCTCCCTTTTTCATTTGTAAGTGATTTCCAGATTCGTGGTTTTGTGCACTTTGCGGATGGTGCTGGTGTCACTCTCCCCTTCCTCACACTCTTCACACCTAAGGAAGCTGTACGCATAGTAAAAAACGGGGAGGTAATGAAAAAAAGCTTGAGTGTTTAGTTGTTTATGAATTAATCTATTTCAATTTTAAAATTGTTTAATAAAAATTTTGCAGCGCACTGTACCTATGCGCCACAAAGAAGTTTATGGCTTCAATGTTCATCCCTCTCTGAAAATTGCTTTGGAATTTGGAATGTCCCTGATCTCAGAAAAAATCAAGAGCAGAGTTAAGGTAAGAAATTAAGAATTTGTTAGAATATAGTTAATCAGAAACCACTGAAACTCACTACTTCTTCTTTACAGGTTTTTACCTCCCTGGAAAACTGTTTGGAGCACATTGACAAAACACTTCTTCCTAAGGAATATGGTGGAGAAATGCCAATGGCCGAGATGATTGGTAAAGATGAGCAAGCTATAAGATATGCAATATGCCTTACACTTTTTCCAAGCACATTGCACGGATGAGTATGAACTGAAAACTAACTAAAATGCACTTTGTTTTAATTTTGCAGCCTTATGGAAAAAAGAATTGCTGGCCTCCAGAGCAAAAATTCTTGCACTTGATGAAATGGAAGTGAATCTAGAAATGTTTACTGAACAAGCCCGAGCTGGAGCTGTGTCTGCTCTTCGAACAGGAATGCTGTGCTCACAGCCTGGTCAAAATGAAGATATTAAGTCTCTGACAGGAAGTTTCAGAAAACTTGAAGTTGATTAGTACTGAGATTTTTCTTTTAGAAGACATTAAGAAAGTTTAGAAATCACATTGCTCGAATAAGCAATACCAATTTCAACTGTATAACTTGGAGCACTATTCACATTGCACTTGGATTTATATACAGACTCATGTACAAATAGAATTATTAACAAACTTTATCTCTGTAACCTGTAAATATTAGGGCTTACATTCTTCATGGTATGGTTCTAAAGTACGGAATTCTCGCCAAGTGGGGGGCATTGCGTTGCGTAGATGTAGGCCACATCCTTTGCAAGCATCACTAAATAGTGTGTTAAAACTGTGAAGCCAAGTCTGCAAAATAGAAATCAATTACATTTTTTGATCACTTTAGAACTAAGGGATTAAATGCTCCCAGGCTTAGATTCTTACCAAAAAGTTTTTCACAGAAACATCAGGCATAGTAGGCATGTAGAAGCGCATTACTGCTGCATGAGCATTTTCAGTTACTTTCCGAAAGACCTTAAAGCGGGATTCAGTCCATAAATCTAAGGACTCTGAAAAGCCTCTAACAATAATCCATTCAATTAGAAGTCCTTTAAAAGCAATTATAGCTTTCAGTACTCTTCCAACAGAGACCTGTAAAAAATTATAATGGGATATTGTTATCACAAATCAAAATGTCTTAATTGAAATGGAAATGCAAATAATTCTGAACTTACATGAAGAATTACATTGGATGCAAATGGCCGTTGGATATTGACATTCATTTCAGGAAGAAGTCTCTCTATTTGATTGATCACTTTATCTACATGTCTGTAAATAAGATCAAAATTAAAGAAATTAAAGATATTTCAAAACAAAATGTTGAATAATTGGTAAACCATATTAAAGCATACATACATGGGCAGAACATTATGGCTACTTGTTTGGATTTTTCTTCTTTTAGCCGAACTTGTATTGGTGTACGATCTGGTAAGGGAATTCTGTGACAACTGAGCGTGCGCCAGGCTGCAATACTCGTGCACCTAGAAAAATAGTTAAATAATAACGAGGGAAATTCTTTAAAAGTTATAACACGGTATGAATTTAAAAAGTAATAGGATGTGTACCTTATCAGTCCATTTATAGCTCTGAACAAGCTGACTATATAAAGCCTGCCGATCTTGGGCATATTCATGACTTAAGAAACCAGAATTTCCTAGGTTAAATGGATTGTGTGGAGGTTGAAGATTATTAATACTCTGTTCGACATCCCTAAAAAGAAAAAGAAAATATGAAAAATGTCACTAAAGTTAGTTTAGATATATTAAGAGAATAGGTTAGGGAGAGCTAACCTCAAATTATTGTTAACAACTGTCAGCAAATCTTGAAGTTCAAAGAGAAACTTTGTCTCTTTTCCTTCTTCACCATGATCTGAGCGTATGCCATTACCAAGAGCCTCAAATGCGACTCCGACATTAGATCTAAGTGTTCTTATACAGCTTAGAGCGGTCTGCAGCGGTTCCACAGACATCATTTTGTATTACGTTGACTACAATAATATCCAATTATATCGAATGATCAGTTACAACTCGCATTTAGTGGCACGCTAATAGAACATGGCACAAAGGCGTGTCAATGTAAAGTAACTAAAGAGAGTTTAAAAGTATAAAATAACAATTAGAAACAAACAAACGTCACAAAGTAGTACACACAACAAAAATATCAATGAAAAACAAAAGAACGCGCAGGGCAGATATATCCACCAGGTTAACCAACAGACCGACCGTGCACCCAAAAGACCGCTAAATTTAAACAAGGTCTTACCTAATTTTACCAGAAAAATATTTGATATGAAAAGGGTTAACTACGATTTAGCTGGTACTTGAACAAAGAGACTTACGTAAAAAAAAGTCGATTGTTTTTCGGTCTAGTTTAATAATATATAACAAAGTGATTTTTTGAGACTTAATTTACGTCCCTTTGTCAAATTAGCAGTGATTTAGGGAATTGTAGTTTCAGATAGTATTGACAAATAGTAGACCACCAACCGAAATGCATCTGCAAATACTGGAGTGAGATGTCCGGCCTATAAAGGGTGAGATTGTTTTTTTTTATCCTGCAGGAATCCTCGCTCTAGGATTTCTAGTGATTTCGGTTCCATAAGATGCATACAGTCAGAATTGTAAAATCCATCAACTCCGCCTTTTCTTTCACTGCATGAGGAAGCTCAGCAGGGTAAGTGGTTTAGTAGAGAGCCTGGTACGTAGGCATCCCAACGTGCAGCGTGGGCACTCCCTCCCCCCTCCTAAAGAGCCTGGCTGGCCTGGCCAGCGGTGTGCAGCTCTGCCGCCGGGGATGCAGGCCACCCATTCTGCACCAGACCGAAACAGGCATTGCATCGAAAATGAAGTTAGAGCTCTACGACTTGCTGATAACCAGTGACCAGTTAGCGTGACCTTAAGTCCGAGGATGTTTTCAGGTGCAGGATCAGGCTATATTATTGATTCTTTCTCATCAGTAGAAAAATAAAATAGATTGACAAGAGTACTGATGAGATCTCTTTTAATTTACTTAGTTTTCAATGGATGGACAAAATCGATGGACGCAGAGATGCAGAACACGCGAGTACAGAAATTGAAGAGGTAAAAGAGGGCCGTTCCGTTAAACATTTACGATTTGAAATAAATGAACAAAGTTTAATGATGGACTATTCTAAACAATATTGCGAGCGATGCCTCAAGACCGCTTGGGAAACCGACGACGGTCCATCATCATGGCTCTACGGGGCGGCCGGGCCACAGAAGTTTACCCACCGCAGTCTGCCCTCATCTCTCCTTCAGCATTTAATCTGCCGGCTCTCGGGCCGTGGAAATCAAGATGCCTCTAAAATAATAAAATTGGACAGAAATGGCGTTTACGGCGGCCGTTTGGCGGCTCATGTTCGTAAAAAAGCCGTAAAAAAGGCGCGCGGTGGAGGAAGGGAGAGGCGCGAATGCGAACGGTGGGCTATACACGGGGAGGGGAGGGGCGGGCGGAATGGGGGGGGGGGGGGTGCTAGCAGGCCCACCTGCGAAAGGATGTTGCGAAGGCTTTACGGAGGGGGTGGTGCGTCGTCCAGGCGAGCTCGTCGCATTGCAAAAGTACGTGAGTCTGTTCGAAAATGACGGTGCCGCTTCGAATCTCTCTCTCGGCAACCCCCATCAGGAGCAGGTCCCGGGCAGCACGTCCGGATTCGCGGTCCGCGAGGCGGGCGTCGACTCCAAGCCCGGTGCGCCCCTTCGCCAGCCGCCGGACCAAGTCCTGATATCCTCCCCTTCGCACCGACAGGTCGACCCCTGAAAACTAAAAGGTCGTACCTCGGAGCGGCTGCGTATAAGGACGTACCTCGGAGCGGTTGCGTATAGTGTCGGATCTCGCCAGCG
>NW_026267144.1:625931-627565 GCF_000697945.3 Frankliniella occidentalis | reverse complement strand
CCCCCCCCCGTCACCGAGGGAGTGGCCGACTGGGCCGAGCGTCGGCCGACCTCACGAACGCATCGCCCACGGCTGCACAGCGCGGAGCGCACCAAGAAGAGCGAGCAACTCGGTTATAAACCAACAAAAACACGACGGACCCGCTCCGCTCGGGTTCAATTACCGTCTTCAAACACGCGGCGAGTATCTCACTGGTGCAAAGCGGGCGCGAGTCCGCGGACATCCCATTTGGACTTACGCCCTTTTCACTTTTCACCAGTAATCCCAGGGCAGCAGCAGAGAAAAGCGCGCGCGTCCGGCGGAACGAAAACACACTACAACATCTCCGCGGGGAGAGACTTGTAAACGAAGCGTTTGGTTTGATCAAAGTAAATGAGCGAGCAGCAGCAGCAGCGAGCAGGAGGCGGGGGCAGGGCCCATTCGAAGCACTCATTCCCCATTTGCCTACACGGAAAAAAAAGATTCGCTGAGCCAGCTAATATATTGACTGGTATCTGGACAGACAAGCACATAAACTTCTGGAACCACTATATTGTCTACTCTAATCAATCATTGGCTGTGCCAGTCAAAGATAAGTTGTATGAAGTAATGATGTGCCTGCATCAGTAAGGTAGACCTCGACAGATTTAGGTAAGGGATGAGCTCTTACAGCTAATTTTTGACTGGCACAGCCAATGATTGATTAGAGTAGACAATATAATGGTTACAGAAGTTTATGTGCTTGTCTGTCCAGATACCAGTCAATATATTAGCTGGCTCAGCGAATCTTTTTTTTGCGTGTACGCGATGCCCGCCGAGAGATAGAGAGCCCGGCGCACACCGCATCTTGATGACGGCGGCGGGCCGGCGGCGCGCAAATTAAAATTACTGAAACCAAGGCGCGTTGTGATAGTTTGTCATGGGCGGGCCGGCCCGGCCTCCCCTCGCTAAATCAAAACAAAACTCGTTCCGCACTTACACCGGGAACGGAACAAACCGCCGTGCGCTAATAATAGTGCCGTTCATTCTTGGATGTGTTTTTTATAAAAAAATTGATAACATTTTATCAAAACAAATGAACATAAACATGCTTTGTTCAGGCAGAGTGTACTCGCTACTCCGTCCCGCTCCCTCGGCCGACAGCATGTTTCGGCCCTGCAGGACCATGCACCGCGGAGAGCAGCCTGCCTCTGGTGCAGCGGCGCGCGGAGCATGAGGCAGGGGTCAGTAATTTGTAATTTGCCCGAGCAGATGGTTCTCTTGCGGCCAGGCCAGGCCAGACCAGGCCAAGGCGCGGAGCCGAGCTGCTGTGTGCGGTAGCAGCAGCAGCGGGCAGACGCAAGTTGTTGGGAATCCCCATCCCTCGAACGTAAAACGATAGTGCTATTTGTCAATGTCTACTTGCGAGAACTGCATGTGCGCAGTTTAAATTTTCTTTAAATTTTCGATATAAATGTCTGTATATTGTCTAGCGCGCCATTACGTTGTATGACGATAATAGCTGCTCAGTCCTGCAAGAGCCGCGCAGGGCCCCCGGTCCTCGCCGACAAGCGCCCCGTGTCACTCCGCCCCAGGCACTCCCCGGCGGCACCCCCGCGCTCCCTGCGGTGGGCCCGCTCCCGCCCGCTCCCGCCCGCTCCCGCCCGCTCCCGCCC
>NW_026267144.1:621797-625796 GCF_000697945.3 Frankliniella occidentalis | reverse complement strand
CCCGCTCCCAGTCCCGCTCTGCACACATCCACATGACACGCCCCTACTTGGCGCGCGGGCGATTACGATCGTTTCTGCTGCGGTCTGCTGCTGTACGGGACGGAGGGGCTTCTTCCCCTTTCGAGTCTTTACTCCTCGCCTTATATTCTCCCGCGCCACCTCTGGATAAGCTGAACCTCCCCGACCTGCTGCTACGTCAGTCGAGCCGTCACAACCGTTACAACTTAAACAGTCCACGATATTTTCGTAACTCAATCAAATTAAATAATTTGATTGGCTGGTGAATATTTCTAGCAAAACGTTTTGTCCGTCGAAAGAGAAGTTTGTTGGAGTGTCGGAATCGTTGGAACTCAGATTCTAGGACCGAACTACCACCGAACTCCACCTTTCATAGCTTGGGCGGTCACTCTAAAAGTGCTCCACCGCACCACTTTACCTCGGCAGAATGCAGGACCTGCCCTGCCCGCCCTGCCCGCCCTGCCCGCCCTGACCCAGCTGAGGCTCTAGGCGGGGCCGCGGGGACCCGGGGGCCCCCAGCGCGGCGCTGGCCCGCGATAGCTTCATCCAGGTTGTCGTCCCCGCGGGGGCCGGCGCGGTGCAGCCAGGCCCGCGGGGCTCTGCAGGGAGGGGCGGGGGGCTCCAACTCTGCTCCGGGGCCCCGGCTGGCTCCACCGGGCTCCGGCTCCGCTGCACCGCCCAGGCCCGGCAGGGCTGCCATAATAACACTCATTGCTGGCTGTAGGGACACGGGGGTTTCGGACGGCCAGAGTGCAGCGGGCTGCAGAGTGAGAGAGAAAGAGAGAGAGAGAGAGAGAGAGAGAGAGAGAGAGAGAGAGAGGGCCTGCAGCGAGACGCGCGGGCCGGGCGGGCCGGCCATGGCCACAGGCCGATAACCAACGCTATTCCGCTTATTTTCAAAAGCCACGTTTCTTTGGGCCGCGCGCTCGGCGGACTGTTATTAGTATAATCTGCGCATTATTCGTGGCAGCAGGGGGGGAGGCCAGGGGAGGGGGAGGGAGGAGGTCAGGCCCGCGGCCGGGGAGTGCGCGCCGCCGCGTTTGGCGCACACGGCGGACCCACCGCCCGCGGCACGCTGCTCCCCGCCCTGCACGGCGGCCACCAGGATGCACCTCTCCGGATTTATTTGTCCTGACAAGTCGTGTCAAATCTCTTACTCATGCGGACACACACACACGCATGCACACCACGACTACCGGCAGCGCGGCGGTGCAGACCCGCGGCAGTGGTAACGTGTCGTCAGGTACTTTGCGCCCGTCACGCGCGCGGCCGTGTGACACACGACGGCGACGACGCGACGAATTAAAAATGAAAATAACGAAACACGTCACTTCACGTCACGTCACCGCGCCGTGCACCACCGCGTGGCCCGCGCGCGAGCGCGTCAAACACGCATAAAGTTTTCTCATCAAAAAAGAGCCACACGAGGCGGCGGGCGGCGGGCACTCGCCGCGCGGTGCACCGCGTGTGTGTGTGTGCCTCGCGGGCCGCCGGAGAGACGCGTCGAAATGCCCAGTGTGCGCCCTCGCGCTCCGGATGTGAGAGATAATTACACGTGTAGTGAGGTGGTGGTGGTGGTGGTGGTGGTGTCGGGGGTCTCGGGAAGATTGGGGAAACGCCAACTATTCAGTAATACTGTATGTTCAAGCGTCATAAGTCGCGCTGACGGTGATGATAAAGGCCACATATGAAATTCACACACTAAACCCTACGCGAAAAACCTCGCGCGTAACAATGTAAAAAATTCATGCGACTAAGCACAAATTTGTACAAAGTGTGGACATAATTGTGAATACGGCATTGCAAAAGTTGTACACAAGGTGCCGCATGAGCATTTTAAGGACTGGAGAATGCCGAAAAGTGGCCAGGCTACTATTTTCCAGAGACGCCGCCACTCCAGCACGGGGTGGCCGCGGCGGGCGGCCTTCGCCGCGCCCACTCCGCAGGGTGACCAGCCGCGCCGCGAGGCAGAGGCAGGCGGTGGCGGCGCTTATCACGACGTCATCCTAACGCCGCCGGGGCGCCGCGACGGACGGCGACGACGACGGACGTTCACCGCTTGACTGGGCTGATGTGTTGACTCGCGGTGGCGTGACCCGTCGCGGCGGTGTGCGCTCTAGGGGTGGTGGTGGTGGTGGTGGAGGTGGTTGTGTGGTGGTGGGTGGTGCTGGTGGTGGAGGTGGTTGTGTGTTGGTGGTTGTATGGTGGTGGTTGTGGTGTGTGGTGGTGTTGGTGGTGGTGTTGGTGGTGGTGGTGGTGGTGGTGGTGGTGGTGGTGGTGGTGGGTGGTGGTGGTGGTGGTGGTGCCGGGTGGTGGTGGTGGTGGTGTGGTATGGTGGTGCTTTGGGTGTGCTCGCGCTCCGGCCGGGTGGCTTCGTGCCGCCACGCCGCGCCGCCGCCTCAAGACTACTGGCCCTTTATTAATAATGCAAATGGGCGCGCAGCGCGGCGCTATCGCTGCACTGACCCACATGCGGCCCGCGCAGCCCGCGCCCTCCAGCCGTAAAGTCGATGCTCACGAAATAAATGTTGGCCGTTTCCGTCAACTCGGCCGGGCAGGGGCAGGGCGTCGGGCAGGACGTCGGGCACGGACGGCCTCGGACAGGGCCTCGGCCTCGGGCAGGGCAGGACTTCGTGCAGGGTGTCGGGCAGTGCGTTGGGAAGGACTTCGGGCAGTGCGTCGGGCAGGGCCCGGTGCAGAGGCGGTATTTGAAATGAGCTAGTTCTGCTTCTGATGGCTTGATTATTGAAACGGACACGTTCAGTGTGGCGTGACCCCTATGTGGTCAAACTCCCATGTTAAAATACAGGCGCCAAAAAATGAGCCACACTCAACGTGATAAACATCGCTCTGATATAGCAGGCATGTTTTACTGAAAATACAAAAGATGTGATATAAATAATCAATCATGCTGGAGGAGGAAGAGTCACGGTCATAAAAGCGTGCGCTATTTCGGCAGTTTTGGATAACCACAGCAAGTGAGGCGCTCTCCATAAGCATCTAGATAATCCCGTGCTCTGTTTTTTCCCCTTCTCCCGTTTTGCAAGCAATCACTCTTCCGCTGGATTCAATCCTGTGGACTTGGCGGGGCGGCGGGGGTGGAGGGTGGGCGGGCGGCTAGAAGAATTGTTGTCTGCACAGAGCGCTGGGGCTGCGCGGGCTGCGCGTCGCCAAACGGTTTTTCGTACTTTTGTCTCCCTCCCGCGCCTTTGTCGCCCTCGCCTAGGACTGGGGGGAGGAGCAGAGGACAGAGAGGCGTGTGACGTATAGTTGTGCGTCGCACTCGTTAGTTTTTTAGTTTCGCTACGCCATTGTGTCGGGGCCGGCTCAGCGACGAATTATTTAAAACGCGTTCCTCTCTCTGTGTCCAAAGCGCGCGCGCGCGCACACACACAGACACACACACGCACACAGACACACACGCACTCCTGGCTGGGCCGGGTGGACCGGATGGGGGTGCGGGACATGAACACACTCTCTAACAGAGCAGCCCCCGTCCACTTGTCTAGGACTGGCCTGGCCAGGGCTGCTCTGCGAGGGGAGGAGAGAGAGACAGAGAGAAATAGTGAGGTGGAGAGGAAAACACGACTGCAGTGCGTTTGTCACAATACAAGAGCTGAAATCCAGGAAGGGCGTCCGACAAAAATTGTCCCTCTCCTTTCGTCTCGTATCCTGCTCGTTTATTTTTCTTCTTTTCGTTTTCACGCCTAATAAATGATTAAAAAGATACTACACTGATGTTATCGCGGAAGTTATTAACGGTTGATTTGACGTTGGGCGCGTTGAGTCGCGTGTACTGGCCTCGTCAAGGACGGCCATGTTGTCCTTATTACCTAAAAAAAGCCGATAGGCACGCTCAGACACAGGAAAGGGCTGAATAGTGGCAAGATATGCATGTCGTTATTTTGTATGCTATGTTCTTCTGCTTGGGGTTTTAGAAGCTGTGTGCATGCGTGCGTGCGTATGGGGGGAGGGAGGGAG
>NW_026267144.1:616461-621747 GCF_000697945.3 Frankliniella occidentalis | reverse complement strand
GAGGGAGGGAGGGAGGCAGGGAGGGAGGGAGGGAGGGAGGGTGAGAGGTAGAGAGCGACGATGGATCACTCTACAGTGTTGGCAACACGGCGGCCGTTATGAGGTGCGGCGGTCGGTAGTCTGGAATACATCAGTGGGAACAGGGAGAGCGAGAGAGAGGCACAGGTGTGAGAGAGGTGTGGAAGCAAACAAACGACTGAGCGCGAGGCCTGGCTGCCGGAGCTGCCAACTTTACAAACAAACGCCGATAAAGCTGTCCACTCACCCCGGCCGGGCCGCGTTTGATTCATTTATTAGAGGCGGTACGACGCGCGGAACGCAACTCCGAACTGTTGTTTGCTTGCGATCGGCGATCGGTTGTCATATAGCAAACAATTGAAACTATTCAATAATGTTTGTTTTTTTTCAGCACAAAGGGGTTGTTCTCATATAAGCTGACTTCTAATGGAGGAGAATGGACCCCAAAATATTTGTATACCCCAAGAAAAGTCACTAAAAATAAATAAAAATAAATCTGTCTCTATTATATGGTGAAAACGTGGGGCTTGGCTGTGTCGCGACTACAATGCGAGAGACCCTTTGGACGTCAGATAACGGACGGAATGTCAGGAGGCGCATACGATTATTCGGCGGCGATAACACGAAACTCTGTTGAGGTGAAGAGAGAGAGAGAGAGAGAGAGAGCCTGGCGGGGCGCGCGTAAGGGAAGAATAGAGCGCGCCGCGCGTCAAGTGAGCGGAGCTGAGCAGAGCGGGGCGGCCCGACTGCACGATCGCGCTCTCACTTACACGTACTCACACTCACTAGCATCGGACGGGAAATCTAATCTCAGGGATTATGCTCTGTAATGGAATGGCAGTATTGTTGCGCACGCGCGCGACACGCTGAAGAGGAGGTGGGAGAGGTGGAGAGAGGGAGGAGAGAGAGAGAGAGAGAGAGAGAGAGGGAGAGAGAGAGAGAGAGAGAGAGAGAGAGAGACAAACGATAGGAATAAAAGGGTAAGCGTGTCGCCAAAATCGCTGTTGCTGGTGGTATTGTTTTCTTTTGCACCGCCCTTCGCAACATGAATGAGCGAGATGGCCGGCTCCATGGGGTGATAAGCAAGCTCGCTGGCGGGAGAGGGGGGCGTGGACACATCGTGTGCAGCTGAAATTCGCCCTTGCACGAACATGGGCTTAAATAAACTTGGTGGAGTGTTTTTTGCGCCTAGGGATGTTGAGGAAGGCCCTGGAGGCCGCAGCAGCAGTTTCCAGCAGCGACAGGCGGCCGAGCTATGTGCCGAGGCGCGGGCAGGCGCAGCCCGCAGCAGAGCCTGCCGGCCGTATGTTGCCCAACGTTACCAATTATTTGTGAAATATGAGAGCGACTTGCGCCCCAACCACATCCATCATACACGGCGAGGAGCGTTCAAAAATAACAAAATAAGAAATATGAAGTAAAATGTGAGGGTTGGGAGAGAAAAAAAATCTGACGCTGCACTCGCTCCACTCGTTGCCCCGCTATACACGTCCCACCGAGTATTACATTTCGGCATCGTGCGTCTTCGCGGTCGCCGGTGTACAAGTACATGAGGCTCTCCTCTGTGACATCCAGCGACGCACGCCGGTGCATCGGGGAAGACAGAGAAAAAGAAACTGCAAAAAACAAGTTTCCGCGGTGAGCAGCTGCGAGGCGCCCGGCCTTAGGGCTGTGCGATATTCGGGAATACCGAAACGGTATCGGTATTTTTTTTATACCGATGCTTCGGTATTTTAATTTTTTGCAATTCGGGATCGATATTTCGGTATTATCGAAATATCGAAAAATACCGAAAGTTTGGGAATTTCGGTATTTCGGTATTTCCATATTTCGATATTTCCATAATACGAAGAATTTGGTACTCAGAGTCAGAGTGGGTGCGCGCGCCCCTCAAACCTTTACTTTTACTTGTCCCCCCCCCCTCCCCCAGGCTAGTACGCCTACTACGACGCTAGATGGAACTACTGGCGTTGCTGGCATGTCAGGCGGCAGACATGGCATCGCGCGCTGTTTTCAAAGTGCCCAAATTGTTTCACTTCCTCGTTAGCTTCTCTGTCGTCGAAATTTCGATACTTCGAAATTTCGATACTTCGGTATTTCGGTATTTCGGTATTTTCGGTACGGTATCGATAACCGATACCGACGAGTTTCGGTATTTTTTTAATACCGAAGTTCGGTACTGAAATTTCAATACCGCACAGCCCTACCCGGCCTGGCCGCCGGCCGCCCGCTGCCTCTTTTTCGGCGGTGGGCCAACTAACGCCCGGGAGGTAGGCACTGTGGGAGCACCCGTGCGCGGGCCCCTCTAGGCTGCCTACCTCCCAGGCGGCCGGCAGCGCCGCGCGCCTGGCCGCCCAGCCCGGCCCGCTGCAGCGCCTGGTACTGATACTTCAAGTTTATTCACAGAAGCATCTAAGACGAAAATTTGTACTATTTAAATTTCACGCGCATGAAGCGTTAAGGTGACGGCGGAGCGTCCCCCTTCCATCTTTGGCTCCCCCACACACCGCGCTTTTGTTGTTTCGGGGATCGCCCCGTGCTGCTGATGAACTAAGGCTTTATTCAAAGCGAGCAGCGCGTGGCGTCGAGGCCGTGGGGCCCGCGGGGCCCGCGCATTGACGGAAGTGTGGTGCACTGCGCCCGCACTATCTGCATGCAAATGCGAGGCACAAAAAGGGCCTCTTTTCCAGCGATCTCTCGGCGCCCCCATCGCCCTCCGCCCTCCGCGCCTTCCAGAAATGAAAGAGCGCGCTTGTGTACGGCAGCCTGCTGGCGCACTGCTGAAACCATCGGCAGCTCGCAGCCTCGCGGCTGTGGGCATGGCCGGGGGCCGCCCCCCCTCCCCCACGATGCGACGGGGAAATAACACGGGGAAACCTATTAAAAGTAAAAGAGAAGACAATTCAATCGCATGAGAGAGAGAGACACGTCTGTCGTGAGTGTCGTCTCTCCGACCACTTATTTAAGCGAGATTGAGTGATCAAATGTGATCGCACTGACCGCAACTTCAGTTCTTATTAGTTAATTCAAGCGTACACCGATTTTTTTTATCTTTGATTTGTCTTTGATGCTTATTTTTTAATGTTTTTAGAATTTCTTTGCCGAATTTCCCAAATGAATAACTTATTCTCGGATTGCACTGACAGCACATAAACAACAATTTGAAAAATATCGGTCCCCTCGACATAGGCAGACACCATAATGTCTTGAGATTTTATTTATCGAAGCAGCTTCATATAGACTCCGGCCCGCTTCGGGATTGATTCGTCCGAAACGAGCGGCGGATCGGCATATAGTGGGAACGAGGGGAATGAAAGGAAAGAGTCGAGGAAAAGGGAGGGGAGAGGAAGGTGGAAGGGGGAAGAGAAGGCGTGAGGGGAAGGAGGGAGGGAAGGGAGGGGGGCTTGTGTGCGTGCGGCGCGACACGCAGCGAGAGGGAGAGGGGTGCACATCTGGAGCCTCCTCTCTTTTTGTTGTATCCTTTGGGAGCCGAGCCGAGCCTTCCCCTTCCCGCCGCCCCGTCCCGGACCATACCCAACACGAGGGGCCCCGGCGAGGTTAGGGCTGGTTTTTGGCGTCGGCCGGTCATTGCCCTTCCCCTTCCCCAACCACCACACAGCGCGCCTGCTGGCATCACTGCACCCTTCCCCCTCCTTCCTCCCCCTCCCCCCTCTCTCTCTCTCTTTCTCTCTCTCTCTGCATGCACGACAATCGCGTTAATTTGCGATCGCCTGCTTTGTCGTGCTCCGGGCGGACGAGGGGGTTTCGGGTGCGTGTCGTGCGTGTTTGTAAGGGTTGAGGAGGGTCAGCCAAACACTCTTGGCACGGCAAAAGAGAAATAGAGGACAGAGAGAGGTACAGAGATGTTTGATTTATTGTTATCTTAGGTACGAATGAGTTTGACAAGAGTGCCGCAATTAGTTCTGTTTAGGGTAAAATTTACATAAAATTACGCTATTTTAGTGCAATAACATCATAGTTTAAAAGTACTGTAATTAGTTACAGTGCAACTTAAATCGTGCCGTGTTTTAAACTCAACAAATGTGTCTTTATAATTTTACTTCGAAGGATGGAAGCTTGGTACAGGTATCAGATATGCATGATGTAAAGAAAAACAGTCTGGATCCGAAAGGAATTAATGGAATGAACTCTTTAGTTTTTCCATGCAATGCAACGGGGACTCTGATATGCAGGTGACAGGTTTCTACTAAAAGAAAGAAGGGGGGGGCGGTCCTGAAGAAAAAAAGGGAGAGAGAGGTGATCACGAAGAAAAAACGAAGAGGGAGAGAAAACAAAAGCGAGGTATACTAGTGTAGTGACGTAGGCGGGCGGCCGCACCAGCGGACTTCCCCCAAAATGTTTGTGGTGTGGCGGGGAAGGCCCTGGGGCTTCACGCAAGGCGCGCGCGCACGAAAGAGAGAGAGAGAGAGAGAGAAAGAGAGGGAGAGAGAGAAAGAGAGGGAGAGAGAGAGAGAGAGAGAGAGAGAGAAGGAGAGAGAGAGAAGGCGAGGGAGGGTGTTATTAGAGCCGCCCCGAGCGCACCGCGCCGCGCACTTTTCGGCCCCTCTTGCTCGCACGACAAACAGGGAGTGGCTGCCACTCAGCCCGGCGCCCGCCCCGGCGCCTCTAACGGGCGACATGAAACGCGAGCGCGTCGAGTGTGAGCTCGGCAGAGGCCAAACGACGACGAGCCGATCTCTGCTGCACACGCCGCCGCGCACGACGTCTCACTGCCTTTAATTTGGGTGTCATCAGGTGTGTCGCCTATAATGTTATTTTATATAGTGTAAAAGATAATCATCAACAACATCAATTATAACTGCATCATCGACAGCGACAAGAATTTTGCTAAGTTATAATAAATACATTTTATTTTTCTTTGTCTTTGGAATACTCAATTCTTTTCTGCTCGCATGCGTCGTGCAAGGGCGGCCGCTGGTGCGGTGGAGGTTAAAACTTGCCTCCACCACACACTGCAGTTGTGAGTAGCTAAAGGAGCTTTACGGCGAGAGGGTTGGGCGGCGGGCTCCCTCCCGGTGCGCGCGGGTCTGGGCGCAGCGCACAAGAGGGCCGCGGGACACACGCCAACCCCCGCGCGAGAGAGTGCCGACGGGCCAAACAGCGCCAACAGGCCACTCCGACACTTGCAAACGGCGAGAAACACGAAAAAAGGAGGGAAAGGGGTGAGTCGCATCGGGCGTGCGACAAAGACGGAGAATAAAGTTGACAATACGAGCGGTCCTCGCGCCGCCCCCGAACCACCCCACC
>NW_026267144.1:612510-616386 GCF_000697945.3 Frankliniella occidentalis | reverse complement strand
CCGCCCCGCCGCGCCCCGCCGCGCCCCGCCGCGCCACACCTCACCCCGCACCACCACTGCACTCCTCGAGGGCTAATTTCACCCTTTCTAGGGCCTTGCTCCACAATGCGAATGGGTAATTAGCATCATCGCAGGCAATGCCGCCTTTGTTGGCACCAAAATGCATCAGGGGGAGGGGGAGCGGGAGGAGGCAAAAAACACACACAAAAAAATATAAACCAACAACGTGGAAACAAAATAGGAGGGTTTCTCATGCCGACGCTTTTGGCGCGAGAAGCGCGAGGGCTGCGGGCGGGCAACCTCCCTCCCTCCGTCTGTAGTCAGCTCGCCGAGGAGGCCGAGGAGGTCGAGCAGAAACTGGCAAACAAAACGGCGGGCGAGCCATTGAGACGCGACGCCGCCGCTTCGACGCCTGTCTGACGAGTCTGTCTGCTCCGTATTCGTGATGCAATAATTATGATGATTATGCAAGCGACATTTTAATCACCTGGTGCGAGAGCAGATTGAAATGCGCGTCGTCTATTCCGTCGATTATTGATTATTATGCCGACTGGACGATCGGCGGGTTCTGCTAGCTCCCCCACGCCAACGAGGCACAGCTGCTGAACGCAACGGCAAGTGCTTTCAAAGACTGAAATAGTGACGCCGCCTGAGTGGAAAAATTTATTTTATCCCAGTGCGTTTTTGCCTCAGACAGACACACGGCTCCTAGACGTGTTCGGGCCGCGAGTGTGTGTCGCGTCGGCTGAGCAGCCGAAGGGACTCTGCAGGGCAGGACGGCGGGGACCTGTTTTGCGAAACGCAAATTACCGCATTGTGCGTCTTGCGAAACCCCACTGCTCCCCCCGCCACGATCCTATACACACCAGCCGCACACACACGTCGTACGCGCTCAGGGCGGGGAGGATTTCGCCTGAGCAAACTTTCATGGAAGCAACGAAAAATTATAGACCGTGGCGTGACCTGCCGCAAGCCGGTGTATATACTATATTTAAATTTCACAAAACTTTTTCTTATTCTTCTAGCAGTGGCACTTGGAATGGCAGCCCGGTCGTGACCCAGACATTATAAGGCCCAATCATCTCCGTGATGGACGGGTCGGGCCGCGTCGAGTCCTGACCCGCTCAACGACCCCAGTGGTGCGGCGGGGCGGGGCGGGCTGCCGCGAGGCGGCCCCAAACAAGACAAAGACGGCGGCCAGCGAATCATTCATAATGCATTCGCACTTATGAGGCTGTATCGAAATATCTTCAGGCAAGAAGCGAAGCTAGTAAGAAGAACTCAAATGTACATAGACAACGGCAAAATGTGGAATTAAATAAACATATACATTTCAAACAATTTAAAGGCAAGGTTGTTTGTTGTTAACGTAAAGCAAAACCAAGTAATTTTCTCACAAACTAATTTTAGGCAAAAACATGATAAAATAATGACGATTCGGCACGACGTCGATTAGTCTCAGGCTGACTGCCGACAGTGCGACTAAACGGTTCGCAAATAGTTTTTGCAGAGTGTGCTTTGCGCTTGCACCCCACGGCCAGCAGAGCCGGGGGCCGGGCCAATGCACTGGAGGACCGCGCTGTTAGTTGATGCGATCCAGCGATTGAAACCGGTTCGGCAAAGCCCAAGCCCAGCCCTCGCGGTCCCCTATGAGCCGCCACGACGACGGGGCCGCCATTGGGCCTCCGCTGCGCCGCCATGGGATGGGGCCCAGCCCTGTCGTCGAGGAGTGCAGCCAGTTGGAGCGGCCGCCGCCACGGCGAGCTCGGCCCGACAGGCAGGGTGGCAGGACGTGTCGTCCGGTCCTCCTCTTCGAGTCCCCCCTTGGTCGCCGCCCACGCCACCCGCCGGCTTCGAAATCCTGGCTGACGTCACGGCAAGTGGCGCCGCCACCGTGGCGCGGCGTGGCGCGGCTGGTGGGTTCGACAACCCGTCACAACGCCTCCGCCTCTCCTCACATTTTCGGCTCGCTGCTAGCTGCTTCGTCAGCCCGCCCGCCCCGCCACGCCTGCTGCTGCCGCTGGTTCGTTTACCGCTCGCTGACCGCTAATCAGTATGGTAATGACGGACAGAGCCCCGCCCCGCCCCCCGCCACCTTCCATGCAACATTTCGGGGATTAACGACATGAGCCCGCTCGGACACGAGCCCGGGCACTTTTACGCCCAACTCTTATCAGATTTGAGCCCCAATATATTGACAATTGGGGACTAAGATCTCGAGCCATACGGGCTCAAATCAAGCACTACTGGACGGGCGTGAAGGGGTCCGGGCTCATGTCTAGATGGGCTCAGATTGTTATACCCAACACTTCTTCGGAATGAAAAGAGCACAACACACACGGACCTCCGCGTGCGTTGCCGCTAATCACTTACCGAACCCGCGGCGGCTCACGCGCACCCCCTCCGCAGCTTGCAATAACCCGCTGGGGCTGTGCCCTCGGCTGTGCCGGCCGTGCTTCCTCATCACCCCGCGGCCCCGGCCCGGCCCGCGGCCCCGCCACCACGTCGGAAGCTTAATTTCCCTCCCGCGGTAAATCTGGCGTTTTATCACCTAGTGAAGGCCTCGTAGGCGCCCGCTCGCTCCGGTAGGCGCCCCTGCATTGGTATTAGGAGCGTGCGCGCTGCTGCTTGTGACGCTGTACTAATTCGCCGCCGCTTTGTGGCTTCACAACTTCTCGTGTACAAGTTGGTACTCCATCATCAGACGCGGCTACGCGGCTACTAGCCGGTGGCGTAGCAGGCACGAGCAAGCGGAATGGTGTGTGTGCTCTGCGGGGCGTTCCGGCTGTTTTCCGACTACTTGAAGCACACCGGGCTCCACCCTGGCACCCAGGCACCACCCACCACCGACACTCCGAGGGCCACGGCACGGCCCCGCCGCCGATGCATGAGAGCTCCCCGACTAGGCCCGCGCCCGCGGCCCGCGGTCCCACAACCGGGCCAGCCGCGTACAAAACGTAACGGGAACCTCGGGCTCGTGGCGGTCGCTGCTGCAGCCACGGGGGGCCGCAGCGCTGACGTGACGTGAGGTCACGTGGGGCCTGTCTGCATGTGTGCGTAGGTGTGTGTGTGTGTGTTTGTGTGTGGCGTTACATGGACAATACAGGACCAGTACAGACCACCGGAAGGGGGTGAAGAAAGGGACAAAGTGGAAATGAGAATGAAACGTTGATCGTGGACCTAAAGTACAAGCTCAACGAACGTGAGACCTCGGCATAGGGTCGGACCTCAGTGCAGAGTCGGACCCTCGGTCGGACCCCAGCAGCACAGGGTCGGCGGTACATGCTGCAAGCTCCGCGCGGAGAACTTGCGCCGCGTTATTAAAAGCAATGCATCAGATGTGCGGCGGGGTAAAGACTTCGGGGGAGGGAGCCGGGAGAAGGGGGAAGAGGTGGGGGGGGGGGTAGTAGGTCTGTGTAGCTTCCTTTCAGGGAACTCCATCTCAGCCCGAACGAAACGAAACGAAATGGAGGCGGCGGGGCGGGGCGGGCGCGCGCGGTCCAGCCATTCCCCGAGCGGCTGGACGCGGCTGGACGCTAGGTTAGGGAGGTGCCTGCAGTAGGTAGTAAAAGGCACCATACTGTATGGCGAGTACGAGGCGGCGGCGGCGGAGGTGCAGTCCCCTTATGGGTGCCGCGCCGCTAGCCGGGAGGAGACACCCCCCTGGGGTCCCCCGGGGTCCCTCTCGGGCTCCCAACGGGTCCCTTCGGGCCCCCGTCACAATTTGATTGCGGCCAGCGATGTTTGACCGCGAAATGGACGCACGGCCGGGATGCCGAGCCGCAGCACGCCGTGGATGTGCGGCGCGCCGCGGAACTGAGGAAGATGCGTCCCAACGATAGGCCCGCCTAACAACAGCCGAGCATCAGGGGGGGG
>NW_026267144.1:610271-611828 GCF_000697945.3 Frankliniella occidentalis | reverse complement strand
GGGGGGCTGTGCGCAGGCTGGCGGGCTGGCTCGGGCCAAGGAACTGCCTGGAATGACCCGGTGGGTGCCCTCAGCCCAGCCAGCCCGGCCCGCCCAGCCTCAGCCTAGCCTCGTCCTGCTATTGTCTCACCAATGAAAAGTACCCCGCCCCTCTCTCACTCTCCCCCCTTCCCCCTGATATGCGAATCGAGTCCCGAACGGGACAGAGACCTCCCGGATAGCGGAGCGCTCCGCGGGGCCCAGCCGAACAATCGCAAGCGTGTACAGCCGGCGCCACGCAGGCGATCGAAGCCCCGCGAGAAGACGCCATGGCATTGGTATGTATGGACTTGGTTATGAAAGAAAGTAAAAAATTGCAAGAAATATCGGCATTGGACAAATTTAGGTATAAGACACAAGTTGCACAGATCAATTGATCAATCAATACGCTTTTAAGTTGTTTTTTTTTGTGGTGGCTTGCAGCGTAGCAAATGTGGCGAGGGTCTTCTATCATTCCACTCTCATATTCTGCCTCACTGTATCGCGGATGGTGGTCGCTGGTGGCCCGGCCAGCGAGGCGGCGACTGGGCGGCGACGACGACGCAGGTATATTCTTATAAATCCCCGTAATGTTAAGTGGGCAGCGCTGCTGGATGGTTACATGATGGTTTATTCGTTGTAAATGAAGCTACACTGAAGCTACACTCATTTTGAATTATTTCTGCGAACATTGCTTTAGGGTGATGAAAACATACGTCGCTCTGTTCGGGCAAAAAAAGGTGACTCTCTCCTCTCCGATTCTCAGGGGTGTTGAGAACGCATCGCCCCCCGACATTTGTAATCAAAGTCTCACACGTACAACAATTCCACAAGAGCGCCTGCTCCACCCCTGCTCCCTCCTCTCACCCCCAATGGAACGGTTTGCCGCGCCCCGCGCCGCCACCTGAAACAGCACACAAACACACAGTTGTAGCTAGCAATCCTAGCAGCGAATCACGAAAAAAGAAGAAATAATATAAAAGGTCGCGGAATAACTCTCCCATGCAATTGTCGAGAGTCAGGGCAGAGATTACAGGGTGGGGGTAGGGGTCGGAGGGGGCTCCAGTTAGGTGAGCCACAAGATAGGGGCGCGAGCCAAACAGCCCGGGCGCACGCCAGCGGGCGGGGGGCGCTGTGCTGCGCGCCTGTTGACATCCTCGAGGGCCTCGTGACGCTGGCGTTGCATGCCGGGTCACTCGACGGAGCTGGTCAGCAGCGTACGCCTTGATAAACCTGAACGGGCGAGTGGTTCTGAGTGTTTTCGACGGGGGCAAGGATTGTGAAGTCTTGCTGAACGAATAAATATTAAACCCGCAAAAGGGAGCGTGATAAAAGGGAGAAAAGGGAGAATAGGGGACGAGAGACAGACAGATAGATAGAAAGGGAGAGAGAGAGAGAGAGAGAGAGAGAGAGAGAGAGAGAGAGAGAGAGAGAGAGAGAGAGAGAGAGAATGTGTCCGACATAGACGATCGCATCTCTCCTGGCGGCCAAACGGCGAGGCGAAGAAGTGGAACACAACAAGAAGTCAAGAAAATTTGA
>NW_026267144.1:607806-610221 GCF_000697945.3 Frankliniella occidentalis | reverse complement strand
GAGAGAGCGAGAATGTGTCCGACATAGACGATCGCATCTCTCCTGGCGGCCAAACGGCGAGGCGAAGAAGTGGAACACAACAAGAAGTCAAGAAAATTTGAGATGAACTCGATTATATCAGGCGGGCATCCTTGCTGCCGCCGCTTCTCCTATCCGGCCGATGAGATACTGGGCAGGGCTGTTACTGGGCGGGGCGGGCTCCGGCCGGCAGGCTATGCGCTATTCAAGGGTGAAATTGTGTTGACGCGTCCCTCAATTGGCCACGCGCCGTTTACGGAGCTGCCGGACCGAAAGCGAGGAACACAAAAGGGGAGTGGCGAGGGCGGGGTGGCGGTGCGGTGCACATGTTGTGGTGGTGTCCCGGTCCACGGCTGCGAGCGAGCACCGAGCACCTTATAGATGATCATAATCCAACAGGTCAACTGCACCGACATTTTTGAAAGATAAAAAACATTATTACAACACTTGCGTCTGGTTTATTATCAGGTATGAACACTCCTTTTCGGGCTGTTACTGATAGGTAAGAAAACGATACAATTCTAACTCAACTTGCAAAAAAGAAAAAAGAAATGGCTATGGTGCAGCTTGAAAAAGTATAGGTTGAGACATTTTTTTTCTCATCAAAGAAATGAAAGAAACCATCGTTTCGGCGGGCCGCGCTGCCGCGCTGGAGCCCTAGCTAGCCCTCATTGCCAAGCCGGGCACGTCGCGCACTACCGCGCGCCTGCTGAGCGGCTCGGACCGAGGCTCGGACCGACCGGGCTGGGCCGGACTCACCTGCTGGAGAATTAGCGGAAGCCCCGGGATCCACTCCACTGATCGCCTCCCTTCTCTACCCCTCCCCCTCCACCTTCTCATCGACGCCTCCTCCCTACACGCAGCACGCGACGCACAACCAAGGGTGCAAAAGAGGGAAAAGATGGAGGATAAGATGGTAAGGGGGGGGGGGAGAGAGAGAGAGAGAGAGAGAGAGAGAGAGAGAGAGAGAGAGAGAGAGAAGAGGGCTGAAGGTATAAGGAAGGGAGAGTGAGCAAAGTAACGCGCTAACACCCCTCGGGAGAGGTTTTTACTTCGCTGCCCCCTCCTCCCCCACCCCTATTCTCCCCGAGCTGCCATCTCCAGTGCGCCCCTGCAGTGCCGCTAGGCGGCCCGAAATAATACTAAAATGGACCGTAAAAAGAGGAGGGGAGCACTGTAAAGAAAGGCCTAAAGCCATTGTATGTAACATCGGTCGTTGTACTTCTAAAGTACACATTTGAAGCTGCACTATAAATGTCATTCAGCCCACTGTATAAAACTAAATTTGACACCTTTTTATTGTGTCTTCAATTTCAGTTCGAAAACCGCTGTGTAATTAGTTTTTAGACAATCCCCAAGACTGCCTCTACCAGAAGTTAATGCCCCCTCCCACTCCTATTCTTTACTCTTTTCTCTTAGGAACAGGGCTGGACGGGAGTTCGGGTGCGGCCGTGCGTCTTGTTTCTTACAGTGAACAGAAGAAAAAGAAGTAGAGAGTGACAGAGAGCAAGATAAGTTTTGGGGGAAGGGCGGGGGCGGGCAGAAAAGGGAAGGCATTGGTCAAGTTGGGCCCTTCATCGGTGCAGCAGGGCGCACTCCCGCGGCTCCGTGCGCCCACGGCACTGGGCACTACTAGCTGCGCTTTCGAATCAGATGTGGCCGGGCGGGCGGGCCGAAACGGCGGCGACATTTCCGGTGACAAGTAGTTAGGCTTAGGGGCGCGCCGGGCCAGAGGGCTGGCCACCGCAGTGGGACTCGCAACAGGTTCGCGTTTCCGCCCCAAAGCTTTGGGGGACGTCGCCCAGACCCGGCCCACCACCAACTGGGCCGGGCAGTGAAACATGCAAAGCCGAAACACGCGCGTAACAGGGGGCAAGTGTCTGAAGAGTGAAGAAGAGATATAAAGGAGTAACAAAGTAACAAATAGAATAGAAGTTGGAGTTTACCATATGGTATCTAGGAAAGAAGTGAGGGAAGAAATTGAGAACTGTGCATAATTGCACAAAACTAAAGAACAAATCCACTATCATAGTCCACATTTGCCCTACAGACAGAGGAAGGGAGAGAGAGGAAGGGAGAGAGAGGAAGAGAGAGAGAGGAAGGGAAAGAGAGGAGAGATTGTGGTTGAAAACGTAGGACACCAAATTTACTGTTGAAATGAGGTCAGAGGGCGGGACGACGTAGATGTGCTGCGGCAGCACCACTGACCCGGGACCTTGCGGCCCCCTCTGCTTCCGTCGCGCTGCTGACCACGACGCTGCTTTTTCGGGTGCCGTGGTCGGTGGTAGCGGGCGCCCCCGTGCGCCACCCCGGCGGGCGCCAGGCGTCTGTCGCCGTGGCAACGCCTCGCCCACTCTGATTAAGACGCCGTGGCGGCCGTGGGTCGGCTCCCCCCCC
>NW_026267144.1:598053-607756 GCF_000697945.3 Frankliniella occidentalis | reverse complement strand
CCCCCCCCAGGCCCTGCCACCCGGTGGCGCCCCCTGGCGCCCCACCACGGCGGGAACCGACACTTGTTTAACGCCCGCGGGTCCGCATCGGCGCGCGGCGAGGAGCGCAAGAAGAAGGGACGTCAAGGAGGGGAAGGGCGTGTCGAGTACAATTCGAGTGCAATCGGTGCGACGGCAGCTGCAACCAAACTAAGAAAATGTGCCACTTTTCATTAGAAAACGACTCGATTGCTGCGATGATTCTGAACGCAGGGAGCCTTAGGATCTAAATTTTTTTCACAGAACTTCAAAATTCGCAATCCTACCTAAATCAGTGATTAAAATTTGCTCGAGTTGCAGATGCGAGGTAAGGGGCCAAAGGACTCCACACCCCACGCCCTGCCCGCGTGGGACGCATCGCGACGGGTTTAGGCGACATAATCCGATCGGCCCTGTGCCCATATACCAACCGCCTCCGTCGGCCCTACCCCACCCCACTCCACCCCGCCCCGCCCAGCTCGCCTCCTGCGGGCGTTGCCCCCACCGCCTGTTGCTATGGGGAGAGGGCGAGGCCCGCACCCGCAGGCCACCGAAAAGCGGCGAGAGGGGTGGACGAAGGGGTGGAGGTGTATCCTCCCCTTCTCTCTCTCTCACTTCCGCTCCGCCTAAAAAGACAGACTTTCCACAGAGCGTTAATCAGGTTTAAATATTAAAGCGCGGGTAAGACGTAAGAGATAAAAGGTCCGCAGGACGACTGCTGCTTCTCTTTGCTCAGAGATGCTCAGAAAGTCAGTCGGCATAGCGTCGAAATCACAGAGAAGGGCCGAAGCAGGTAGCAGAGAGGTAACCTCGTCGGGGATAAATATGCGCACCTGCACAGGCCCTTTGGGGCGTAAGGTCGAGCGTAAAGCACACGGCCAAACACAGGGCGGTACATAAACAGGACTTTGCGTGAATAACAAATGAGCGACATTACTGACGAGTGCGGCGTCAAGACACCCATTCATACTCATGCGGAACACCCATTCAGCTGCGCGGCAGGCGCTGGCTGGCCGCCCCGGCTGGCCGCCTCCGGCTGGCTGGCTGACTGGCTGGCCGCCTGGCGTGCGGTGCCAACTGATCTGTCGGCTGCTGACTCGTGCGGTAGGTCGCGGCAGGACGTAATTCAGGAGGCTTGGCAGGATGCATCTTCTCTACCGCAGCGAAATGAGACGATGTGCCGCCATACGATCCTAAAGGTAGTGCCGTATCATTAGACCCCTTTGTTTCACGTGTTTTCTATGGTTATTATTTTTGAAATTTCTTGATTAACAGTAACAACACAATTTTGCTGTGCCCTTCTTTGCACGGCATTTGTAGTTTGAAAACTTACACCGTTTTGCACGTGAATTGCTGTAAAAGTAACTGAGCAAAGTTTAGACACATTGTAGTGTTTAACTAGATTATACGCGTCTATTGATGTATAAAACTTTCACATCCACTGTCAGAAAAAACCACAGCACGAACTGGTCAAGTCCTTGCCTGATCGCATTGTAGTGAGTAGGTACAGTATTTTGAGGTACAAAGTACAGTATCCCTTAACATGGAGTCTATGGGCACTACAGCAAAAAAGTACAACGATCATGTACCTCCTCACTACAAACATACCGTCCTTTTGCTGTAATTTGGTACAGTATTTTTGACAGTGTCCCCGGAAACTATAGCAGCTGCACACCACTGGTTACCACTGATAGCATAGAACTGTATGTGTACAAGTGTGCAAAATTTTGACGTTTACGAAATATTTCAGACCTCTAGCCTCTAGCCCAACTCCTTGTTAAGTACGAAGGACGGACAGATGGACAGACACGAGAGCGGTTGCATAAACCCGTTCTGAAGCTTTTCCAAAGTAAAAGGATGGGCTAAAAAGACGCACCCGCATCCATGCCAGATGTGTGTGCAGCTGCCCAGGTACGTGTGACAGGTGGTGAGGGGGTAAATCGGGCCACGATCCCTGCTTTCCGTTCTAAAACTAAATAAAAACAAAGTATCTTCCTCGTGTGTTTGCGAGCCTGCGCACCGCGTGAGTGCGTGGAAGAGCGGCAAGGGGAGAGGGGAGGGGGTAAGGACCAGGACCTGGACCTACCGCAAGGAAGTCCATGTTGGACGGGGGGCGCAGTCGCGACAGCTGCTCTCTGCATGTCTCAAGGTCGTTCCTCCGTCACGAGTTGGGGGAAGGGGAGGCGGAGAAGAGAGTAAGACTCCAAGAATTAAGCAGCTTGCCGCCCGCCCTCCACTTTTCAAACACGTGGGGTCCGGGGGGCAGAGCAGGGCGCTATTTAAAGCCGGAGGGTGGAGAGGGCTAGTAAAGTAAAGAGAGAGGCATGCGAAGTAGACGGATCTTCCAGGTCCCGTCGAGCACGCCTCCGCCCCCTTCCCTTCCTCGTCCCATCTCCACGGTCGCATGTAATAATGGTGGGTTGTTGGCAGTATTCAGAAATAGCAACCGCGAGTACGTTTTTCGCCTCTGCCCCTTTCCACCTCTGCGGCCTCTTCCAGGCACGCCACGCCCGTGCGCCGCCCGACTCGCTCGCTGCCGCCGTTAAGGGGGGACCTTTCGTAAAAACAAGTTGTCCGATTTTGATGAAATTTTATGTGGCCGTTCTGTACCACGTCCTGACTCTAAATATAAAATTTGGGCTCCCTGGCTCAAATACAAGCTGAGATATTTAACGTTAAAATTGTTAAAACACGGCCTTTTTGTCGAACTCTCCACGAGAGCGTATCGCTTGGATCAGTAATTTTATGTTGCCATGTGATAGAGGAAGGATGCCCGGAGGTGCAATGCCCAATCCCATCGTTGTCCAAAGCAAATAAAGTGTTCAAAACCTCGTTCAAAAAGTGCATATTTTTCGTTTTCAAAAAAAATATTGATGGTTTGACTTTTGTCTCCTCTCATATACTATTGCACCTGCGGGTGTCTTTCGCCTACCCACAGATATCGTTACTTTTGTCCTGCGACAAAAACTGTTCAAACGAGAGTTCGAATACGAAGAGCCTGTTTTGGTGTCACTTTGTCGCATTTAAAACTCGCGGTCAGTCGGGAGGGGGCCGCCTGGTGGCGCGGGTGGCAGTGTGCGGTACTACGTCAGGAGGGTGGCCGGCGGACCTGTCGACGTGATGGGTTTACGACAGCTGAGGCCAAACAATGCCGTGGCCTAGCCGCTGTCCTTTCGGCGGCGTGGCGGAGTGGCCCGGAGGGGTCCGGTGCAGTGGCCGGCCGCCGCACCGCCTGGGCCCGGAGAGCTCCCGCGAGAGAAGCCAGCGCAGCGAAGGCTGGCTCCAGCCGACGAGTGAGCGAGGAAATGAGGACCATTCAAATTGCCACATCTACTTATTCGAACTCTAATTTCTACAGTTTTCATCGCAGAGAAAAAATGAAAGTATCAGTGGAAAGAGAAGGGATCGGCGCGGGTGCATAGGGTGTCCACAATATAAAAACTGCCAAACAATCCCCGCTTTCATGTAATAGTAAAATAAGCACCTTTTGAACACCTCTTTGAACACTTTCTTCTTTTTTAATATCTATGGAATTGGGCATTGCACCTCCCCGCATCTTTCCTCTATCGCATGCAAAGTTTAAATTACTAATCCGAGTGATACGATCTCAAGGAGAGGTCGAATACAAGACCCTGTTTTTACAATTTCAACGTTAAATATCTCAGCTTGTATTTAAGTCAGCGAGTTCAAATTTAACATGTTGTCTGAGGACGTGGCACTGAACAGTAATACAAACTTTCATCTCGATCAGATATTAATTTTTGGCATCTTATTTTAACCAGTGCGGACTGGCAAGGATGGTAGGGTGTTTAAAAAAAAAATAGATTCGGCGGAGTAGTCGAGTTTTCGGTGCGCCATGGTTTTAGAGTACAGCGCAAAAAATCCGAACGAAATCGGACCCGATTTAGTTTCAAAGTTTCGGGGCCCGCGGGAGTCGCCCGTCCGCGCCGCTGCCGCGCGTCGTCTTTGCGCGCCCGCCGCGTCGCCACGGGTAGCGACAGCGCGACGACACTTGCTGAGGTTCTTCAGCAAGTCCCCCTGTCCATCGGTACATACCATTCCGACCGTCATCGCTTACGCCCAACCTCGCACCCAGCTAAAAATGTGAAAATTTCAGCATTTTGAGGGGGGGGGGGGGGGGGTCTGACGTGGCCAAAACGACAATGCCAGCCGCTAGTCCGACCCATTATCTAACCAAAACCGAGAACTGCCCTCGAAGTCCTCCATGCACTCGGCTCCCAGCGGTACCCAAAGCTCGCCTTTGGGCCGTAGGGTGGCCCAAAACAATACCAAAATATTCAGAGAGACCAACGCCGGTCAGAATTACAAATAGTGGATGAAAAATAAAAGCTTGCACCAAATACGACAAGCGGCGAATATTTTGAGTTGTTTTGGGCCCAACGGCCCCACGGCCAGCTTTGAGTACCGCTGGGAGCCGAGTGCATGGAGGACTTTGAGTGAAGCTCGCGGTTTTGGTTAGATGCCCCCCCCCCCCAAAGAGAGAAAAGTGCATCAAATCGGGTCGTTCCGGCACTTTGCCCTTGTGTGTAAAGTAAGCAAGTTAATCCCCCGCCCCACCGGACGCCTAGCGTTAGTCACTAACATTTGGCTGGAATGCTCTGGTCTGGTGAACGTTACTGCGGGGCCATGCCAGGGGACCGCGCCTCCGAGCTCACCTGCTGTGCGAGCTCGGCAACGCTATCGCATGGGTCAGGCAGACGCAGTTTTCTGCGTATGCGCCCGGTTGCTAAGCCGATCGGTAGGGTCCGTTGATATTTCTTGGAGGTCACGGAAAGTGCCCCCAGGACAAGCATCAACGAGTGGTGAGGTGTCTCGGTGCACCGCCCCCCCCTCTCCTTCTGAGCGGGGTTCACAGAATGACGGACCCAACGCGACCTCGCCCGGCCGTCCGCCCGTCCGCCCGTCCGGCCGTCCGCCCGTCCGCCCGTCCGTCTTTAGTCGCACTAATCCTACAAGTCGAGGTCGTCAAAACGACACCCGGTGCACCAGTATCAGTACTTCGCAATACAGAAATGTATTTGCACACATTTGTTTGCTGGTGGAGAGTGACTGGAAGCCCGTTTTGGATCAGACTTGCATTACACGTTTATTTACGCGTGTACGACGCGCCCGCGACTGTACTTGCAACGACACACGACACACGCACGCACACGCGCGTCGCCGTGCACCTGCACGGCTGGCCGCCACACCAAGCTCCAGGATGCACCCGGCCGCGGCGGGGCGCCGGTACGCCTGGGTCATAGGGAGGGCGGCTGCCACCGGTAGCCGCCCTCCTTTAGTGCAACATCATCTGCGGCTGCGTCGCGCTCGTGCCCCGTGAAGCACCGCAACTCCGGGGCCGACCTGGCGCTTTACTGCGGGAATGGGGCAGAGGCGCCACGGCACACTGACGTCTCAATCCTCGCCCGGGCCCTCATCACCACGGCTTCTTACGGCCCTACAGGGTAGGCAAACTGCAATGCGTGCTCTGCTCGGTGCTCTGGCACACCCAGTACTTGCCTGCTGGTGCTCCACCCCGGACCCTGAGCAGGGCTGCAGTGCGCCCCCCTCCCCCCTCCTTCCCCCTTCCCTCGCCGCACTCCCCTCAGTCGGGCGGCCGTGCGGCACGGGTACCTTCAATGACTCTGTACCGGGAAGCTGGGGCCGACCCGGTCGGGCGCGGGTCGGGGGATTAGGAGTCGAGGAAGGCACAGCTTTTCTGATCAACGGCTATTGTTTACAGTCCAGTTCTCGAATGGAGCAGGGCTGAGAGGGGGGAGGGGGGTGGAGAGGTAGGGCACAAGGGTGCAGAAGGGGGAGGAGATGGGAGAGGGGAAGTGTGGGAGGCAAGTGAGGGGAAGTAGTTTGGCACCTTCCACAACATGGCACTGCCAGTGCGGTTCGTCTCGTCGTGGTGTGCATCTCGTGGGGACAGAGCAGGACCGCGTGACCGCCGTTCAGTTGGGGAGTATGGGTAAGAAGAGGCTCAAGGAGCGTGGCTACGGCAAGGTAACTTCGAGCCGGACACGCCGCAAGACCTCGCTTACGTCCCTAAAACGCAAAGAAGAAGAACAAGAAGAAGAAAGCTTATTTGGATCAGAAGAAAATGTTGAAAATAACCAGTGCAGTGCAAACAGGTAAGTGATCTTAGTGCCCCCCCCCTTTCTACAACAACCTAACAACTGAGCTTGGAGGACAAATGTTCATTGCGGTGCTTGCTTCCCGTAGTGACACTGAAGCGCCTAGCGAAGGGCAGTCCCCGCGCCGCGCGGCCGCCGCGCCCGCTAGCCCAGCCCCGGGGACGAGTGTGGGCGCGCTGGCTGACATCAGCAACTTCCCCGCCGTGCTGTCCTGCCAGATACCCCAGCGGGTGTTTAGCGCCCCCGAGATCCGCAAGAGAAGGGAGCAGATCAACGCGCGGGCCGAGGCGCAGGCCGGCGGCGCAGGCCTGGCCCAGAGAGGCCCGGGCCCCGTCACGCCACGGTGAGACCCATTGAAGTGCGGAATCAATCATAGCAGCATAGGGTGATTCGTTTAGTAATGTCTGTGATATTTGTGATTGGTGTAACAGGAAGGGCAACGGTGATGGCTCCCCGTCATCTGTACGCATAACAAGTAAAAGGCTTGGACTGGACGAGTCCGCAGCTTCTTCTTGGTGAGTGTTTTGCCCCCCCCCCCTCCCCAGATCCTCGTGTTTTGGAACAGTACTTTTCTATCTTTTGTTTTTCCGTATGTCACAGGTTGTGTGAAAGTGATTCTGAAACTGAGGCCACAGGACTTCATGTCGAGCGTGATGGCCGTGGCGACAGGCTGGACATGATACATGGCTACCACATCGTGTCCCTGCCGCACGTGCTGAGGCAGCACGAGGCCATCGTGAAGCACAGCACGGTGTGCACTGGGGGGCGCATGCTGCTGGAGAAGCCGGTCAGCAAGGGGCTGTTCACTGTGTTGCACTTTCGGTGTATCACCTGCCGCGCGACCGCCACAATCGAGACCAACCCTCGGGGACCTCTCATCAACCAGGCGCTCGCATGGGGTACGCTGTCCGTGGGGATGGGCCACGCTCAGAGCGAGGAGTTGCTGTCCGTGCTGAATGTGGCCGCTCCCTCTGAAGGCTACTTCCGCAAGTGTGAGCGGATCATCGGACAGGTGAGCAACGTCGTAGTGTCCTTGTAGAGGGGCCAGGGAAAAGAGAGAGAGGGGGGGGGGGGGGCACCGTGGGCTGCAGCAGGTGTGGGGTGGGAACGAAGCCGCGATCCCTACTCTGCGTGATTTTAAATCGAAAGGGTGTGGTGAAAGGAGTGTTTTGATATAGTGGATTAGGGGACGCAAACTATACGTTTAAAATTAAAGTCAGCGCCTAGTCAGTAGGCAACCTCTTGTTCAACGCGACTACACGAGCAGTTTTCCGCGTGGGCACAAGACCGACCGAGGTGGAAAGGGGGGGGGGGCTGTTCCAGGGCGGGTCCCCGCGCGGTGAACACCCATTTGAAGGACCGCCGCGTGGTCCTCTGCGGGCTGCTGATCTGCTGATCAGCTTTTCAAAAAAAGGGTTCAGGGGGCACGATATCTGCAGAGAGTGAGCCTTCCCACCTATACCAAGTGGCTGACTCACGTCGCGCACTTTCGTGGGTATACTGTACCGCATGCATGGGTGCCGGCGGGTTTGCCTATTCCCGATGTCTTTGCTCCGTGCGAGTAGGCAACCCACCCACACCCGTGCTTGCCTGAGAGCCTATAGTACTACGATATGCAGATGTTTGGCGCGTTAGAGCGGGGGGGTATTTCGGGTGTTTCTGTCAAGTATCCACGCAGAAATTCGCTAAACAGTCTGTTTTTTTTATGCAGGCATGGAAGAACATCTTCGATTTCTTTAGGCGAGCAAATGTAGCTGAAGAGATAGAGTTAGCAAAGCAGGAGGGACGCGTGGACCCGGAGGACAACATGCCCTTCACAAGCTGCAAGACTGATGGGGGATGGTGTGCAAGAACCTATGGTCATGGCTTTGATGCGAAGTCTGGAGTGGTAAGTGTTTGAACAAGACGGGCAGCGGGGAGGGGGCGGGGACACAGCTTCCATACTAATGTTTTTACCTACATTACAGGCGGTCTCAATTTCACAACGCACAGGAAAAATTATGACCCTTGGTACGGAAAATAAGTTTTGTAAGGAGTGTTCGGACGCGGCGAGGAAGGGGGTCGACCCTGATCCTGATCACACCTGCAACGCCACGTACAAGGGGCCTTCCACTGGCATGGAGAGCGCCATCATAGTGAAAGGCCTCCAGAACCTGTACAAGGAGGGCTTGTGGGTGCAGACCATTATCGGGGATGGCGACTCCTCCGTCTTCAACAAGGTGCGTCAGTTCGTGCCAAAAGGGCGCAAAATGAAGAAGGAGGAGTGCGCCAACCACGCTACTCGCCGCTACACGTCCAAGCTGCACTCGATAGTGAAGAAGACGTCAGTGCCTTTGAGAGCAAGGCGGATCGTCACGAAGTACCTGAGGCGCCTCACAGCTGCGGCGCGCGGCGCCATCAAGGAGAACGGCGGCAAGTCCGTGGCGCAGCTGAGAGAGGACCTACGCAACGGGCCGCTGCACGTCCTGGGTGACCACAGCCAGTGCCGCGACTCCTACTGCAAGCGCAAGGAGGCGCAGGAGCCCAACATGGTCCCAGAGGCGACGGCCACGGGCGCGCTCGGGCTGATGCACGGCGCGCTCCAGGCAATGTACGCCGAGGCCCACAAGCTCACAGCGAACGAGACGACGAATGACTGCGAGTCGTACATGTCGAAAGTCAGCAAATTTACTGGAGGTAAAAGGGTTGACTTTTCGACGGGGCCCTCGTTTGGCATTCGTTGTCTCGGCGCAGCTTTGCTGTACACGCTGGGCCCGTCATGGCACCTCACGGCCTGGCAGCACTGGCAGGGCGAGTCTCTGGGACCCGTCGCGGAGGTCGTGTTGCGGCGGCGGCATGTGCGCAACGAGCGCAAGCGGCACGCCCGGGACGTGCAGCGGCAGGCCAGGCTCGCGGGGGAGTGGACCGGACGGAAGAGGGCCAGGAGCGGCGCCGACAAGCACTACGGACTCACCGTCGAGCAACTACTTCTGGAAAAGCCTGACGTGGACGAGACGGTGCTCAACGAGCGCAAGCTCGCCGAGATCGAGTTCGTCCAGAACCAAGTCCCCACTGAGGAGGAGAGTAGGGCGTGGGAGGAGCGAACCCGTGGCCAGTCCGGCAACCCTTTGTGGCGGGAGTTCCGCGAGAAAAGGTTGCAGGGCTACCTGCACGGCCGCATCGCTCGGCTCCGCCCTACCACCCTCCGCGGCCCTGTGGTGAAGCTGCTCCTGTACGGCAAAGATTTGGACCATCTGGAGCACATCCAGTTGGGCCGCACCGCGGAGGACTTGGCCAAACAGAAGTATGAGGCGAAGTACGGTGTGAAGGTCGTGGACTGTGGCTCCTTCGTGAGGCCAGACCTCCCCCACCTCCTGGCGTCGCCGGACGGGCTGGTCGGCGAGGATGGGCTCGTCGAGGTAAAGAACTTCTCCACGCTAGGCGACAAGGGCATTTTGGAGACGTTCAAGGACAAGGCAAGTAAGAAAAAATTGAGAGGCATGTTGACAGAAAAAGTTGTTGAACGGAGAAGAGTACTGTGCACCGAGCAAGGGAAGGGAAGGAGG
>NW_026267144.1:596202-597973 GCF_000697945.3 Frankliniella occidentalis | reverse complement strand
GGGCGGGAGGGCAGTGCAGAAGTACAAACTTGTCCCTTGTCGCACCTCGATTGAGCCCAATCCTAACAGCCAGGTGTACTATCAGGTTCAGTCCCAACTCAACCTGAGTAAGAGAAAGTGGTGCGACTTGATCTTACACTGTGACGCAGATTGGGAAAGGTTCCGCATTCACAGAGATGAGAAATTCTTCAATGATGAAATTTTGCCCAAATTGCAGAATTTCTATAATGATGCGTTCCTTCCCGAGCTGGCGGACAGCAGGTTGGAGAGGGGCTTACCTCCGCGCGAGCCAGCGTACGTCCTTGCAGCAAGGATGAAGGACAACTTACCAGTAGAAATAGAAGAGATCTGTGATGAGGACATACCTGATGATGGTGAAGGTGAAGATGAAGATCAGTGATTTTTGCAACTATTTCCTATTCTTTTTTTGTAGCATATTATTACAGTTATTAGTTTATTTATTTCTAGATTAGCTTAGTAATTTATTTATTTGTGTGATAGGTATTTTTTGCTAAGTTATTCCCTATTTGTTACGTCTTCTGCTGTGCCTGGTGCTGTGATATTGTAATAGTCTTAGTTGTTTACTTGTTTGGACATTTTGAAGAATTGTTGTGACGGCTAGACATGGTGATTTGTGTATTAGCGAACGAGCGAGAGTGACAAAGTATGTGTGTGTGTGCGCGCGCGCGCGCGAGAGAGAGAGAGAGAGAGACAGAGAGAGAGAGAGAGACAGAGAGAGAGATTGGGGGGGGGAGGGGGGAGTCGGCTGAGTAGTGTCAATCCCCGGCCTTTCATGCAGGCCTCTTCTGTCTGACATTCTATGCCCATTGAGTGACTTACGTCCTCTTATTTCTCACTCTGCTACTGATAAATGTGTAATAAACCTGCATTTTTGTTCAATATTTGCTTTCTGATTCTGGAATACGTGAACCTTGCAGAACCCGATTCATTAGTAAATCAAACAACACAGATCACGGAGTGTTTTTTTTTTTTTTTAAAGATTAAGATACACAAATCTGCTAACTTTTAAACGAAGGAAGAATGGACACTTTTTGAACGCCGTTTTAAACACCTAATTTTGTACAGGGCGTTGATCGTTTTGGTGTTTGGCACATCTGGGCCTCCTCCCCTTCTGGCACTAAAAGGCTAAATTGCTGATCGGGCGAATGCGCTTGCCGAGGTTCAGTTCTACTTTTGATGATACTGCTGTGAACCCTTATATCATTGGAATCTGCGCAACCTCAGTAATATGATCCCGGACATAATTTTATTCAATCTCAAATATTTCTGGTAGCTGTTAGGCCCGTGCAGTTGATCTGACTGCAGACAAGTGCACTCTATTGGGGCCCGGAGCTCGTACTATTGTATGACTGACAGGTCGCCGCGCGCCGCCCGCCCCTTCCCCAGCCCCGCCGGCGGTAATCCCTGCCCAGCGGTCCTCAGCAGGTATACCCTGCGCGAAACAATTCGGCACCACAAAAGTCGAGGAAATGCACCCAAAGCCTATCTATCCAATGCATTCGGAAATTACCACAAGCTAGCGTTATGTTTTTGGAAGTGTACCGAAACTAGCACTATCTCTCGGACGACGCGTGAACTTTTTGCGGAAAAACGGCAATACACCTTGACGATAACCGGAGCGCGGATACTCATCCTAAGTTACCTTTATGCCATTCTCAGAGTCCGCTGCGAAAGGTCCCCCCTTAAGGCGCTCACGGAAAATATATAATCGTGCGCGCACCCTGGCAAATTACAAGCGAAACAAAGAAAT
>NW_026267144.1:590897-596152 GCF_000697945.3 Frankliniella occidentalis | reverse complement strand
TTACGAAATATTTCAGACCTCTAGCCTGTAGCCCAAATCCTTGTTCCAAGTACGAAGGACGGACAGATGGACAGACACGAGAGCGGTTGCATAAACCCGTTCTGAAGCTTTTTCAAAGTAGAAGGATGGGCTAAAAAGACGCACCCGCATCCATGCCAGATGTGTGTGCAGCTGCCCAGGTACGTGTGACAGGTGGTGAGGGGGTAAATCGGGCCACGATCCCTGCTTTCCGTTCTAAAACTAAATAAAAACAAAGTATCTTCCTCGTGTGTTTGCGAGCCTGCGCACCGCGTGAGTGCGTGGAAGAGCGGCAAGGGGAGAGGGGAGGGGGTAAGGACCAGGACCTGGACCTACCGCAAGGAAGTCCATGTTGGACGGGGGGCGCAGTCGCGACAGCTGCTCTCTGCATGTCTCAAGGTCGTTCCTCCGTCACGAGTTGGGGGAAGGGGAGGCGGAGAAGAGAGTAAGACTCCAAGAATTAAGCAGCTTGCCGCCCGCCCTCCACTTTTCAAACACGTGGGGTCCGGGGGGCAGAGCAGGGCGCTATTTAAAGCCGGAGGGTGGAGAGGGCTAGTAAAGTAAAGAGAGAGGCATGCGAAGTAGACGGATCTTCCAGGTCCCGTCGAGCACGCCTCCGCCCCCTTCCCTTCCTCGTCCCATCTCCACGGTCGCATGTAATAATGGTGGGTTGTTGGCAGTATTCAGAAATAGCAACCGCGAGTACGTTTTTCGCCTCTGCCCCTTTCCACCTCTGCGGCCTCTTCCAGGCACGCCACGCCCGTGCGCCGCCCGACTCGCTCGCTGCCGCCGTTAAGGCGCTCACGGAAAATATATAATCGTGCGCGCACCCTGGCAAATTACAAGCGAAACAAAGAAATTCTGAATTGAACTTCATGCTCCGGCAAGCAGCTGCATCAAAGTGGACCTGGTGGGTCGGGCTGGGCCGCCGGGCCACCCCCTTCACCCCCATTTCCCCTCTCTCCAATGCCTGCCTCGCGGATAGCATCCTGGCCTCTTTACACTGTAAAACATATTTTGAAATTTAAGAGCAAAATATCTCTTAGATTTAATAACCTGCCATGTCATGTTTCAAACCGTCCCACTTGCTATATGTTTACTGTGTTTCTTTAAAAGTCGAGAAAACTCAGATGACACAAACACTGGTAAAACAATCTAGGTGCTAAGAAGAACGTTTTAAGGACTTGGAAAGGACGTATTATATGCATGCATGATAAGAACAGTACCAAAAAGCCCTGATAAGATGCCAAATTTGGGACCTTTAGGCCTTTAAGCGCATTGTAGAGGCACTAAATCATTTGCATCTTTGAAAGATGCTGATTTTCCCCCCATTTGTGTATGTTAATAAAGCTGGTGAAATTGAAATTCTTCGCAGTTTTCCTAATAATTTGGTTCGGAACGAGTTAAGTCCACCTCATTTACTTAACGGGCCTGATTGATGAACGCTCCAACGAGAATCGAAATTTAATCACAGATCTTCTAGATATAAACCTGCAGGCCCGCGTAAGTCCTTCCGCCCGGCCTGCCGCGCCCGCTGCAGTTTTCCCATGTTTTTTCGCGTTCTGCACTTATTTGCACGAGGCGGCGCTCGCGCGCCTCCGCCACCCGCTCTTCTCTTCTCCATACATTCTTATTATCCGCCTCATTTTATTCGCCGTGTAGTAATGAAACGTAAACATGAGCCGGGCTCTTTCCATAAACATTAAGGGCGGTCCGGCCTGGGTGATTGGCCCAGTGATACCGTATCTGTGATTTACAGTAGGAACACGGGCGGCGCACGCTGCCATCCGATGAGGCCAAAGGCATGGACGTAAATTTAAAGGTAGAAATGTGAGAATAAGCAATGAGCGACGATATGCGGTGCGGGGGCGGCGACACGCCTCCCCGCGCTACCGCTCGGACCGCGCTCACCGTGCATGAGTTTCCTTTCCGTTTATTGTTGCAAATTACCTGGCCGTCTGTCTAGCGAGGGGTTCATGCGCAGAGGTGCTGCCGCCCCAGGGGCTATCCCCAGGCACCTCGGACCGGCCTGTGAGCAAGGTGGGGCACTCCGCACTGGCGGTCCTTCCAGATCAACCCAGAAAATGACTTATTCGATCATCTTACGTCCTCAGGTCACTTGATCAGACATAGCTAATTCTGACAGGAGTTAATTTATCATTAGAAATATAAGATTTTTTGCGATAGGCAATTGACACTAGGGACCATTTGTTCACACTGCGTCAAATCCTCTACCAGAGATTTGTTGTTTTATGTATTACATTAAATTAAATGGTCACAATTATGAGAATCGTTGGTCAGCTTTGCAAATTTTTGTGAACTGATACATGGCTCTTCCACTCACAAGAGAAATAAAATGGTACAAAGTTACAATTTTGAACCAAAACCCCTCCTGAATCGACGGGCGCGGTGCTGTTTTCTGAGCGGGTCGGGCAGGGTTGGCGGCGCCTAGCCCGGTGGGCCCAGCGGGGGGAAGGAGCAGAGCGCACAAACGTCTCCTTTTTATTCGCCCTCTGTTCCGCCACCTCCTTTCCGAACGAGTTTCGCAACTTTTAATTAACGAAATTCTGGAGGAGACGATGCTCTGCGCGCGTTGTGCGGCAGAATTTTTCATAATGAGGTCAGGGAGTTGGCTGCGGGCGCCGAGGGACGCATACCAACCAAGCCCCCCTGTTCTAGCCACTGCTCCGAGCAGCGCCTCCCCTGCCCTTTCCTATCCTGTCCGCGCGACTGCAGGTGCCCGCGGGGAGGCGTAGATACACAGGTGCAGTCGGCGAATGCAAAAATGCAGCCGCTGCAGGCTGCTGACGCTGTGCAAACCGTCATGCACCCACCCCTACCAGCAACTATGGCACAGACAACTTGGAGCCTATGTTTATGTTTAGCAGTCGCAATTTTCAGGCAACTATCATTTAGGTACACAGCAAACATTTTTCCGGGAACTTCCCGGTTGGATTCGGGAAGTACATTTTCCGGTTGCTCCAAATGTTATAACATGCATAGATATGACGAAAAATAGCATCCGGAAAATTACTTCCCGGATTCAACCGGGAACTTCCCCAAAATATATTTGCTGTGTATATTTTAAAAAAAAAGTTCAAAAGGAAGAACTACGATATTGTTTTTATTTGTGGACAACGATAGCGCATCTGCAAGCTAGGACACGGAGAAAAATAATTAGTTCATCCAACTCATACGTAGGTTGATATAGGAATCACTAACGCTGTTGGGTTGTGAGAACGAACTAATTCGTTGTCTCATCCAAGTGTTCGCTAATGCAACGCAAAATTCGTTGGAGCAGCGAACACATCGCTGAGAGAGCGAAGGCGATCGTTGATTCAACTAAAAACGCTTTCGTTCCAGCAATCAGATTTATTCACTTCGTCAACGATCTATTCGCTCTCACAACTAAGAATTCGTTCTACCAGCAAACGCTTGATTAAAACAACGGATATTTTGTTCCCACAACGAATTCTTTTTGCAAGCTCCAAATCAACTCAAACATGGGTTGAAGCAACGAATTATTTTTTTCCGTGGAGTGGAGCTCCGGCAAAGCTCCAACATTTATAAACGTCGTGCTCATGGATTCACTTTGAGAACCCTTGAGCTATGATACCGAATTATTGTTTTTCCGTTTTGTCGGATACATACATTATTCCAATGTCAAATTTTAAAATTTCGCACAAATTTTTTTGTGTCCATACATGACAGAGAAGAAGAAAAGCGTTTTAAAAGGAGTGCCAACATTTCACATTGACGACATAAAAGCGTAATGAGCAAATACCTGGCAGCACTGAGTCTGGTTTTGCGATACTCTTAACACAAAACCATGCGATAACTGATGTTTTGCGATTCCCACGCACCCAGAAAACCGTTTCTTTGAATTGAAGAAATTTTATTTAAAATAACTAAAATTGCGTGCCAGAAATAAAAAAAAACTTTTTCGTTCATGCAACGAAAAAAATTCGTTTATAGAACGAAAGTTTTGTCGGACTGAACAAATTTTGTTTAAGCTACAGAAATTTTTTCTTCTAATCAAAGAAAATATCGTCAGTTCGTGATTTCGTTAATTCAAAGTCACGGTCTTCTGGGTGCGCTAAAGGGAATGATAACCCCCCAAAAATGTGATGAAAGTATCACATTATTGTGATACTTTTATCACATTTCTTAGATTTATCATGCCCAATAGCGTGGGAATCGCAAAACACCAGTTATCGCAAAAGTATCAAAAGTATCGTAAAAGTATCAAAAAACGGATTTCAGTGAGTTTTCAAAAAAGTAGAGTTTTTAACGTCAACTGAAAAATTTGTTTGCGGTTACCCTTTTTCACGATGAAAGCCACAGCTATTATTCTTCCAGACCGTTTCTTTTTTAGGATTCATTTTCATTGGCGAGGGTAGAAAACGATAATGGCGTTAATCCCAGGGGGCGCTGTTTGTACCTATGGCGCTGCTAGAGCACCCGCCACCAAAGGTTCCGTGAAAATGTTTTAGTGCAACTAGATGTCGGTCGTTTACAAATAAACACCCCCTAAAGACGACTCGCTAAAGTAACTAGGCACGCGAGCTATGGTATTAGGGGAGCCAGCGCTGGCAGAAATTAGCGTCGATTTGATGTGCACACGGTAAAAACATTGTCTCATTGTTTGAGGGAAAAAAGTATTTGAGGGACATCCATATTTGAGGAAGAGTCCTCCTCAGATTTTGAGGAATCTGCTCAAAAAATGAGGAAAACACAATTTTTAAGGAGATTCCCTCGAAATCTGTCTTTTTTTTTCAAATTAGAGGAGTTTGTCAAAGGTTTCTCTTTGAACTCATGGTTTTTACCGAGCTTGCGAACTCGTGCAATACATTTTGACATATGGTAAAAGACTCCTTCGTCTCTAGCCACGAATCGGGAAATATTCTTAGACTAAACTCTATTTCATATGGTTAAAGAGAAGCGACGCGAACACCCGAGGAGATCGTCGACGCCAACATCACTCGAAAGCGAGCAAAAGAAAGGGTTAGCACCCAGAGAAAATAGTTTCCAAACATAAAAACGTGTGTCAATCGCGCATCATTCAGTGCGCCACCAGACGTGAACACGTCGGCGCCAAGAGGGCGAGGGCGAAAGCCGCGAAAGCGAAATGGAGACGGAAAAAAAGAAGGGTTGGAAGCAGGAAAAACGCGGCGAAAGCCCATTAGTTTGGTTCTGCCTGCACCACACACCCTCTCGCGAGCACCCGCCCCCCCCCC
>NW_026267144.1:583254-590847 GCF_000697945.3 Frankliniella occidentalis | reverse complement strand
CCCCCCCCCCCCCCCCGCGAGGCATGAACACCAACTCCACACGTGTGGCGCGGCGTAGCGTCGGACAATGAATGGCGTTGCCGTGGCGACCGGGGCAACAGAGGCGTCCCGCTCGGCCTATCGGCGGGCCGACTCGACGCCGCCGCGGCCAACCCGTGCCGCCCGACAGCCTCCCCCTCGCCGGGGCGCGCGCCGCGCGGCGCCGCCATTGGCTGCCCGATCGGGGGAGGCCTGCTCGGGGGCTTACCCGGGGGGGCTTCCGTGACGCGCTCACCGGAACGGCATCCCCTCCCCGATGAGGAGGGCACCGGGAGCAGGCACCGGACGGCACGACCCGGACCAGGAGAGTTCATGACGTCTCTTCTTTTGAAACCAAATCAGATTGGACACGCCATAGCGTTGACAGGGAGACACTTCCAATTACATTTTCGTTTATATGTGTGTGTTTAGGTGAGGGGTAAATCACTCCAGACTAAGGTGCACGACTTAGTACATTCGTACAAGCGGAAATTTGCCATAATTTATGCAAATCTATGTTATTACGGCATTACTCTTGATTTATACCATTAAGCATGCGTTATTACGTTGATAGTACCGTGTTAGTACGCCTCTGGTACAGGTAAAGTTTTCTCATAAAAAGCACAATGTTCTTAAATTCAGCGAGAACATTGAAATATCAAGAACATGCTTAGCTGGATGTACGCCAGTGATTCCCCCCTCGTGTTTGGGCGCGGGAAAGTAGAGGGAAGGTTGGGTGGATAGAGCACTTAGTTCCGTCCGCATACAATAATAAATGGAGTAAGAGGTAAACGACGTAAGACTACACTGTATTTCGAGCCATTCATACATTAACCATATTCTTTCAGCTTAGCTCTGACACGTAAATTTGCTTCAACTGAGAACATTGTTTCCAAAACTTAAGGTCCTTCTGCAAGAATCAAAAAGAGATTTTTTTAGGAGCTGTGAATACGACTTGGGACAGTGAAAGATGAACAGTAATTGGTTAGCCTACATGTTGTATTCCGTGGGTTTTGCTTCGATCAAGTTTTAGTTTTTGCTTTCTCTTCTCAATATTATGAAGTGATGGCATAGCATTGCTAACCGGAGTTTCACAAACTGTAGAATTCTTGCGAACGAATGTGGCTTATAAGTGGAAAAACTTATTTTCAAGACAATATTAACTTGTTTCAAGAATAAATTGAATATTAGGTCAGCATGCTCTTGATATAATAAACGATGTTTCTGGGTTTTCATAGACAAGAACGGTTCCTCCGCCCCCCATCTTTTGTCCATAAGATATATCGCAAGATATTTTTTTTGCCGCTTCGTCTCTTGCTAGGAGACATCCTGCCTAGGTAATCGCCGGGCGGCATCGCGTGGCCTGCAGCCCTATGACTGAATGGGCCGCCTTAGGAGGCGGTGAATGGCCTGTGCGAAGCGCTAATGGGGCCAATTACTTTGCCGCGTGGACAGTCCGCCGACACTTCCGCTCCAACACGAAATCCTCACTATTCTAACAAAAAGCCTCTTCCTTTTGTTTTTGAAACCCCCAGTCTGATTATTTGTCTAACGTTTAACAATCGCGCGCGCTCTCTTCTTTGGAGGTTTCTCGCAGTTTTCTGCAGCAGCCGCATGCGCCGTCGCACCGCCGCCCTTTGGGATCTTGCACGGCGATACTGGTTGTCTTCCAATGAATGGCGGAACCTGTTCCTAGCAAAATCATAACCACTGCCATTCATACAGCGGTGGCCGTCAGCCGGTAGCCAGCGTCGTGTCTTTAATCTTTTATATCCACAACTGGAGCCAAGTTTGTAAAAGACAAAAAATAATTTTTAAAATTTAAAAACACCTAGATAAAACGATTTTAGATTCAGGTACAATTCTGACCCATGATAAAATTGGCTTTGAAACTAGTCGAAATAAATGGTTGTCATAGTTACAGGGAATGTTTCCATGGTGTAAGGTGGCAAATTACAATTGAGAACAGGGAATTAAAAGTATTTAACTTAAAAGAAACGTGTGCGACTTCACTGGTAAAACAAGTGTGCAGTATTTGCACACCAAACGTGTGCAAGTTGTGATTTAGCACATTACAAACATTACATGGTGTTTAACTCAAGTTGCACACTTGCGTGGTGTGCAAATTTTAGACGTTTTGTAAACGTTTAAATTCTGCACACTTGGATACACACAGTTATATGCTGTCAATAGGGAACCATACGGTGTGCAGCTGCTATACGTGTCGGAAGTGTCGAAAATTTAAACACCAATTGACGTATAACATAGTTAGACACCACAAAGTGTCGAAAAAAAGCACACTTGAACTTAGACGTTAATTGACGTGCAATATTAAACACTTGTTTTACCAGTGTGGGATGAAAATGGCAGTGCTCAAATAAACTTTTAGATGTTTGGACAGGAAATTTTATTGCTTTCAAGTGTCGAACGGTGAATTTGAACACATTTATGGGTGTGTAAAACGAATTCTGCACAGTTTCCGCGAGAACGCTCTCTGAGTGGCATTGGCGTGGCGTCCGCTGACTTGAGGTCGCCGACCTGCCATCACTGCCCGGGCCTGCCCAGCCCCTGAATAAAACACTTTGATCAGGCAGGCCGGGCAGCGCCGGGCTGAGGGGCAGCCTCCGGGACAGGCCTGTCGGGGCGCTAACTGCCCGACGGACATGCGGTGGGCGGGGCGTGGGGGGCGCCGTGCATTACTGCATCCCGAATCACACGACGCACAATCGGCACACCAGGCAGCCATAGTCGAGGGACGGAAAGGAGACAATTTTCGTTTGTACCGACGGTTGGGATGAGGCACAGTAGATGGAAATCGGCGGCTGTGTTAAATAGTTTGGACATATTATGCTCCCAAAAACCAACCCAAATCTGACGTGACATACTCGTTTATTTGTAAAAAAACATTTTCTATTTCATCTGTCTTAATCTGCATATCTTGGTACTTGAACAAGTACCAATGTAGACTGTTATTCGTAGACACTCCCTCCTGTGTGTCGTGTCGCCCAAAGTGATTGACAGTGTCTAATGAGTCGCCCGGGCTGGCCGGCTAATGCCTATTTGATCTGCTGCTGGCCAGACAGGTCGTGCCAGCAGCCGGTATGGCGAGGTGACAGTCCTGCCGCCGGGCGTCACATTTCGAGCACACGCACAAGAGCACTGGCACATCGCACAGTAATGTTTTGACAGAGACGTTTCAGCGGCCAGCGCCGCTGCTGTCGCAGTCAGGACGCTTTCCACTGATTATGCTGCTCTCGTGTCGTAGTAAAACGCGTCATCTAACTAAAACTGTCACACAAGAACCATTCGTCGAGTACGTTGTCTCATCTGTGTAGTTTTCCCCACTGTTAGCGAAACTTTGTGATTTCAGAGAAGAAAAGTCATGAAAAATATTGCCATGTTCCTTTGGGTTTTCCCAAAGAACTCCTAGATTTCACGGGTCGGGTTTAGCTTAGAAACAGAGAAACGAATAAGTCGCTACCTTTTAGAGCTGTTTTACGACATGAAAAACAGGAATGGGGACCCCATTTGGTAATTTCTAGAAGTGGTTGATAGTGAGTCTCGCGAAAACACAACAAATTTTTAACAGTGATTTGATGGAAAACAAATCATCCATTCTCGTGTTTAAAAGTCTATTTCGACAACCAGCATTTTAACACAAAAACAAGGGGATATCTTCGTGGCCATCGTAGTGTATTTGGTCCAGCTCTGGCGTTGAAATTCCCTCCTGCTGCTCTTATCCGGCACATGAATACAACAACTATTTATACGCAACGTTGTATAGATCTGTTAAAGCCTTGGAACGAAGTCCGTTTAGAATTATTTAGTGTTATTTTAACCCTAGTATGTAATTATCTTATTTACAACGTTTAACTCGAAATTTTACCTCAAGCTTGTGAACGCGAATAAAGAGTACATTGCTACGTACGTAACTGTTTTCAAAAATTTCGTATGTGGGCTCGCTAGTCACTTGTTTTTGCTAGTTTAAAATGTGATAAAGATTATGGAACGGTTTAATGCATTTGGCAGCAAACATAATTAATGAAATTTTAGTTATTTTCATTATACGCTTTCAAATCACGGCCTAATTTGTTTAACGAATTAGTGGTGCAATTCTCATGGACAGACTGCTTGTTCGTCAGAAATGTGTGTAAAACGAGAGCCCTACAGATTTCCTCTTCCGTTGCTGATCCCAACATGCTTGTCGGGGGCGTGCCGGAGACGGCCGTCTGCTCAGCCAGAAGCCTTCCGTTCAAAGATCATTCATCCGGTCGCTTTAATGCAGACGAGACACGCACGTCCTTCCGACCTGACGCAATAATGCCCCTCCAGGTGCGCTATTCACCCGTGCTCATCGCTCAATTAGGTCTAGGCTAGACGTGGCGTATTGACGGGGAAAAAATCGCAATGAATGGGAGAAAAGACTAGAGAAAAAAGAGAATACGAATGCAACCGCCGTGAGGTTGTCGCGCGTTCCGCCCATTCTGCCATTCAAAGCACGGAAACCCCTACTACTACTTCTCCTAGAGCCCCCGTGTGGGAAGCGAACTAGGCTTTGGTCTAGGATGTCTATTTATACCGCGGGCCGGCACACAAAGCGCGCGGCCACCGTTCATCCGGATATAACAAGCCGGGTCTAGGCGCTCGTCGGGCGCGCCCCGCTAGGCTAGACCAGCTAGACGGCGCAGCCCGGAGCCGCGAGCTGCCGAGGCCCGCTGTCAAACAAAAAGGGGTTCACTAGCACAGAGCGGTTCAACAATAACTGTGCACCATGCAAGCCCTACAGCAGTTAGGAGGGGTAATTCCATGGAACAAGATTCCCCAAACTGTAAGTAGTCAAAACATTCATTGTCTTAAGACGGGAACACTGATAATATTTTAAACGACACAAATCTAGAAAAGTCAATGCACACTATGCGGAACATGTCTTGACGATTATTGAATACCTCAAGAGTTTCGAATAAAACCATTGCAAGTATTTCCCATACATTTGCTACAAAAACGTTTTCTTTTGAGTAATAACGAAAGCCACCCTTTAATAAGCCAGTCCACCTCATATGCCAGCCACACCCTTTCCCAGGTTCGATTCAATAACTAGCGGCGGCTTTTATCGCAGAGCCACTGTTCTGTCTGTCAGCGGCGACCTTTTAAACTAATCTCGATCGACTTGTCGCCGGCGGGAAAGTTAATTACTGGCGCATCCCTGCAGAGCAAGGGGCCGGCACAGCAAGCGAAATGCGACAGGTCTTGTGTGCGTGCGTCCAATCCAGCGTATATAATCGTGCATAATATATGAGGTACGAAAAAAATCCCAATGTAAATCAAGCCTTTCACCCGATAGTTTTACAGTTGCAAGGGTACGGGTAAACTGTAGTGCATTTGTAGCGTTTAAATAGCTCATCAACCACCAAGTTAAACACTTGCAAGAATTCAACTTGCAGTCGACCACATCTATTACGTTGTACGTTTGAACATAAGTGAAAATTTGTCGAAACTATAAGACTGACGACAAAACAAAAACGCACAGTTTTCTCTCAAAAACCGTATGGAATCCTTTGAAAAATATTATACAATACAGCGAGGTAAGAGAGGACATACACCGCCTCATGAGCTCATGTATCAAGCGTGCGGACAAGGGCCGTTCTTCTTTGCAGCACGTCTTTTGAAAAAGCAGAAAAAGATGGTGGCGCAGATATGCCCTCGTCTGCGCGCTCAAATATTTGACACTCCTTGCTCCGCCTTGCTCCTATGAGAGAAGAAAAAAACAGCACGCGAAACCTCCTCGTGTCTTACAAGAAAACAAAACAAAACAAAACTACGTAAGATATATCCGGAATATTATGTGAAAAATAAAAAGTTTTGCGTTTTATGAAAAATACTGTAGCGAATACCGCGATTCGATTGGGATGTCTATGAAACTGATGTGCTCCCGTCGAGTGATTGAGATTCGCGCATTGGATCCGGCCACGCCCCTCGTGTGAGCCAGGGCCTATCGGGGGGCGAAACATCACCTGGTAGGCGGAGCAGCAGCCCTCCCACCCCTCGCTCTCGGTCTCTCTCTCTCCCTCTCTCTATCCCACACACTCTCAAAAGTTAGGCGTCCTCCGGGCCCGGATGAATACTCGGCAGTAGCGGCGTATCGTGCGCAATATGGTCCGCTGGATGCTTTCGCTACCGCCGCCGCGTCAGAGGTTGACGTGAGTGCTCAGCTCGGCTCGTTAGGAGCAGTGATACTCCCCCCCCCCCTCCTCCTCGACCCGACCCTGCCTGACCCGTCCTTACTGACAGGTGCCCCGGACTGCTGCAGTGCAGTGAGGCCCCTGGCACAAGACTCCCTCCCCGCGTCTCGGCCCGGCCCCGGCCCGACCCCGGCGCCCCCATCCATGACAATCACGCCCCTCCTGCCTACTCATCCGAGCAGAGACACCGGCGAGGCTCACTTCGCTGCAAAGCGTCAGCAAAAGCGCCCTGTTTGACATGAAAATGCTGCGGAATAGTCAAGGCCTTCGGATCGGAAGAAAAAGAGAAAAGCAGGCGTCATCTGCGTCCCCCGCCGCACTCCTGCGCGATGTGCGACGCACAACGGGGCTCCTTCATCTCCTTCTCGCTTTTCTTCTTCTCACTATGTCGCCCCAAGCGCTACGCGGATGACTGCAGTCCCCCCACGACCACGCACATTTCCATCCTCCATCCTTTTCCATATAATTTCGCGATCCCTTCTAACGACACTTTTACCTGCACCACCAGCGTTTCTGTCCACGTCGCTCACCTCGTCGGGTGCCCTCATCGGGTGCCCTCTTCGGGTGCCCTCTTCGGGTGCCCTCTTCGGGTGCCCTCTTCGGGTGCCCTCTTCGGGTGCCCTCTTCGGGTGCCCTCTTCGGGTGCCCTCTTTGGGTGACCCCTCCCGGCACCTAGCTCTAATAGGACAGGCCGCGCCGTACCACTTCCGCCCCCCGAGCGGCCCGGAAGGGGGCCCGGAAGGGGCCAGACCCTCCGGGGCGCCCTCCGATTGGCCGCGCGGGGCCCCGCCGGGAGGCAAAGATGGCGGCCAGGGCAAATGTTGATCATCGTGTTCCGGCCGTGTGCACGGCGGAGGGCCCGGGGCGGGGGGCGGCCGGGGTGCACTCGGAGCAGTGAATACTGCCGCAGCGCCCCGCCGCGCCACGCCACGCCACCGCGCGCTCCGAAAAGCAAAGCAAGTACTGCAAAAGTTTACACAGGCTGTTGGGGTGGTCGGGTAGGGCTGGCTTCACGCTGTACCTGGCGGTCTAATGCGCCCCTGGCCTCGCCCCGCTCGCTCCCCGTCAGCAAACGTCAGCCAAAGCCATGCAGGCAGGCGGGCAGGCCGGGGGCTCAAGGGGGCTTCACACGGCCACTCGAGTGCGGCGGAGCCCGGCGGAGCCAGCAGCGAGCGCCAGGCAGCGCGCCCCACCACGCCACGCCCTGCTGGTTCGGCTTCGCTCCGGCTTCGCCCGCGCACGGCGCAGCGAATGCTGCTGCTGTGTTTGATTAAAGCGCGAGCATGTGGGCGTGGCGGCGCAGGGCCGGGCGGGGCGGGTTGCGGTGGAGGCCCCG
>NW_026267144.1:577557-583204 GCF_000697945.3 Frankliniella occidentalis | reverse complement strand
GGTGGGGTGGGCCGGTCTTCCCTCTGGGCTGTCACTCCGCCTGCCATGCCCTGCGTCTCGCGCCATCGCGGTCTCGAGCCAGAGGGGTGCGCAGCAGTGCAGCGAGCAATGGCCGACCTATTAGGACGCCGATCGCCAAAGTCGGTAAAAAATCGACATTTTGTTCTTCAATTTAATATGCAACATTTACATAAAAGAAAATTATTTGCAAGTTATTGGCATGTGCGTGGAAGGATTGTATGCCACCTAACACCTGGTTAAACTGCGTCAGAGTCTGTTCCTCTCTCTTCCTCCCTCTCTCCTGAGATACGCCGGTATACCAGCCAGCGAGAGAGTGAGACGGCAAAAGGGGTACCCCTCCAACGCGGCATAGGTTGCGCGGACGCAGCCCGCCGATCTAGAAACGACTAAAGGGCAGAGTCTCTTTGTCTCTCTCGACTGCATTTGCATTATTCATTCAAATATCGCGCGCGGCCTTGTCTTTGCCTCTCCGGGACTTGATTTCTCACTCGACTTGACCTCTGCGCCCGGCCGCGCCCCGGTACCTCGCGCTGTGAAGTCAATCACGGCATTGACGCATCGACCAGTCCAATCAGGCCGTTGTTTCATTCATTCCGCGAAACAATGGCGGGCATAGGGCGCGCGGGGCCCGCGAAAAAGGACCTCGCAACTCTGGCCCGGGCGCGGCCGAGTTACGGCACGCGGACGCATATAGGAGGCTCGCACCAGGACGCAGCACTTACTCGTCGAACGACGTCCCCCCGGGCGACGGCACTGGCGGCACTTTCCTTACAGAGGACAAAAGGCAGTCGGGTAGGGCAGCTTGCACCGCGATATATTTGCTGCACGTGTGTTACCATATCACACTTATTTTAGGCGAGGGAGCCACCACTCGCGTAATCCTGTGTACAGATGAGGGTGTAATCCCTAAGTAATCCTTATGTATTCCGTGTAATACTTGACGAAATTTTAAACCATTATCACTTAATTTCACCTTATTGTACAAATTTAATGGTTTTAGAGCCAGAATTTCAATTAAATTCATGTTTATTACCTCAAAATTCACGTGTAATCCCTGGAATCACATAATCCTGTGTACATCCCAGCTGCAAAACCCGGGACCCGGGACCCGGTTAAGTACCCTGCCGGGTATGTACCCGATGGGAATTTGGCCGATTCCCAGCCGGGTTTTATCCGTCCGGGTTTCACAAACCCGGACGGGTAACCCATTTTAACAATCGAAATTTGAACGGTGAACCGTTAAAATTTATTTTTAACCAACTTTAAGTCAACCTCCAACTCTTGAGTGACATGATAAAACAAAATATCTAGGGTAAAACTAGGACGTTATGGGGATTAGAACCCACAACCTTTGTATTATGGGCCTCTTACCTTATCCACTGTGCTACTGCGCTTCACTTGGAGAGAGAGCTCCTGGTAGCGATGTGATTCATATGGAAGCTCAGTGCACAGTCTCAGAAAAGTTTCTAAGTCCGAAGACCCGGCAGGTTATTTTTCTGCTTTCACTTTTAAAAGACGGGGTACCCTATGGACTGTAGCCCTATTGGTCATTATTGAACATGTCGCATTTTATCATGTTCAAATTTGAACAATTTGAACAATGAAACCCGATCGGGTAGATGAAAACCCGATTGGGTGACTACGAGTCGAGCATTAACGTGTTGGCGTCGGGTTCCACTACTGATCGGGTCCTTAGCACCCCGATTGGGTCTAAGTCGGGTACCCGAAAGGGTTGTCTGGATCCGAAGGGGTTTTGAGACCCGAAAGGGTAGACCACCCGAAGGGGTTCACTGGACCCGAAGGGGTTATCTGGACCCGAAGGAGTTGTCGGGACCCGAAAGGGTAGACAACCCGATTGGGTTTACTGGACCCGAAGGGGTTGTCTGGACCCGAAAGGGTGTTACGCCCCACATTCCGGTCGGGTTCTATGTTCCCGGTTGGGTACATTCGGGGCCCAACCGGGTTCCACTATTACCCAGTCGGGTAATTCGAATGGACCCAACTGGGTAAGAAAAGACCCTGCTGGGTTCCGTGAAACCCTGCCGGGATTTGGTGTCACCCCATCGGGTTTCAGTGAAACCCAGTCGGGTTTGACTAAACCCTACCGGGATCAGGGTACCGGGTTTTGCAGCTGGGATCCTAAATTGAAGTGGTGGCCCCCTCGATTTTAGGCACGTTTCTCCACCCCGAGAAAAATGTTTTCTTGATTATAGAAACACTTCATGTTGTTGATTTTTTTGAGTGCTTCGCGCTTGTTAGAGAGCGCAATGCACCTAAAAATTTAAAAGGTATTACGAAAAGTTCACTAAAACCAATAACTTTGAGGATTTATTGCCAGCGTAGTGTGCTACCGGGCCCTTAAGACGTTTACTGCACGGTGAGTATAAGTGAGTGAGTGAGTGAGTGAGTGAGTGAGTAAGTGAGTGAGTGAGTGAGTGAGCGAGTGGGGATACCATGCGCACCGTAAGATGCGATTCGTTTTTGCCCGCCCTTTAGACGCCTGGGACTTGGGCGACACTTATGCTAAGGCAGAAGGAGCAGAGGAGGAGCGAGAGAGAAATGGGGGAAAGGTAGGGGATGGTGATAGTGAGGGTGAAGGAGGGAGACAGAGAGAGAGAGAGAGAGAGAGAGAGAGAGAGAGAGAGAGAGAGAGAGAGAGAGAGGCAAGCATGACGTAACCAGATTACCGTAAGGCTGTGGCACAGCTTGTTGGTAGGTTAATTATCGCCCGTGTTCTCGCTTTAGCGTCCCTAAGACCCTACTTAATGCCTTGCGGGCGAGCCGGAGCGGATCACACATACACACACACACTTGCAATTTCCCCCGTGTGTGTGCAGCGTACTCACTAGCTGATTAGCCCCAGCGCTTCAAAGACACGAGACGCTGGCTGGACTACCTGTCGAGAGGCTACATGCTCGCTAGCTCCGCTCCGCAGCGGAGGCAGCGGTCTCACGCACCAGGGCCCTTCGACCACAAGAACTGAATCATCTTTTGGAGGGTAGATGGGAAAGAAAATCTAAATCAAGAATCTATCTTGAAAGCAGATGATACAAATTTAAGAATAGGTCTGCGTTCTAATTTTCTCTCCTATTGAGCTGTTTAAGGCTGCTTGTTACTTGCAATCTTGTAATTCGGCGGACTAGCGGCGTAGAGGGAAAGATAAGGGGTGGGCAGAGCGGCCGGCGTCGGTAGCCCAGTATTGTTGGGCAGGGATGGGGCCGCCTCCCCTGCCTGGTGTAGTATTGTTGAAGGGAGGGGATAACGCGAAAGCAAAAGGCTTCAGCGCGACAGCCAGTCCCCCAGCGCCCAAAATTATTGTTGATGTTGTTTGTGTTTGCTGGTTTGCGCTAGGTCTCTTCTCTTTTAGTTTGCTTTCACTCTTTTACCATATCGAGAGTTAAAGCTGCTGATACCTTGACATTTTTATTTATGTATAATTTTTAAGTTAAGTCTAAAGTGTTTCAAGGTATCATCTGCTAAAAGGCGCAAATCTTGGTATCTTTACGCTTGGTTTTTCCTTTTTTCTTGCAGCCAGACACTTTTCCCGAGCGACATCTTCCAAAGGAGAGACCAGTAGTGCCAAGCCAAGCACGTCGCGTCCGAGCCGTGCGGCCACAATGTGTGAGCTGCTCACAGGAGGTGGCGTGCCACCCGCAGGTGCCACCCGCAGGTGCCACCCGCAGGTGCGGGCAGCGGCCGTGCACTCGCCCCGCCCGCTGCTCCCGCACGGTCAGCGCCAAGTCAGCGAATCAAACAGACGTAAACATATCGCCGCACGGAGTGCGTCTCAGCAGTTCGGAAGGCGCTGGACGCGGCTCTCTACTCTACGACGGCGTTGAGAAATGCTTCAGTCCCGAAGGCGTTTTGTTTTACGAAATAAAAGTAGTTTTGGGGCATGGTCCACTCACCCGCACGTCTTTAAACCAACATCCAAAAGATCAAAAGTCCGATTTGGTGGTTTCATCCTTTCCATTTCAACCTTTAGTATTTGCCCAAGGGCCATTCACCCTATTCGTGTATAAATATCCCAGCAAAAGCATGGGTTCTCATTAGAAAATTTGCACGTTCTGCAGCCTTTTACATTAGAACAAGCAGGCCCACCCTTCCGCCAAACGAAGTTGCCAGCTTCGCTTCGCTGCGCCGGCAACTCCGTTCGGCAGGGGCCGGGCCTGCTTGGCCTGCCGGCGGCGATGGTCGGGCCGATGTGCGGCCCGACCATTTCTGTCACGCGATTTGCTGAAGAACATAATCAAATGATGAAAGGGATGTAACGGTGAAACACCGCGACTCTACAACCCACCCTTCTGCTTAGAAAACGTTTTTTGGGGTGGGGGGAGGGAGTTTCTTACCTCTTTTGCGGTTTTGGGCCTTCTTTTACATTTAATTGTTCACTACGGCAATTTTTAACTTATTTTGGTCAAACAAGACCCTCTAGCGCCGAAACGGTTAGAGATAGAGCCAAACGGACGAAATTTTCGCCCGTAGGGCTCTACTTTTGCAAGTTACTCCTTAGGAGACCATCTAATATTTTTTTAAAATTAATATGTTTAGTTTTGGGCCACTTTCGTGATAGAAACTCCCTCTAGCGCCTAAACGGTGAGAGATAGAGCAAAACGGACGAGTTATCCCTTAGGAGCTCATAAAATAATATTTTTTTCTGACTTTTTTGACCTACCCCCTTTTCATACCACCTTTCAGCCCCTTAGGGTTGGTTGCCAGGATTTGCCGTAGGCGTTTCGTTTTCTAGGAGTGAACCTTAAGATACCCTGAAAATTCGAAGTCTCTAGCACATCTCCTTCTAGTGGAACAGACAGACAGACACACAGACAGACAGACAGACAGACAGACAGACAGACAGACACGAGGTCGTTTGCATAAGCCCGCTGGATAGCTTTTTCAAAGCAGAAGGGCGGGCTAAAAACGGTCTCGTTTCTACTAGAACAATAAAATATATTCTGAACGTAACACTAAAACCTTGAGCACAGACAAGATTTCGGTAGGTGTGCAAAGTAGTGCAAAACAAAACTTCAAACGTACGTGGAAAATTGTATAAATAGTACAAGACCGCTCTAATCAGAACTTCACAAAACTGCATCAATGGGATTCGTCGGTGCATATAATTTACACGCAGTAACGGCTTTTGCAGCCATGCGGCTCGTGCGTGCCACAACGCTGATTGGTCGGAGGCACACAATAATCCATAATAACTATACCGGCCCACCCGCAGCCATACTCTGCTGGGCTGGGGCGGCAAAAAAATAGGGAACGACCCGTAGCTGACCAGACCACTAGCGCCCCGCCCGCCGCGCCCTAGAGCGCCGAGGGCCGAGGCCAGGCCAGACGGGCGGCACTGAGTCACACTTCGCACCGCGCTGGAATTGGCTCGTAAAATAGCGTCCCCGAGCTCGCCGCGCGCTCAGTGGCGGAGCCAAGATTGCACGAGCGAGAGCCCCGGGGAGGCGGCTGCGATAGCCGGAGAGAAGGAGAAGGGGTATGGGCGCCACCCGAAACAAACGCGTCGCCGACGGCGAGGCTGCACCGGGCTCCGAGCAGGCTCCGGGCGGCGCGCAGGCTCCGGGCGGGGGGCGGGGAGGGGGCGAGGGAGTTGCCTGGTCAGAGCCGGCCG
>NW_026267144.1:574241-577507 GCF_000697945.3 Frankliniella occidentalis | reverse complement strand
GGGGGCTGTCGTGGTGCGCTCACAGCTTGATTATGTTCTTCTCGACAGAATAACCCACGCAAGTGCGAGGGCCCGCGGCCAGGAGAAACAGCCGTAAAGGAAGGCAGCAGTGCCGCATGACCCGCGGCCCGCGACGTGTGTTCGGTACGGAGGGACGCACGGAGGGACACGCCGGGAAAACTGACTTTAAGACACTGAGAAAACCTAGTTTCCTATGAGAAAATTGTGTTCTTGATTTACGAAATTTTCAAATGCCTTGCATTTGATATAGGAACATAAGGAATCAAATTAGAACGTTTTCTTTTTTGTTTTTCAGGTAAAAAAATTGCGTTTGTATATTAAAAATTCAAAAATCAAGAACATTGTTTTCTAGGTGTGTGGTGAAACACGTAAACAACAAGGATATGCAAACGAGATAATTTTTCAAAATAATGACCATGCATGAAATATTTTGTTTAATTCTGCTATTTAGGAAAGGGAATTCCCTTACAGAATATTTTTATAAGGGAAGATTTAATAACGCAATATTTCAAACAGCGGTCCCAAGGCGTCATTTACGGTTCATGATGGTGTCTAGTTGTGTCAGCAGACCCAGGGCACAGCTGCAAGCTTTGGAAGGAGGCCTCATGGTGAAGACCCGTGAGGGCTGTGGTGCGCAGTGCTCACGCCCCCTACCCACACGGCACCTCGAACACAAAATGATGGTTTTAAAAGCGAAATGCAAAAGTAATGACCTAGCATGCACTCGCACGTTGCTCGCGCGTTTTCTGCACGTAATGGCACGTTTGGCGGATTGCTGCAAGGGCGCAAGCAGACCACCTCCATCCGTCTTTCTTACTTTTTCTCATTTTATCTCTTTGCACGTTCTGTTTTTTTATGGGGCTTTTCCAGATATAGAGGAAGAAGCGTGTTTAACATAACCAATTGCAGGCGGGTGTGCTCATCAATGGCTTAATCTGCCACTCACCGGACAAACAAACGGGAGCGGGGAAGAAGTACGCGCGCAAAGTCAAACACACGGCGGAGCGAAGACGAGGCGGGGAGGGAAAACGGGGCGAAAAGAAACGAACGGGCAAAAAGAAACGAGATTACGAGGAAAAAACATAAAAGGGCGCGGCGAAGTACCCGGCGTGCGTTTCTGGGTGCAATACAAAGTTTCACACCCTGGAGATCGTGAAAGGCGGCGGTGCGGCCGCGGCCGGAGTGGCGGTCGACTCTCCTCTGTTTCATGTCCCTCCAGGAGAGCCCTGCCCTCCGCACTCTCCGCCCCGGAGCCGCCTGAGCGGGGCCAGCCGGGCGGCGCAAAATCCGGGCCGATATCTTTCATAAAACCCTAATCTGGAAGAGTGGTGCGGTGCAGCAGGCGGGGGGCGTGCGAGGCGAGCACGGCCGGCAGTTGGAAGGGGGCGCTCACACACGACGCAGGCAAGGACGCGGACACAAGTGCGGAGCACAGACATTCTTATTATGGGGAAAGGTGTTATTGCTCATGAACACAAGAGTGTCGCGTGGTGGAGTGGTGGAGGAAAGTGTTTTTTCGGTGTGGTGTGTGACCAAGTCGATTCAGCCCCCCCCCCCCCAGTTCCCCTCAACAGACAAACACACACAAACGCGGTGCGAGCGTGGCACAGTTTTCTCATGTACACTCCGGTCAGTACAGTGGCATCCCGTCCCACAGGGGCTATGACCAGCCCGGACGGCCCTACGTGATTGGACTATACCCGGGTAGCGCGGTTGAGTGCCGATGCAACGTGCCGACACACTGCAACGAACTATACAGAGAGAGAGTGAACATCGTCCAGTGTAAACCCAAAAAAAGGCCGTTCATAAATCAAGTTAATTTACTTGTCCTGATGCAAATTTACTTCGGTTAAACAAACTACTTGTCACGTCTCCGCAACTTTGAATTGTGGTGTCTATACGCAATGAACTTGATAGTTTAAGGCCGAAACTATGAAAAAGAGACGGTTTAAAACTACAAATCGTATACTTCAACCAGGAACCGTTTTGATTGTTCTCTTTAGGCGTTGAAAGGCTTTCGCGTTCTGAACTATGTATACGAACTGAAGAAAATGACCTGAGCACCAGCTTACGAGAACACACGCTCATTGCTGAGATTATGGCTTGCGCACTATATTGCTCCTAGACTACGCGAGCAACAACGAAGTTCCTAGAAACCCAATTGGCAGGGTTTTCGACATTCTTATTCCTTTACCGTGAACGCCGTATGCGAGGTGAAACAAATCCCTCCATAACATTCCTGATAAGGCCAGGCCACCCCAATGTGGGTCAGCTCTCCTCATCTCGGAACAAACATGCGGCAGAAACGAAACGCGCGGAGGTTCACTTCCCCGGCCATGCCGCGTTGCCGCGTATCGCATTTTTCCCCCTTTTAGTGCGGGAAAAGGCAAAGAATAAAAATCTTTTGCCTTTTCGCTATGCAAAGTGCAGTGAGAGAGATGAAGAGCCAACGGTAGCCGGGCCCGCGACGCGCGCGCCGCTCGCACGCGAGCACGCCGGGCTATCACGCACCATAGATTTGTATGAGCGGAGAGAGAGAGAGAGAGAGAGAGAGAGGGCTGTTGCGGTGGAGGCGCCCCGGCGAGGGGAAGAGGGAAGGGAGCGAGTGCAAGGTAGCGTTTTCAAGGTTTCCGTGCCGTCGAGGTAGAAGCCTCGCTAGAAGCTGCTTGTTGGCGTCCGCAATTAATTCACACAGGGAAGGAGGGAGCCTAGAATTAGGAGCCCGTTTTAACATTCATTAGGAAGCGCAGCCTTCTTCTCTAATTTTTACCCGTATATGGCCCGCTGGAAGCGCATCGTCGCATGGTGTCGGCAAACCGTCGAAACCGTTGCAACAATAATAATTACAAATCAGATGGTTCGCCTCCTGTGCGGGCCGATGACGCGAGCCCCCTATACGACCGCAACCTTCCCCGCAACCCCCCCCCCCCTCCCTTCTTTGACTAACTAGCTGTGGATGATGGCCCCCGGGATTCAATAGACTCCACTCCTGCTGGTAAACGTAAGGCTGGAGTCGGGCCGAATCCAATTTCCCCTTAACAAGCCTGTGCTGCCTGGCCCGGCTGGGCCCGGCGCTGGGCACCGCAAAAGTCGGCTCGGCTCGGCTCGGCACGGCAATGCCTCGCGTGTTGGAGGAACCTAACCGCCCCAGTGCTCTGTGGTCGCGCGCCTCCCATTTCCAGTCTTTTATAATACAATGCAGAATCTAGACAGGCGAGGCGGGATTGGTAGGCGGGGGCGGGAGT
>NW_026267144.1:572041-574186 GCF_000697945.3 Frankliniella occidentalis | reverse complement strand
GGGCCGGCTGGACTATGGGCCTTCCCGTCCCGCCCCGGGAGAATACGTCCCCGCGCGCTCCACAACAAAGGCGCGGAGCAGCCCGCGATTCGAATCTTCATAGCCGACGCGCGTTTTGTCCTAGTCGCCGTGCGCTTCCTAGCGAAAAATAGACATGTTTTTTTTATTCTTCCGCCGTCTAGTAGACGAGTAGTAGCGGGCGGTTGGTAACGCGATAGCATCCAAAACAATGCGGCGGACATAGAAGACCGAGCGACGCAATCAAGGGATTTTTTTTCCACTGCCATCTTCCTCTGTCTATTTGTCTTGAAATCCGTTTTTAAACAAATCAGTCTTCCTCCCACGCGAAACGAGGTGCGATAATAGATAAAGGGAAAGAAAGGGGGCGATACCGTCACAGATGTATGCAGCGAAGAGAGAAATGAAAGGGAGAAGAGTTTTTCGACCTTGGTCGACTAGAGCAGTGCACCGCTGCACTCTAGGCGGGCGGCTCTAGTTCGAGCCACTGCCGCTAGATCGCCCCGCTCGGCGCGGCTGATGCACCTAGATCCCGATAGATGACGCTAGACGCACTGCCGCAGCCGCAACTGCCGCGGACCGCTCGGGGTGGGTGATGACGCTAAGTACACGTTTGAGCTAGCTAGGGTTCCCGTTGGGGGTGGGAACAAAAACGGACTCGGATTTGTTGGAAACGAAAGATGGACAAAAGATGTGGGTCGAATCGTAAAGATTTGTCAATGTTTAGAAGAAAAAAACGTCTCGTCATTTTAAACCTCTGTAGGTTGAATGCATTTTATAGGTCGATGTAACCTAACAGTTCTAAACAAGAGACTTAATTTAAAATTTCAGTGGCATATCGATTAGACGTGGCCTTCAAAGTTTGCTATGATAAAAAAGAAAACAAAGAGGTACAGCCGAAAAATTAATGGACTCAACTGTCTTAAACACAGGTCTGAAATATGAAGTTTCATTTGCCGTTGTCAGATATACTCAGTCTACTCTCATTCATTTCATTCATTTTATTGCAGTTTACGTTTTGTCACTTATTAATTGGTCTCTTCCAGACGTTGATAAGGTGTATCCCAGTCCCGCGCACGGCAGGTCTGGTTAGGGCAGGTCGGCAAGGCTAGCATAGATAACAACAGGGCATCGGTTTAATCATCACGATTATCATTTCTTATGAAGAAATCCTTCGGCTAAGCCTTTTTGCGACTTGCCTTCCGTGCGAAACAGTCTCATTCATTTTAATTTAGGCTGGGTGCCAAAAATGCTTGTTTTTAGCTTTCAACTGAAATTGGGCGGATCTGACTATTGTTTTTGTATTTGTCTCCTTAGAAGAGCAACACACAGTTAACCCAAACATTTTCAACGAAGTCTCCCACCTATTCCGTCGAGTCCCCCCGCCCACCTTGCGCCGCTAATGCCCCAGCTTCTGCACTTGCCAAAACTCACCATCTCGCCAAAACTTTCCGTCGCTTTTTCGCCTACTCGGTCTAGGCCACTGCTGTGACGTATAAGCAATCGTGAATGAAATAGCAATGTTTCGACAGTGAGGCCCACCAAGGCGCGATTCTTAAGAGAAATCTCCATCACCAGCGCGCACTGAAACGACAATAGGTTCTTAATTCAAACCAAAACCTTCGTAGCCTACGAAGGATTTTGAAGCGTTGCATTACGAACTAATTGTTCGCAAGCTTTCGAACAATAGTTCGTAATGAAACGGATTGTTCGTAAGAACCTGTCTAGCCTTACAAACAATCGCTTTGCAATAAAAAGAACGGAAATTGTTCGTAACGTTGCAGAGCATTTAGTTCGTAAACTTTTTACAGTGCGAACGTGGGCCTTACACGTTCGAAGAGCCGGAAAAAAATAAATCGTACTAAACGATCGCAAAGGATGCGTGTTTTTACAGCCCGTCCACGGGCCCGGTTCGACTGCATCAGCACTTGGCACCGATCGCCGCCTATGCTTGGAAAACCGGCGCCCTCTAAGCTGATTAAAGCCTCGCGATAACATCACGGCAATATGGAAAGAAATTAATTTGGCCATCGGATTTTTCAAAACTTTTATTAATGTTCTTTATCGCCGTGTTTAATAATCGTGTCTTCATCACCGCCAAGCTATTTGCTATTTTGATCACCCCCC
>NW_026267144.1:560619-571991 GCF_000697945.3 Frankliniella occidentalis | reverse complement strand
CCCCCCCCCCCCCCCTCACCCTTTACAACCTTGTCCTCTCCAGCTATAGCTCTGAGAGGAAAATATTGATTCACACCAAACGCTCGCTATAAGATACTCACAAAAACGTAATCAAGAAGACAAAACAGATAGATATAAACAAGCTCGGACTTTTCGGTTGGCGCATTTCTCATTTTGGAGCACCTGCGGCCTGCTCACTGCACCTCGCGTTTCGCCGATTGCTTTGCTGGCCAGTTTCTATGAACCGGTCGGAATTTCGATAGCCGGAACGCTTGCGTCATGCCGCACTGTGCTCATCAACACCAGCTCCGTATTTTTTTCCTCTTTCTGCTTTTTGCAAAAAATATGTCTGCTTAACATTCAGTCAAAAAAATGAATCCAGCCCAAAGAGTCCTTACTCCAATTTTAGTGTGGTGAATGGAGAGCTGGCTATACTGCGATTACGATCAATTTCCTCTAATCCCCTTGCAAGAGTGCCGCATCACACATTCCAGTCTGTTTACCCAGCGGTGTAGGTGTGTGTTGTACAGAGAACTCTTTCAAGAAAACAAGAGGAGGCGCTTGCCACATAGAAGGGTCTCTGCTTGTAATAGTGACATGGGCGCGATGCTGTGACCGCAGTGGCCACCTCCTGCCCTTGAGCGATGCACACTGGAGAACGCGCTACCAGTGACGGCATCTCGCAACGGCTCCGGCTCGGCACGGGCTGGCACGGGGTCCATTCATGGTTCACTAGAGATCACGTCTACTCTGTAAGGCAAAATACACCAGCTGGCTGGCGGCAAAACGAAACCAGACTTGAGACTCTGCTTTCCGCTGTCTGTTAAAAATAGACTACACTTGTTAGGGTAATTCCTCGGTATTAAACCACTATATCACTGGAAGACTGTCCGGCATACAAAGCTCCAAGTGGTACACTCAGCAATCAAATTGCTAAATACGTAATAACTTTGTGGTTTCGCAATACACTTTAATTTTCATGTGAAGTAATGTTAGTCTCACATGCTCATGCAGTAACTATCACTTTCGGTGGCCGGGGCAGCGGAAGGGCAGAGAAAGGCGAGCGGCACGAGAGCAGTAAGAGAGAGGAGGAAAAGGCTCGCATCAAGGCCGGATTTGAACCGCGCTTTGCTATTTGTGTGTTTGCAGTGACCGCCGCCAGGTACCGCGCCGGGCGACGACCTTGGCTGGTTTCGCGACACGCTGATGCAGCGGGCAAGATAGCCAGCCCGCTAGCTAGCCAGCTAGCTAGCACCAGGACCTCGGGGACCTCCAGGACAGCCAAGGCGTGACAGAGTATTCGTCGCACCGTGTGCACGCCCGCGAGGCCACCGCCAGCTGGATGGCCTGGTGCAGCGGCGCGCCTGGGTGTAGCCCACAACTATCGCAAGGATATCTGCCATCCTCTGGGCGCCGCCCCGCGCCGCGCCACGCCACGCCGCGGCCCGTGGGACCGCCGCCGCCTGCCTGGACACACAGGGCCACCCCTTTCCCTCTCGGGGCAGCCATCGATGGGAGGAGCTTGGCATTTTTAGACGCCGCGTCCACCGCTCGTTCGACTGACCCGCAAAAGGATCGACCGCCCAGCCGAATGTATAACAGGCAACACTATAGCCAGCGGGCTGGAAGCATTTTTTTCCCTCGAGCTAAAAGTTTTGTTCTTTTCGGGAAAACAAATCCGATGGGTGTCAGAAAAGGTCCGGACGCGACGGGGCACGCCACAAGTGCACATATTGTAGGAAAAATCGAGATTGAGACTCAGTGCCTTGTGAAGGTGCTCAATCTTGGTGCTTTTTGCGAAGTCTTGAGAGTATCCACCATAGTCAATAAAAGTCAGCACTTTTGGGGCATTTTGGTGCCTCTGCAGGGTGCTCAATTTTATCTTATTGCCCCGGTTAAATGTACAAAAATAAAAAAAAATAGCATCCCCAAAAGGGGGGCGAGTCCAGTGAGTCAGTCGTAACTCCATTTTTCCAAGTGCAGCAAGCAACAAGAAGAAACGAAACTAGATTAAAAGCTCAAGTGGAGCCCCGTCGTTGCGTGTCCCGATAATCTGAGGTGCCAACTGTTGCATTGTAAATCGTAGCGGGTCGGATATTGCATCACAAACGGCCTGCGCGGCGCGCGACGGCACCGCGCCACGCCGCGCCACCGACAACACGGCGACGACGCCCCGCGTCCAGCGGCGGCGCCCCGCCACGCCCACGCTGCTGGAGGAGAATAACGCTCAGTGCGGCGGCGCGCGCGCGCGAAAGGGCGCGGAAAGTCAAAGCCGCGCGCGAGCAAACCCACACTGCTGCTTGGTCTCCTACTGCCCCACTGCAGCTTGCAGCGGCTGCAGCAGCAGCCACCGGGAAAAGGAAGGCAGCGTGTGGCTGCTGAGTCACTGCACGCCCGCCAGCCACCGCGCCCCGCCACGCCCCACCACGCCCCGCCACGCCGAGACCAAGTTCTGGGTCAAAAGGCAAAGCAGTCTAGCTGGCTCGAGCAGTTTGAGCCCGCCACCGCCGCCGCGCTCTTACACCTCCGCGGCGATCATTAACGCGGCGACATTGATTGCAACGGTGGAGAAGGGGAAGGGGGGGACTCCGGTACTCTTTAACGAGCTGGAAGAAGTCGCACGACTTCACCATGACGGTCTCCGCGACCCGAGGGGTCAGTGGGCGCCGGGCGCCGAACGCAGCAAAAGGCCGCGGGGGGGGGGGGGGAATAGTTCGGTTTTAGCACAGCACAGTTCATGGTAATGTGGAGTTTGTGAGAGGGCAAGAAGATCTCCCCAAAAATTATATGTTATGGGACACTGTATCGAACGATACATGACTCACAGATGGATTTTCTGCTTCTTTCTCGATTCGCCGATTTCGCGACTGCTGTCGTGTTTATACGGCTGCGCAACGCTGTGAAGATGTAGCGGGAGAGCCTCCTACATGCCCCGCGCTCTCTGTCCCTCTCACGTGAGAGCAGTGCACCTTCCCCCCCCCCCCCCCCCCTCTCTCTCCCCCCCCCCCCCTCCTTCTCTCACCTCGCGCACAACACGCATCGCGGACTACTCGCTACCTGAACGGTAGCAGGCCGTAAGCTAAAAGCGTCCTTTGTTTGGCGCGGCATGTTGTTCTCAGACACGAGAAGAGGGAGGAGGAAGAGCAGCCGCGAGTGAGTGAGTGAGCGAGCGAGTGAGTGAGTGAGTGAGTGAGTGAGTGAGTGAGTGAGCGAGCGAGTGAGTCTGTGTGTCAGGCAATCTTATCAGTTGGCCATCACGTGCATAAGGTGTCACGAGGACCCCCCCCCCCCCCCGGCTCCCTACCCCCTCGTGCTCTGCTTGTCAGGTGGGGACCAGCGCCGGTGGCGGGGACCCCCCGCCGAGCGCACCGAACTGTAAATGATGAAAAGTACTCACGGGCGCGGCGGCCCGCATGGCTAGCGCCACGCCGCTGGGGGCCGCGGGGGGCGGTGCCAAGGGGGGCGGGGCGCGAGCAGCAGGCGCGGGAGCCCCTCGGGGACGCTCGAAAAGGCGGAACCCGTTCCTGCGATGATGAATGTGGTTCTGGGCCGCCCAAGGCCCCAAGGGCGCGGGTCTCCCTGGTCGCCACGGTGAATTATCATGGACGTCACGGGAAGGCGTCGCCGGCCCGAAGCACCGCCGGCCGCCCCAGCAAATCCAGCAGCAGCCGCCACTCCTGCGGCAAACAGAGAAGACAATTTCACATCACGTTCAGTATTTTTCTATCAAATAACATACAACATTTTCTCTAATTATTGGTGCATTAGATATTTTTGTTTCAGTAACCTGGAAAGACATGAGTGCTATAAGTTAAAAAGCATTTTTTGCAGGCAGGGGCAGGGGTATTAAGAAATTTTCATCGAAAACTCTGTCATGTTATGGTTTTAAAAGGCCGCGTACAAGGCCGCGAGGATGCTGAAAATGGAACATTTTGCAGTTTTAATGCGTTTAAAATGACCCTAAACTCTAGCCCCTTTTATGGGTTTAGACGGACACCTTTGTTTCTCCAGTAAATTCAACAGAGTAAATTCATCTGACTGTGCGCCTTGGTCGCTCAGGGCCCTTCACTGATACGACTTTGCGGCGTCCCTCCCTGGCCGAGGGGAGGGGGAGCGGGGCGGCGGTGCTGCTGTCCGCGTGTTGGGGATGACCCCGTCCGCGCAAGAGCGCGGCAGAGAATCTGCATTGTGATCTTAACTTTTTCTCTCGGCTTACACGACGCGACACACACAAGAAAAAAGGGAAAGGACTGGCTGCCGTGTGTGCTGCCTTGCAGAGAGGATGGCGATGCAATACTCGGGGCGCCGATGCCGTTCAATTAGGGAAACATTCCCGCCGTGTTTTGCATGCGATTAACAATAAAGTCGAAGGGCGCCGCCGCCACGGCCGCGGCCGAGCCGAGGAGTCGGGCGGGAGCCCAGGCGAGGCGGGCCCGGCGGCCGGGCGGCCCGAAAGAGCGCCTGGGAGGTAGGCCGCACAGAGCACCTCGGACACGCGTGTCTGCACGTTGCCTACCCCGCCGGGGGCTAGTTGGCCCACCCGAAAAGGCCGGGCGGCCGGGCGCGCGAGCTGCTGCTGCGCTCGTCTCTGGTGCGCGTGCGCTGCTGTATTTTTTTCCAGATACTTTTTTTTGGCTTTCGCCCTTGTGCTGCTTGTCACTTTGAAAACGAGAGCAGTCTCTTAACACTTTGGCCTTAAAAAACATATTTTTTTTGCCTGCTGCAGCAGGCCGTGCGGAGGCGCAGCTACCTAGAGCCAAAGACCCTATTCGTCTTGAGTTGGGCCCCCGGGGCCCCACGGCCGTGGCGTGGGCGTGGCCCCGCCTTGCGCAACGCAAACGCACAACTTCGAACCACGCGGAGGTGAAAGTGCGAAATTTGCGATGCAAATTCATTCACCCCGGACCGAGGCAGAAAGAGAGGATGAGCTGACCTTTGGAGCAGAAACACATTCTACCAAGCCATTGGGCCTACGACCGCCAAGAGTCATCTGAGAAAACAAAGCCATAACTCTGACTTTCATTTGCGTTGTGTTGTCCCAACACGCTCTTATCCGTACAAGGAGCCCGCACCGGCGGCGCACGCCTCGCGCTCTCTGTGTTGAAAAGCTAACCGCTCCGTTCCGGGTGCGCGCGTCATACCGCTCCAACTTTAACGCCGTTTGATGGTCATGACGCGACTACCCGCACGACGATGCCGGTCGTCTCAAAATACCCCCCGTTCCCTGCTGGCCGTGACCTTCCGGCCGCCGGCGCCGCGTTTCGATCCTCGGACCGTTTTATCTATTTCTCCGCCAGAGTATAGTGCGCGCGGGCCGCGCCCCGCCGCCGCCCCGCAGCCAGCGATATGCGGCCTGGCTGTAAATCAGCGGCCTGTAACACTGTTGTGCCTCGAGCGCGGTGTCACGTCTGTCTGGCGGGTGACGAGCCGGCGCGCTCGCTCCGAAATGTGATTGCAAATATATAGAGTGTGTCAGAGGCCGACCTACTGTGTGGAGGGAAACGTCAGCCAGTGCACTTCCTCTCAAATTCGTCCAGACTTTTCCGGTCCAGATGAACTCAGTTCCAAAACTACAAGCTACAATTTAAAAAAAAAAAGGTTGCAGCTAGGGAGGGAAGAAAATCAGGAACAGAGAAAACTTTGCAAAACTGTTAGTTTTATCAAATCTTTGTTTTGGACAAAATAAACTCTAACGTTTGGCCTACTGCGGCTCGCTTCGAAAGTGAGCGTTCCACTGCACGCGTCCTTATCAAGAAGACTTTTCCCGTTCACTCCTACTTCGTTTTCAATTATCGCTCGCCGCCGAGCCGCCGCCGAGCCACCGCCGCCGTGATCAGGAAGAAAACCAACCGGCGCTGTGCCGCTGATAGCCGCGCCAAGGTCAGTCATCTGTCCGGTGAGACATAAACAAGGCGCCCTATCAGAATTTATTGGTTTCACGTAATGGCCGCCCCGGCCCGGCTAAGGCTGCGCCCGGCTGCAGTGTGGGCAAAGAGCCTGGCCGCGTGCCCCACTGTCACCCCACACCGCCCCTCCGGCCCACCGCGTCCATCGTGTGCCCGGGGCCAAAGATGTGAACAGCACGCAGAAAAGGATTAGCTATAAGGATAAACAATATCTAAAAAGGGTAACTAATAACTTTGCTATGTCGCCAAAATTTAGCTAGGTCGTTAAAAAACCTTTGTCCAAAAAGTTTACTTGTGTAGCAAACAAGGAGGGGAGAAGGGGGGGGGGCGTTTTCCATCTGGTAGAGAAGTCTTTAGGGGATTGTCCTAACCGATAGCTAGCTAGCTTTAAAAAAAGCTAAGCAGCTACAAATATAGCTACATTTTTAGCTAAGCAGCTACACACAGGTACAGTTTTAGCTATACATAACCAAATTGTTAGTTCTCCATCAGTTAGCTATTGAAATTGCCACACAGCTAATCACTTTTTCCGTGCAAAAACCAATAATTTGTTCCCATTGTTTCTGTTTCCCCCCTTGTTACTGTTGAGCGAAGGTGAGGAAAGAAGAGTAGACCTTCCCTCCCCAGTCGCCGCCCGGTTGCCTACATCCGCGGGAGCGCCTCCGCGGGAGGGCGAGGCTCTGAAACGCGGCGCAATCCCGCTGACATTTACGATATTTTTATCGCCCGGCCTGCCTCCGGACCGGGCCGGCCGCCGGGGGCGCCAGGGAGCAGCGGCAGAGCGGCATCCGTCTTGTTTCTCCTCCGCATCGCCATCGCCCGCCGCTGTCATTCCGGACCACCTGAGAACAGAGCCGCAGCGCGCGGCCCGTCGCGTGTTTGATCAGCCACTCGCGGCAAGATGCCCACGAGAACAGCGGGAGGGTCTATTTTTCATAGCACACAGCAAATATTTTTACCTTGCAATATTATCTTGGAATATGGCCGTTAAAACAATCCCCGTCATGTCCGCGTTGTAATTAAACAACAAACATCCCCAATTAAGGGCTGCATTCATACTTGCTCCGGATATATTCTCGCCCTGCCAACACACACGGGCCTTTGAGGGGTCCTCCTTCCCCGCGAGCTACGCCACCGCCCATCCCTGAAGTTTGAAGACGGCTGTTCCAAACGCTTCTTTCTCCCTCAACCGAGTGACAGAGGTGCCACCATTGTCACCACCATCGGACCTGCATGGCCGCCACCACCACCGGCACTACCAGCAGCAGGGCTCACTGGAACACACTTTTACGACTCAAAGTGTCAGTGTTGCGGCTTTACAATCCCGGGCGGGCGTAAAAAATAATCGGGTTGGTTGTCGTGGGCCCCGCACGGACCAGAGACCACCGTCGCCGCTGCTGCAGGGCCGGGCGGGCGGGCGAGCGCTATCGACGGAAGTGGGCGCCCCCGGTCGTATGCGGGCGACCCGGGCGGGCGGCCGGGGGAGGGGGTCACGGCGAGCCCGCGGGCGCGAGCCCCACCCCAAGCGCAGCGCCCGCCCCGGCAGCGCCCGCCCCGGCAGCGAGACCGGGCCGACACCCCAGAGGGAAGTAAAAGGGGCGGGGGGCGGAAAGCACGCTCTCAGAATTCAATTGAAAATGCCACACGGAAAGTTGCAGCGGCGGAGACCGCTCTATCTGCGCGGGGCGGGGCGGGGCGGCGCGCAACAGGCCCCCGCCGCCACCGACAGGATCTAAGGGCATAAAGCTACTTTATTATCAAGGCGGTGTGTCCAAGCGCGGCCCCGGCGGGTCAGCTGGACTGTGGCCAGAGCCGAGAAAAAAGAGACGCCGATGTACGAATGGCAACTCTCACCGGCCGGGGCACTGCTGCAGCGGCGCACTCGCGCCAAAAAGGGAGCGCTGCTGCAGCAGCTCGCGCGGGGCAGCGCCGGGGCAGGGCCCTATCGCCCGGCGGGGCACGACCGGCCTGAACCGCGGGGGCCATGACCATAATGCGAGCGAAAGGGTCCGAAACGCTCCGGAGAGGCGGGGGCCAAAGGCCGGCGCAGCGGCCAAAAGGGCATGCGGCGGGGCGGGGCGGGGCATCCGTGCGGTCGGCCCGCGGCTCGGCCCGCGGACTCAGAGCCACCGGTCTGGAACGAAATAGCTTGTCCGCGGCAGAGACAACGGTGACACACGGCCGTTTGTTTGGAATGGGGACGACGCTGTCGTCGAAGCGGTGGGGGTGCCGTTCGGTCCTGCTGGTAGGCAGGGATGGTGGTGGTGGTCGTGGTGGCGGTGGCGGCCGTGGTGGCCGTGGTGATGGCGTACCGTAGGTAACACGATTGCTCGTTTGGTGGCCGCGGTTACACCATGCGCGCCGGCGGTGCACCACCGCTCGCCAAGCAGCCCGGCGCAGCCCAGCGTCCTAATCCAACGTCTAAATCATTGTCGGAGGTCAGACCACGGCGGCGGCCAACGGCAGCGCAGCGCCCCCTGCTGCAGGGAGGGCCGGGTGCAATTGGTGACATTCTAGCGCAGCGGCCGCGCACGACACGGCCGCCAGACACACGGGAGGGACTTAAACTCAATTCATTTGCAATCGATGAGAATTTCACGACTCGTTGCGTCAGAGCCGCGCGGCAGAGTACTTGGCGTAGTGGTAGTCAGGCAGATTGCGGAGAGGGGCCAGTCGATAGCGCGGGCAATCCTCTCCGCGAGGAGGTCGCGTCGTGGGTCCGCGCCGCGGCCACACAACGCGGTCCTCATAGTCTCGTGGTGTGGGTGGCCTGGACGGCATGGCTATGCTCAAAACACTCGCAATTGTCGCGCGAGTTGTGTCGGAGCGACACACATGTCGACACGCAGCCACCCCCCTTCCCAACACACTCGGGGGGCGCGTGCCTCGCCTTGTTGTTTTATCGCCACGATGGAGCCGATTTACGTCCTTCCCTCCCCTCCTTGCTGCTCTCCCTGCATGGCATCCAACTGCCAAGACAACTACTTACACCGCACGCCCGGCAGGTATACGCTCGCGCGGCGAGTTCGCGGGCGGGGAAGGGAAGCCCGCAAGGCCACGGCGGACAGCGCCGCGGACAGCGCCGCGGACAGCGCCGCGGGGAGGGAAAATAAAGCCTATTGGGCGGCACGGCAATAAAGCACGGGGACTAAAAATGTTGCCGTGTCTTCGCGGCCGGTCAGATATAGATGGATAGCGACAGATGAGCCGAGGGTGCCAACACGATTCTCGGTGTTTGGCACGCGCGAGCGAGGTGAAAGGAAAGGGAAGGGCATCAGGGATGAGCCGGGGGGAAGGGGAGGGGGGTCGGACAGCGCGGGAAATAAATGTCAAGGTCGTCCCTCGCCACCGCCGCCCCACGACGCGTTCACAGAGCACTTTCCTGCCTCTCTGCAGCTGAAGGTACAGTACTCTCTCAGAGCGTGGCGTGGCGTGGTGGGTCGTAGCAGGACGGGAGAGCATACAGGCGCCCGTTACGCTCCCCCTACTCTGCTCTGATGCACGCTGAAGACTCTCCCAGCCACACCCTCTCCTCCTCTCCCCCATTTCTAACCCGTACCTAGTTTGGGGGCAAAGGGATTCACTGTTCATTTGCAGCCTGCAGCACTCTACTACGCACTGTCAAAATCATCTTGCTAAATTTACATTTGTCATTGATAACTTACGATTGGAATATTGGCAATTTTCTAAAACTCATTCTTGATCGTCGAGGGAAACCGAATCGATTGGTAGTTGTCCCTTAAGAATTTCAACTCTACACCAAAAGATTATGAATGTTCCCATAGAAAAGAACAACATACACTGCAACCTCCAACTATGAAAGTAACGAATTTCGCTTAAAATTGGCCGCTTTTAACGTACTTGATTCCTGTGTGTCACTGTGTGTTCCGTTCGCCGCTCTTGGCCTGGCGACCCACTGAGGGGCAGTGGCAGGCCTTAACGGGCGACAAGGACCTACCCTACCCTCGGAACGAGACCGGGCCGACAGCAAGGACAGCGTGGTGTAGCAAAGCGTACTCCACCACTTCTAGGAGATTAAGCGTAGTTTTGGAAATAATCAAGTTTTGATCACAAGGCACCGTAATATGTACAGAACTTAGACATACCAGTATTTCTGGGACCAATTTTTGGAAAAAATATGTTGGAATGAAAAATGGTGAACACCGGTAAACATCCAGATAAAAAGAAATTACTTACATACCCTAAAATTTTCAAAGGTGTACCAAAAGTACAGAAAGTTTTATGCAAAATGGTTTTGTAAACCAGAAATATCTTTCTTACCAGCATTATTGAATATAATGAATTGATACGAATCCACTTTTTTTCAGATTTTTTTGTTCGGATGAGTTTAGGGGGTAGTTCCTGTGCCTGATCGCACTTCGTCACTCTTAAGGGGGAAGATGAAAGGTTGGTGGGTGGGGGGCGAGGGTAGAGCTGGAGCCACGGGCGGGGCCCCCGCGGGGGTCGGGCCAAGCGAGCAGCGGGGCCAAGGCTCCATAGGACAAAAGGCGCGGGCATAAAACGCTAAGGCGTGATATTATAACAGCCATAACTGAACTGCGCGCGGCGTCTAGCGACATGCGGCGTGGCGCGGCGTGGCGCGGCTCCAGCCATAAATTATTTGATTCCCATAGGGCGCCGCGCCACGGCAGAGTGCCTGTGTCGTGACGTCACCGCGCGGGCTGGACCTGTTGGGCGGCCTGCTGAAAAATAAAAGTAAAAGACACCCCAGCAAGAAGAAATTTTACGAAAAGTAGAAGAATAAATCAATGCGCAGGGGGGCTACCCTGTCCTTACATATAAAGTAGGTGGGGACCGGGCCGGCGGGGCAGGGCGCTTGCCTCGTGCTGCGGCTCCACCTTAGCTCCGAGCACCGCGCGGCGAGCTCAGCCCAAATTGCCGAGGCTTACCCGGTGATTTCTGCTGCATTTCGGTCATGCAGAGCCGCGTGGCGTGGCGCAGCGCGGTGCGTGACCAGCCTCGCGCATTCCAGGTCCGCCCTGCCGCCACGCCCCGCCTCGCCCCGCCCCGCTCTAGCCTTCGGGACCGCTCAAGGGAAAGGGTACGGCACCAGCACCACCACCAGCACGGCACGGCACGGTACGGCCCGTCCCGCCCGTAGCGTGGGTGGCAGCTTATACAGCACAAGCTGTGCCCTCCCCTCCCAAAAAAATAGCGACGCACGTCCTTTCTTTTCCCACCACGCACACGTTTGACTATTATTTCACACATATGCGCGTGGGTACAAATCGGTCTCTTCCGCCAGATTGGCCGCCCTGCCAGCAGCACCCCGCCGTGCCGCGCGCCCTGACCTTGCCGAGTGAACGCTGCACGTCGATAATCTATAAATCGCACGACTTCACTACTCCCTCCCCCCTCCCAAGCTCCCCCGCGAGGTATCTCACTGCAGAGCACGTTGGGGCTGCCTGTTAGCTCCAGCGCGGCGTTTAGGCCCTCCCCCTTCAC
>NW_026267144.1:556870-560569 GCF_000697945.3 Frankliniella occidentalis | reverse complement strand
CCCCCGCCCGCCTCCTTCCCGCGGAGGCCTGGAGCGGTATTCGGTCTCTTCAAAGAGATAAAAGTGTAAAATTGATTATGTTTGTCACGAACGCTGGCAGCTGTCCAGGGGGGCAGGCTAGCCCGGCCCAGCGCCACCGAGGAGCCCCACAGCATCAGATTAGAGAGAGATAGAGAGCGCGCGGGACCAGCCACTGCTGTTCCAGGCCAGGAAAAAATCGGGTAGGTGCAGTGGATTCAAACCATTGACCTTCCCCGCCACGGTAACTGCTTGCAATTGCCGGGTGAGATAGATGGTAGAAATACATAAAAGTTTCGTCCTCTCCGCCACCCTTACCAAGAGCAAGGATCATGGCGTGTGCCAGCCACCACTGTATCATTAAGACAAATGCGCCTGGAATCAAGTAAGATGTTCCTAAAATTAGGACCATGTCTCTTCATTTGTCCATATTTCGGTGAAACATTCCGCAAAATTCAAGCTTGAATGGTACATTGAAAGAAGAGTGGCTCCCTTGAAACAATGTACAATTAAGCAAAGGCTTCGCAAGCTCAGCCAATTAGTTCCTTAGTTTGGGCAGATTTCTTTGATTCGTGAAAACCATTTTCTGGGTGTACTGCTGAAAACAAGTGCCCCTGCACTTTTACCGAGTAGTTGCTGCTTATCGCTCTGTCGTTTAAACAGTCACCAACAACATACGACAGTGGAGAAAACGCGATCGTCAACGAGAACAGCGACTACTACTCCTCGCCGCCGGAGACTTCTGCCGGTGACGGTAGCGCGCATGCTAGCCTTTTGTTCTAGCCGATGCTGTCGGGGCACCCGCACCGCGCTGCGCCGGAGCCGGGCTTTTCGAAGAGGAAGAAAAAGGAACAGGCGTCCTTGGACGATCACGCCGCAGCCATACGGCCGAGCCGCCGGTAGAATTCAAGTGCTAGCCAGACTAGCCGGGCAGAGAGTGAATCAGTTGCCGGAAGGGGGTGAGTAATGCCACGACACGAGCGAAGGGGGGAGCGAGCGAGAGGGAGAGAGAGAGAGCCAACGGCAAGAGGTATCGGTGACTCAGTTAACTAAACTATGGAGCGAACGGCGCTAAAGCGAGCCGGTGTGCGGGTGTGCGGAGTAGGAGGGGCGGGATAGGAGAGAGAGAGAAAGACATAGAACAGCCTGGCACGCTCGCCAAGGCCGCCAAGGCGAAACGCGAAAACCTACATTTCCTGGTTCATATGCTATGTGCATGTCATTAGCAGCGTCGTGAGATCTAGACAAAAATTGGGCGTAAGAGGAAACGCCTATCACACACAAGCAGAGAACATTATAGTACCCAACCAAGGTCCACCGCCACCCCTTAATGGCATTGGAGATGCATTACTGAATAAGCACCCGCTACCCTTTTCAGCCCATCAGTGTTGAGAAGAAAATTATTAAACACAATAAATTATCAGCAATTAAACCGCATATTATGGAGATGGCGCTGATGATTGTTTCCTTCGCCGCAGGGGCAGAACTGGTAGCCTCCACAAGTCGAAACGATGTGGCAAAAACTACTCGCGTCTTCCTCAATCGTGAAACACGCAATAATAGGAAACGATGATGACTGAATTTTCCAGGAGTTTGGAGGTCGTGGAAAGTCACTCAAGCCAACAGAAAATGCCCCTCGAACATCAGCTGATAGCTGGTGCTTACACGCACGCCGCGGGGAGCAAACGGCTCTCTAATCGATCCGCACATTTGCGAATAATTCGCGCCGTCTTTGTTTGCAAAAGAAAAATAAAAAAAAAACTATTTTTGAAAAAAAGGTTACCGCGCCATTGAACAATGGGGAGAGGTCCTTCGGCGGTGACGCGGCGCTGAACAAAGCGCTTCTATCCTCATTGTATCGACCTGATAGATTCTATATTAAATTGCCCTCGCGTCTCCGAATGCGCGGTTGTGCGGTGCGCTTAGTAGTATGGCTTTTAAGGCCAGAATAGTGCGAGAGAGACACGACCAAGACTCAGGGTGAGTTGGAGAGAGGCAGGTATACAACTGCGTGCTTCCCTGTCGCACTCACGCGAGCACCGCATGCAGATGCCGTGGCCGCCCTCCCGCCAGTCGGTTGGTGTGACCACTGGCCGCCGCGCCCGGGGTGAGGTAGGTACCTAATATCTTATTCATTCTGTATTTTTCTGATTCCAGTGTGCCGTTTGCCACAATAAAAGCGCCATAAAACTAAATATAGGGTTGACGGCGCGTGGTGCAACTCGAATGAGAAGGGAGGGGCCAAAAATTTTATACTGTGGATTCATACTACTCAAAGTCACCTGTGGATGTCCGCTAGAGTACATAACCAGTTGCACCTAAGCAGGTCCGAAATCGTATTGGTTATACTGACATTTAAACAAAGTTTTTAATTCTTCTACAATGTGTTTATCTACAAGTTGTGCACGTGAAAAAGTTAAACAGAGAGTGTGTCTAATATTGAAGGAAGGTGTTCATTCAACAGACAAGTTGAACAGTTCAAAGTGCACAATGATTAGGTGATCTCTTTCTAGTTTTGAACAGAGGGACACTTGAATGGTGAAGCGGAAGGGGATAAGTGCAAAAACCATAGTTTTCAGGAAACGCAGAAGACTATTTGCACTCATATTCTAAGAAATATTATGATTAGGTTTGAATGTACTTTCATCAAGAATATTATATTCACTTTGAAGTTTTTAAATATCTCGCTCCTTCATGAAGTTTCAGGACTTATCCCCTTTGATCAGCATGACATGGAGACAACTCGACATAACTCTTCACTGGTAAGTATGCTAGACTTGATATCAATTAAACTACATCCAGAAAACTTACAAGTGAACATAAGAAAGGAATATGTTTAAATGTTGGCTCCAACATAAAAGAGCATGTTGAGTTGTCGTTCTCAGGTAGAAATCAGGAAAATTTTGACAAAGGGGCGTATGTCCACAATTTGGTCAAATTGAGTTTTTTGGGGCATATGGTTTCTTATTATGTGTTACACATGCAGAACCAAACGGCACATCAATATCTACAATAGGTCCTGAGATATACTAATAGCTCAATATGGCATATGTCCATCTACTATTTGACAAAGAGGCGAATGTCCGTCACAATTTTGACAAAGAGGCGAATGTCCACAGAAATTTTGACAAAAGGGCGTATGTCCAAGAACATTTTGACAGAGAGGCGTATGTCCAAGGAACACTTTGACAAAGAGGCGAATGTCCACAGAAATTTTGACAAAGAGGCGAATGTCCACATAAATTTTGACAGAGTAGCGAATGTCAAAGAAACATGATAAAATGCAACATTTGTTCATTCACCACCACTAAAGACATGGTATGCATTATCAAAACCAGACAAAATGCATTCTAATCATGTTTCTTTGACATTCGCCACTCTGTCAAAATTTATGTGGACATTCGCCTCTTTTTCAAAATTTATGTGGACATTCGCCTCTTTGTCAAAATTTATGTGGACATTCGCCTCTTTGTCAAAATTTCTGTGGACATACGCCTCTCTGTCAAAATATTCTTGGACATACGCCCCTTTGTCAAAATTTCTGTGGACATTCGCCTCTTTGTCACATTTTATTTCTGTTGAAAATTGGCGAATGTCCCGTCCCTTCTCTCCTATGCATGATAATCACACTAGGTGAATTACAAAATTTGACACATTACAAAAAGAATATAATATATAAAA
>NW_026267144.1:538999-553289 GCF_000697945.3 Frankliniella occidentalis | reverse complement strand
GAGAGAGAGAGAGAGAGAGAGAGAGAGAGAGAGAGAGAGAGAGAGAGAGAGAGAGAGAGATAAAACGCAGCATCGCGATGTACCTAACGGTCCGCGGTGCGGTGCGCGGCGTCCTTGGGGTGCATCACCCGCGCTGGCGTGCGCCGTGTCCAATAACCGCTCTTTGTTTTAAGCGCCCCGTGGGCCCAGCGCCGGCTGCAAGCGCCACGGCCGGCGACATCTCCGCGCCGCGTCCATTTCGAGCGGCAGCGCGCGGCGCCGTTTGGATTCGATCCCGGACGCACAAAGCAAAGCGACAGACAGCCCGCACCACGGCCTGCCTGCAGCCATTTCAAGGTGGCTTTGACTAGGAACAGAGAGCTACGGCCTGTAGCCAGCGGGCCACCAAGGCCGACCACTACTCACGAACCAAAACACTACCGCCTCTCTACCCTCTGCAGAGCCGGCGATTATATTGGCCGCGCTGTTTTCGCAAAATGAAAACTGCAGGAGAGCGAGGCTCGGCGGCAGCGCGACAGCAACTTGGCAGCGAGCGTCACGGCTGGACTTTTGGACGCTGTGCGCCGCGGCTCCCCGCAAAAACACCTCCCGGTCACACGGAGAGCCGAGGAGCACGAAAATAAGAAAGGAAACCGGTCTCCGAAACAAGTGACGCTTGCGAATGCAGATGAGCCCGCGGCCCGGGGCGCGCCGAATGTGACGGCAAAGGTTATGTTCAAATCGGGCGGCCCGGGGCGGAACGCTCGTGGCCGGGGGGAATTCCCATTGGCCTTGAGCAGAGCCAATGGGCCGGCGAGGACCACTTCTGCAGAGAAGAGACTGGATGCGCCCGGCCCGGGCCAACTAGCCCGCGGCCCGACTGACCTGGAGTGAGTCAGGGCGCCGGAAGCGGCGTTGAGTCAGATTCGGCGTAGTGAGCCGCAAAATGCACAGGACCGCTGGACCACGATCACTGCACGGGAAAAGCATTGGGTCATAACGTACCTTAAAGGGCATTAGAATTGCTGTCGAAGAACTAAATTCCAGCACCTGGAAGGTTTACAGTGACGTGATTAAAGAACCATTTTCACGGGTCCGTCATCTTCAAAAGTTAGGAAACTTAGTGTTGGCACGGTTGGCACCAGTGGCGAATCAATGTTGTTACATTTAGGTCCTACTTACTGCACGACTTCACATCCCACATCGCCCAGGCCGCGGCGGGCCGCTCCCCATTACCCGCTCCGCCATGCGATCAGCAGCCTCGCTTCAGAGAGCTCCTTGGCGGCGGCTGCGAATTTTTGTTTCGGCTTCGCGCCATTAGTCTCAGTCTCTCAATCCCCCCCCCCCTCTCTCTCTCGCTCTCCACCCCGCATAAACTCCCAGAGCTTCAATTAGTGTTCCTGGACTGGTTCGCGGCCCGTGTACAGTGATGCACTGCCGCATGACTCGGCCGTTCCGCCATAAGTTTACCAAATTGCAGGTCGGTCGGTCGGTCCGGTCCGGTCGTCCCCCGGGGGCCCGCCATTAGCGCTCCTCTATCGGCTGCCTCACTCGCACGGGCGGGCAGGGCGCTGCGGGGCCTAAGACGCCACCCGTCTCTCTCGCACACGCACTACTGCAGGGGGATGAACATGGGCAGCTGTGTGCTCCCCGCTGCATCTCACCTGCTAGCTGCATTGCATTTCGTATTGACCGAGCGACATCACAGAGTGTGTGTGTACGGCGGCCGGATGCCTCCACTTATACACTTTCTCGACCACCACACACGCACACAGACACGGATTTCGCAAATGGTTCGCCCCCATGTCAAATGATGGACGCATGAGCCAACTGCAGCGAGTGCGAGAGAGACGGCGCGTGCGTCTGTGTGTGTGTACGTGTGTTCCAGACGCGACCGGCAGGCCAGGTCCGTAGAGCGGCGGGCCCCGTTGGCAGAGGACATAAATCAAAGAATCGAACCCGCTGTGCCACGCTGTGCCACGCAGCGCCACGCCACGCCACGCGGCGCCACACGGCGTGCGCGCGACAATGCAAGGAGGCGACAGTCCTTGACACAGAGCAAATTCCATGAGGCAAGCCGGCCCGCCTATTTCAGCAACAATGACGAAAATAACAAACATTTCGAGAGACTCCATTCTCGGTGACGCCGCGCACTCGGTACTCGGTAGTGTGCGTGTGTTGTGTTTGTGTGTGAAAGACGGAGAGAAAGAGGGGGGCGGGGGGATTATTATTATTGTTTCTGCGTTCGCCATGCATTCGCGTCGTTCGCCTCGGAAGGATTTTCTGATTCGATTCATTATTTTATAATGAGTGCGTAGATGTGCTGCGGTACCGGCAGCAAGATATCGGCCGCAGCCTCCCCGCGCAGCAAGACGCACGATGAGGCGAAGAGGGCACGCAAACAATATCCCTAAATGAAAGGCTAGCCGGCTCGCTATACCATCCCCCTTCTCCACCTCCTCGCCGTCGACCCGGCCGCGGCCGCCACAGGAACGCACAAAAAGTTTCACATGTCGGCACAGTGTGTCTAGTCTTGATATCTTTTCACAAAGATTCTGCGTGAGATGTGCAATAAAATTAGCATAGAAGGTTGTGCGGTATTCCACGCGAGCAGGGCCGTCCCACGACACTGGCTTAGAGGACGCACCATTCCCTAGAGAACAGAGGGGGCGACAGGGTGCACGGAACTAGACCGAATACTTCTCTTTGCTTTTTCGTGAAAGACTATTGAGACGCAACACTGTATACAGCCGGCACCGGCATGGGCACTTCCCGCCGCCGTTGAAGAGAAGTGGCGTACGACGCACTGCAAGGAGAACCACCACATTCATCCCGGCTAGCCAGGCTGGCCAGCCTTCACCATATTTTCAAGCACCATAATTCTTCTATTACCTTTTCGTTTTCATTGCACCGGGTCGCCAAGTTTGGCCGTCGACGGGCCGCGAGGAGGCTTCGAGACGATGACGAAAACTACGAGGACGGACAGGCGGCGGACGGAGGTGCAAAAGCGATGAACAGACGCGGGACAGAGATGGAGCACGAGAGATTGTACCGTACACCACCCGCAAGCTGCAGCAACCCTTCTCTCTGCCTCTCTTTTTTCCCCTCTCCACCTTTCTGCTCTTTCCGCGCCGTTTCTACGTCTTTCTAATCTATTATGTTGGCCTAGGAGGACCAACGGCGGCCTCTGTCCCGGTTGGCGTGGCATGCGCGGCTGCGCGCGCTGACGAAACAGAAGCTGATGCGTTGCACAAAACAGCACCACAGAAAATTGTAAAAAGAACCTTTTTTCGACCATTTTAAAGCGAGGTTGAAAATTGCAAAACTAGACTCGTCCACAGCAAACCTGCAAACAAAGTAAATACAGCCGAGTAAAGCAAGTAGTCATCCAGTCTAGCGCTGATGACCCTGCCGTCACGTGCACGTGCATAGAGCATTAGCCAGAGCAGCTTTCGCTCCCATTCTGACAAATTATGCATTTTAGTTTACCCGGTTTCTACGCGAACTGAGCTCGCTATTCCGCACAACGCGCGCGCGCGCACACACACGCAAAACTTGCTCGGCGGTGGCAGGAAGACTACAAGACTACCGTGTCTCAAATAAACGGCAAGAAAAGTTTTTACTTAATTTAGTTATGTTACAAACCTCCCAGAACATCTTTTGTCCTGTGGAGTTTCAAAATAATACATATTATTGGTTCAAAACAAAACAATTATTCTACCTCACGTCCAAGACCCGCCTCCTGCTCCATGCTCCATGGCAGCTGCCCGGCAGCAGCGAGCATGACCAGCACCTGGCCAATTAACGATCAGAAAAGACTAGTCCGTCTCTTTCATGCGCTTTCTGATTCGCCAATTTACCAATAAATTTGACTTCTGATCTTTGCGGATACGAAGGGGCTGTGGCAGTTTCAACGCCACCAGAGCCGAAAGAGCACCTCTCTCGTGTTGCCTTTCGTCTCCCAACTAGCAGCGTCCAGCTCATATGTCACACGTGCTACAGGCTCTCTCTCTAAGCGCGCGCACACACATGCACACATGTGCGAGTGTGTGCGCGCACGATGGACACGTGTCCCGAACGACGCGCATACGCGCAAATAATGAACGTACGCGCCATCCCCAGTATACGGACGACACTAAAAACGGGGCGGAATTATGTGCGCGACCAGCAGAACGTGTTTGGCTCGTCTCGTCTGTGCGGCGCGCGCGTCCTCTAGCCTGTCCGTGTGGGGCGGCTGCGGGGGGTACATCACTCCGTTTCCGCGCGCTTATAATGCCAATTTTCAGAGCTAAATTGACTTTGATGAAGCATCTTTTGTATTTTGTCGTTTTGGATATTTTGCTCCAACAAACATACACGGACCAAATTTCACACACAGAAAGCTGGATTCTTGATTTTAGAGCAAAATGCACTTCATTCGATTATGAGCATTTTGCTGTAAAAACCAAAAGTTCAGTTTTCTGATTGCACGTAGCATCACTGGAAACGCAAATGTGTGAATGTCGCACACTTGCAGGTGTGTGAATATCCATTCGTACACTTAGAGGGGTAAAGGTGTGAAGTTTTCCGAGAAAAAACGAATGGATATTCACACACCTGCAAGTGTGCGACATTCACACATTTGCGTTTCCAGTGATTCCGCACAAAAAAAGGAAAAGAACACTTTGTTTGACAGTTAAAGTACACAAAAATAATTCGATTTATCAACACTCGGAAAATACTTAAATACCAATTCCGACCATCATCAAATCGTGATGATTAGTTCTCATACAATAAAAATAGCAGTGTTTCAAATGTCGGCTGCTTCCAGTAGGGCATGACTTGAACACAAGCTTAGTTGGTATAGATGTGGGTAAACTGGGCGAAGAAGACACCATCACGCCACGCCTACGCTACGCATGCACTGCCCGACGAGGAACCGTTTGCTCCGTCTCGGGGACGATCTTGACCACGCCGTCGCCGCTCGCCGCAACTGCTCGCCTCTGACTCCTTGCTTTTCGCGAGAAAGTGATGGCAGCAGCGCAAGGGTCCACGGGCGTGGCGGAGCGTAGCAGGGCGACGTCGCAAAGGGCGTGGGAACACCGCGCCGCATGGGCCCCTTCATTCAGCTGTCGATGCAGTGACACACCCCGCTAGTCGTGCCGCCACGCCCGGGCGCCCCGCAGCACACAGGACTTCTCCTTCCGGAGGACTGACGCCCTCGCGATAAGGAACAAGTGTCTTATTTCCTCCGCGAGTGCCCCCGCGCAGACAACATTTACTAGATTGCGGAGAGAAAAAAAACAGAACATGTAATTTCAAAGGAAGTGTATTTTTCGTTCCATTATTTGGAAAGTGAAAACAAAATAACCTTGTTGCTGTTCGATTCGGAGGGTACAAGTGAAATTCCAAAACATTTTCAGAACCAAGCAAGAAGGGTGAATTAAAATTGCAGAGTTCAATTATAATGTGCGTGTGTGGTGCGATGAGATTTGATGGCAATTCAAGAAGTTCCTAAGGAAGCGATCCATATGAGGACCAGGTTAAAGATAGGCGGTGTTCAACTCGAACGCGTTGCTCACTAGTTCCACACAGAGATGACGTTCAGGTCAGGTGACAGACTTCTTTCTCACGGCGCCAAGGGCGTGAGTGCAAACAGCGGGGCGGCCGCGACAACAATCGTGCAGTTTTTAATACGGCCGTGAAACCTTTCAATAGAGCGACAAGTCATCCTAATGACTATCGAAAGGAACAGTGCAGCGCTATAGCGCCGCCCTGGCGACCTTGGGGTCTCGCGCCACGCCGCGCCACTGGATGGCTCGCGTTCACGTTCACATTCACATTGCCGTTCGGCCGTTTATCAGGCTCAGCCTGCAGTGATCTGGTTAGTGATTAGATTTACATGCACGCCCGGTTAGAGGAGATCTATTTCTGAGCCGCTCTAAATAGCGTTTTGACACAGAGTGTATTACTGCCGGGACTTATAAGCAAAAAACTAGACGTGGAAGTACTGGAGTGAGGACTTTCGCCCTTAAAATGTTGACAGTGTCCTTACCTCGAGGTTAAACAATGTATAACAGTCTCCGCCGTGCGCGGGGTGGGCGTAGGCCTAGCCTGGTGTGAGTCAGTGGGGTCCCGATAGTTCATGGACCACCCCCGGCCCCCTCTCCTCAGCCCACTCGTCCCCCCTTTCCTCTCTCCCTCTTTCTTGAGTCTCGCCATTAGCGCACCTCTGCCCGCATTTATTGTTGAACGGGAGAACAACAAAGTAAGAGTTCAAGTGTAAGGGAAAAGGAAGGGGGAGGGGGGGGCAAATGTTTCATGCGTACATATGTGTCAGTTTCCCTCATACCTCTCACCTATAACGAGTGGCGGCCGTCGACGGTATGGCGGCAGCGCCACCTCCCGGACGACAACTTTGGACGCTATAGCTTACCGAGGGGATAAGCAGAGGAAAAATGATGAGACCGGAGCCGCCACAACACTGTCCGGATATGAGAAGAGCCGAGGGGCCTAACTAGGTCAGGTTTTCATGGGTGCTCACTCCTGACACTAACACCCCTGCGACGGAACGCGACGGCCCTATTGTGCGTGTAAAGCGATACCCTAGCCTGGCCTGCCCGCCCCCGCTCAACCGTCGCCAGCAGTGACGCTTCTGTAGAGAAAAAGTCTGAAAGAATTCCCCACTTTAAGCAGTTTTCTGTGCGCTCAGATTGTATGCGTTACTTGAAAAGATTAAGGACTGTGATGAACGAAATTCGACATGCAATCCTCGAGTGAAGGTTTCAGTTTCGTGTGCTCAAAAAGTGGGAGACAATTTTTCCTCGCTCAGTCAAGGCGAGAACTTTAAAGCTTACCCTATCTAAGTCAATTAACCGAATTCTCATTAAGCGAATACGAATTTCCGAACCTCGCCCAATTATTATAGAGAGCAATTTCACTGACATTGGGGGAAGACCGTAAGTCAGGACTCAAACAGAATAAGAAAAATAATCTAACCCTGCTGAGACCAAGATCATTGACTCTCAGTATTTCCAGTGAGTACTGAATTTCGGATACGATTTCTTCCAAGCACAGATCGCTTAAGAAACTTACAAACAGTAAATTTATAAACAAAAAGTAAATTTACAAACAGTAAATTTCTAGATTGTATGCAGAGTAGAGTAGAATAATTAAATAATCTGCGAAACAAACTGAATGACAAAATCAGTTTGAACTGCACAACTTCTGACTTACAAAACGGCAATAAAACAAAAAATGATACAGTATGAACTGGCAAACAACTAGGCAGGGCTATTGGTAGTTATTGCTGCCTCTCACGTATTGAAGTCTTGCCGTCTTGTCAAAGGCTCATGTCCATGTCAGCCCTCTGGTCACTCTTCGGATCAGGGAACGCATTCTATACACGGAAAAAAATAATTCGTTGTCACAACTAATAATAAATTAGCTAATTTTGGGAAAGACAAGAAATTCGCTGTGGCAGCTAACAGTTATTTGCTAAAGACAAGAGTTAGTTGCCACAGCGAAGCTCTCGCTGCAGAAGCCAATCGGTTCGTTTTGACAGCGAAACATCCAATTAGTTGGCAGAACGAATCGATTGGTTCCTGCAGTGACAGCTTCGCTGTGCCGTGCCAAGTAACTCTTGTCTGTGGCAACCAACTATTAGCAGCCACCGCAAATTTGTGATTAGCTATCCCAAAATCAGCTAATTTGTTAGTTGTGAGGACTAATTCCTTTTTTCCGTGTAGCCATAAAAAAGGAATCCGTCTTTTCGGGAACGCATTTCTGCATCCACTCGAGGGGGAAATCACTTGCGAAATAGTTCGTACACCTTCCCCCGAAATAGTCCGAAATAAAGACGAAATAGACGCGAAATAGTCGGTGAAATAGTCGCGAAATACCCCTGAAATACTCCGAAATAGCGCGAAATAGCCTGAAATAATCCGAAATAGGCGGGAAATAGCCGAAATGGCAGGAGAAATAACCGAAATGGTAGGAGAAATACCACGAAATAGTCCGTACGCTACGAACTCTAGTGAATTCCCCCTCGCATCCCCTATTGTCTTTAAAAATATGCAGCGCCGAACATTATTATAAAGTGAGGAGAGTGACAGATACAGCGATGGGGGGTGCTCAACTCGTTCCCACTGCTCCCCCTTGGCTGGTCTGATGGAACCGCAAACCTTCGTGCGAGAGACTGAGCGAGGCCTGAGGCCTGCCCGAAGCACAACGAGCTGCATCATACAAAATCCAGCAAATCTATAGATATACCAGAGCCTTCCAGGCAAACTCCAAGCTTTGAGGAAAGGTAGTTTCAATTTCAATTTCTTTATAAAAGCATTAGAACCACCAAAAATAGCTTTACTCAGCTACATGATATTCGCCGAAATAACGACAGAAATTGTTTCAGCGACGGTTTTCTTTTCACTGTGTTTTTTTGTCCCTCCAGAGGTGGGTTGCATGCCGAATATAACACCTCGGTGGAAGCGCAATAAATAATTTTGCGACGAACCGCGCGACGAACCCCGCGAGAGAGGGAGAAGGGGCGGGGATGAATTGGGGATGAGGACCTGTTGATGTTTGACGGCAAGGTCAGTGTCCGAACCGGAATTAAAGCGCCGAACAGGTCCGACTTTTGCCAGCCCCCTCCCCGCCCCATTCGGGAGGCTGCGGCCCGGGGCGGGCCAGACTGCAACAGATCGCTGGTGTCGGATGCGGCAGTGACCGAGACCGGCTGCACTGCGCCACGCCGCGCCACACGGACGGCGCATTCGGGACATAAATCAGGAGAGAGGAACCAGTTTCTTCCGATCCGTTGCAGCCGTTGCCACAGGAAGTCGCCCTAACAGTGTCTCCTTCCGCGTCCGACGTCGCAGGCATTGTTTCGGCGGCATGGGAATATTGTGAGCGAGAGTTATCAGAGAACCATGTAGAATTTCAGTCCACAGTCCATGTTTGAGGCGCAACACCACTGTGAGAAATCATAAATTTGACTCCACTTCGGCTCTGACGGCTCAAAAGCAAACAAAACTCGAGGATAGTTTTGGGATGTATTCTGGCCTCGCGGGCTGGTCCCAGCATGTTATCGCTATCTATGTGGGGCGCCGCTCGTCCCCTGCATTCCTCCGCGAGCGTGATCCGCCAGGGCGTCGCACATCGAGGGCCCTAAACAACCACCGCGCCGACCACCGTATCAAGATGATCGCAAACAGAACTCGCGGCAGGGGGGTGGGAGCAAGGTGAGGGCAGTGTGTCGTAGTGTGGCAAGTTTCGTGTTGGTTCAAAAGAACTGTGACCGCTCACGTAACTTTTCAAAGAGTTACTAAATACTTTCCACAGGTAAACGGGGTTTTGTATTTACAACGCAATGGATAGAAGATAGCTCTTTACTGATAAAGTACTTTAAAAAGGTTCAATACAAAATATTCTCGTTGTTTTCAGTTTGGAAGCGATTGCCGTCATCGTGATCATGGCCATGGCCAAGTTCCTTGGGGAGGCGGCTGGACGGGATACTGTGGGCATACCCCTCGCTCCGGGCGGGAGCGGCAGTGAGCGGCGGGAGGACAGCCGCGGGGTATCGTCGCCCAGGCACTGGGGGGTGCACAGAGGGAAGGGGGGAGCGCGTCGCGCGCGCCGCGCCGTCCGTCAGAGCTAAGCCACTCATTGTCTCTGAGATGCGGTGAGGGATGACCGCAGACGGCCGCGACCGGAATACGGAGAGAAATGTGAGCAGTGATCAAATCAAAAAGATAAAAAAACAAACCCCGCTGGCGGCCGCGAGAGCATCATCGTCAACGTCACCAACGTCCCCGCTAGCTACGCGTCGTCACGGCGGAATAAAAATTAAATCCTCAAATAAAAAAAGGCTAAAGAAAAAAATGAAAATGACACGAACTTGCTGGAGGCACTCAACCTTCACGACGTTACATATATGTGAAACATGCGGGCGAGAACACATTTCCTGATACTCGATAATCTTCGCCTTGGCTCCATGCCTATGGACGCTGGCCGCCGACGTGTGCCTACATGCGCCTCCACCGGTGCCACCCCACCCGCTCCACCGCGGCCCGCCCGGCGCAGGCTGCGCAGGCCACGGGGGTATAACAATGTGCAGTAAGGCTTCACCCACTTTATGCCAAACGATTAGTGTGGTCGTGTCGTGGCGCTCGTGATGCAGGTCTATCTCTCTCTCTCTCGCACACACACTTGCTCAGGAAGGCCACGTCATGGCCGAGTAGTAGGACGCAATGCGACTATCTCCATGCATTACCGCGAAAAAATAAAAATAAATAAAACGATTACTGCCAAACTCATATCTAATCAAAACAAATTAGCTATGACCGATCACACTTTCGCTGAACGCCAACAGCGAAGTGGGAAAAATGGCCAGCAAAAAAAATAGGGTTTTCCACCGAAAACGGTGGAGGCCCATTAGTCCTCGCGAGCTATGCATTCTGCGGCGACACCGCGCCAAACGTGCAGAGCGCGTGTACAAAGCTAGGCGGGCCCGACGGGCTGCACCCCCTCCGCGCGCCTTTCAGCCTTCCCCGCCACACCCCGCCACGCCCCGCCCTCTTACGCCTATTTACATAGGGTGCGTTGAATGTGCGATCAATGTTGTCCGCGCGGTGACCGGGGCTAGGCTAGAGCGAGCCTAGCCGGCTCCCCTCCCAGTCGCGCTGTGGGGTGGAGGCTGGCGTGCGTCGGGCCGACGAGGGGCGCGGGGCCCGGGCGCTCTGCGTTTTTGCAAGCAGGCAGTGCACTGCAGGGCCTGAGCAGGGCGGACTGCTGCAGGGACGGAAGGGCTGGACTCCAGCGGCGACTAGAGGAGCACGCCGGGAGAAATGGGGGACATAGCGTAAAGGGTGGACATTTCACAAGCGCGTATGGAAACACTCAGTTGAACCTCTAGTCGGCTAACCAGATCGGCGCAATTATTGGCATACCGGGTATAACTGTGAATACGCAGAAGTGTTGCGGATTTGCCTACTCTTTAGACCCGTAAGGGGCCATGGCCTCTGCTGCGGCCAACCTGAGTATGCAATCCCGCAACACTGCTGCGAATTCAGTTACACCCGGTACATTAGTCGTGTAATTGAGCAAAAGTGTCAAGGAACGCATGACTTTCGAGTGGACTCGTGCGAAAATACATTCTCGATTCTTATTTCCATGCGAGGCGAGAGATCAACAATATCAATATGGACCCTCTAGAATAGGCCCTTACGTGCGATGGGTTTTCAGTAGTGTGAACCGAGTGTGAACCCGGCTGAAAGTGTCCTTAAAGCGAGGGGGAAATCACTAGGGTTCGTAGCGTACGGACTATTTCGTGGTATTTCTCCTACCATTTCGGTTATTTCTCCTGCCATTTCGGCTATTTCCCGCCTATTTCAGATTATTTCAGGCCATTTCGCGCTATGTCGGAGTATATCAGGGGTATTTCGCGACTATTTCACAGACTATTTCGCGTCTATTTCGTCTTTATTTCGCTCTATTTCGCCTCTATTTCGCCTGTATTTCGGACTATTTTGGGGGAAGGTGTACGAACTATTTCGCAAGTGATTTCCCCCTCGCCTTAAAGTGGCCTGAGTCTTCACCCAAAAATTATTGTCATCACCCTCTTTTTTTTTTAGGAAAATGAAGTAAGGGCCGACAAAAAGATGGGGATGAGGATCGCTCGGAAAGGGATAGGGTAAGAAGAAGGAAACCCACCAGCACGGTTATATTGGAGATTCACTTAGTGCGGTGCACATCAATAAATTTGTCTCGCACATCTACTCATCACTGCAATGGGTGGAATGAAGGAGGCACACACTTGTTCTCTCCCGGTGGCACTTCAGCTGTACTAGAGCGAAATAAAGCAGCGAGTGAACTGCGACAGATAATTTGTTTCAATGAGGCGCCACTTTGGGTCGGACCGGCTTCGACGCGACTTAATAAAACGACCAATCATGTCTCCTGTGTCTGTTTGTTAATCGCCTTGGTAGGCTCACGCTCCAGCACGCCTCTTACTGGAAGAGGAGTGAACACTCTTAAGAGCAAATTGCAAAATGATTTTGAATATTTGTTTTCCAAATTGATAATTTCCATGTAAATTTTACACTCTTAATAAGTCTTAAGACTTAAGTAACTTTACATTTTTAACTTAGATCATTAAAACTATGTGACAATGAGGTAGGCTCCGCTACTGTGTGGAAAAATAACTAATTACAATTTGTTATGGCTATCATTATTTGTAAGTATCGCGCTTCAAAGCAAGAGCTATGCGCTTGCCCAGCAAGGGACCAATGTAGGCAAGGCGACAACGGGCCTCGTCGTCGTTTAGGAGCGGGCCCCACCCCGGCGGGGGTGCAAGGCAGCGGTGCAGGCCGGCGGCAGTGCGTGTGGGGGTGGCGCGCGGAGGGGTGGTGGTGGGGGGTGCAAGCCACCGCCACCACCGCGGCCCGGCCCAGGTTTAAACGGTTACAGGCATTTGCACGAAATTTGCATATCGAGACATAGGCGGCGGGCGCGCTGCTGAGCTAGCCTAGGCGAGCTAGACGAGTCCAGTTTGCGAAATAACGGAAAGAGGCGGATGCGCGGCCGGTGGCTGCGGTCCCCGCCGGCCGGCCGGTCCCACGGTGGTGCGCGCGCGGGCTCACGGAGAGGCCGCCCCGCCCCGCACCGTCGGACCCATCTCAAGATCGTCGTTGAAGTTCAAGTTACACTATTACCGGCGATTACAGCACTCGCAGCACTCGCGGCCGCGCGCGTAACGGCTCCGCAGCCCCGCGACCGCGCTGGCGGGGGCACGCACGGGCGCACTCACGCACACACACACTCACACAGACAAACACATGTCTGTTTGGCAAAGGTCTCCCCGGCCGTCAATCCTAGAGAGCGCCAAACGAAAAGCAGGCAATAGAGATAGCGACACCAACACCTGGTGGCGAGCATCTCAATCCTCATCGACCGGGCCGCGCTTCGAGTGCTGCAAAGAGCTGCTGGGAGTCAAAGTAGTGCGATCCTCAGTTTTCCCTCTTTTCGTTTCTCTCTTTCTCCCATTCTCTTGTCTCTTTTTTTGTGCTTTCCACCGAAAGACCCCGCACGCCTCGCCTCATACTCCGCGGTGCGTATTATTGTGACTCCCCTGCTCGACGATCGATCGCAGAAAACGCGCGACACACACACACGCACACACACACGCACGCACCCACACACATAGCACGCCTAGCTGAGCTTGGTCTAGCTTGTCCGCCCCGCGGGTCGGCCCCGGGCCACAGGGCGCAGCGCACACCGAGGTGCACGACAAAATGAGGGACGCAGACAAAAGGCGTTGTGCTCAGGCCTTATCGAATGTTAGGCGAGGGTTGGCACACTTGGCACAGGGGGGTTGGCCATAGAACTACTGCACCGGCGCGCTTTTCATCATCACTTCCCGTATGGGATTCCCCTATAAAGGTGTCGAGACTCGTCGAATGGGCCCCGGGCCCCTACAGGCCCCCGTTCAAATACTGAATACATCTAGGTCTGAATACTGGGCCTCTATTCCCACCACACGAGAGGCTGAAGCCGCATTTGCAGTCCTTTTTTTTACTAAAAATATCCTGGCCTTTCTCAAACTGCTGGTGCTGCCACTGCTTCTGCAGCTCGCTGTGTGCAGCATGCGAGTCCGTTGCCGGGCGACGGGGAGGTATGGTCTATGCAACCCTAGAAAGCGTCCAAAATGGCGACCACCACGGCCAAAGTGGGGGAGAGAGAGACAGACAGAGTAGAAAGCAGACGCAAGGGGTGTGAGGGGTGGGGAGGGGGTGGGAGGGGTACGGAGTGAAAGAGGGGTGAGTAGTGCAGTGCGTAGTCTAGCCTAGTCGCCTAGCTCCCAGCCTAGCTCCACACTCCACAGGGTGGCGGCGTACGCTGGACTGGACTACCCCTCCCCTGACCACGGTAAGAACGCAGCATGTGTGAGCATGGGGAGAATAACGGCGCTCACTCTCCACGACGGCGTGGTCGGACGAGTAGGACGTCGACATCGCATATGTCGGCGGCGGCGAATCACACCCTGGACCTACGTAGCGCGGTCCTTGCCTGTTTTAAGTTCGAACTCTAGTGCCTCTCGGGTCACAACTTCGCGGCCGTGGCTCTGCAGAGCGCGACGGCGCGTCCATCCTCATCCTCGAGGGGGAAAAAAATCCAGCGCAAGGCGAGACAGCGCGAGCCTCGCAGCACTACCCCACACCTCATGGCGGCGTGCCAGTGCGGCGCAGGCTGTTAGTGAAACGATTTACACGCGTAGCAGACCTCATAATGGCAGCCCTAAGACGCCTAGCGCTGCCCTTATCGCCGGGCCCGGCCC